>NC_092633.1:77204116-77556218 GCF_039555335.1 Amphiura filiformis
GCATTATAAGTTTAAATCTGTTGGACTGTGGAAACTTACTCCAAAACCGTCTCCTTGAATACTTTCCACATCTAAAACAACACCTCTGGCAGGCAGTTGAATAACATGTCGATACGGTTGCGACGTAATGACAGACGATAAACCAGCAGAGTTTTCCACTCGGATAGAGGCGTAATAAACGTGATCTCCATGGATAGACCAATCAAGTGATTCAAATGGTATAACGACCTGTATATTCATATCAACCTGACTTGTTTCGTATGACTGAATATTTGTGTAGGGTAGAATCCTGGTCCCCTTCTCGTTGTGTCCTGTTGTTGTTATAATAGCAGTGGGTTAACAAAACAGCAGATTAAGTATCAAAACAAAACAATGACAACGATGACAAAACAATGCATGTAAAATATAGAAGTGGCAAGCCATCATTAAGGTCACAATGTATTAAATGCATATCGTAGTAAATGGTTTATGTTGTTATTATTAAGTATCAAGGTATTTATTTTATCATCCAATAAACGGCAAGTACATGGCACAAAAATTAATGAGCTATTTCAAATGTTATCGCGGAGAGCAGCCTGAGAAGGAGCGAGATATGGGGATTTTTTAGAGATTTTTCATTTTTATTACTTATTATTTAATGTATCTTACATACCAATCGCAATAAAAAAAGATATTTCAGGGTCGTCAGGATCAGAAATATCATCATGTCTCCATTGGACAATCAATCCATTTTCAGATGCCATTAAAGAAACGTCTCCGATGATTTCCGGTGCAGTTGTGTCAATGATGATTGGTCCAATTACCTGCAAGATGCAGATGAAGGAGAAGCCTAAAGTTACACTCTTAACAACGCTAGCTTGTTGAGTAAAATCTTTCGTCGTTATGGTAAAAATAGAGCAGAGCAGCTGTGAGTAAATTTGGCAGAACCGAGTTTGAGTAATTTTCACTACGCGTTAACACTGGTCCTTCCCAGCAAACACAAAAACGTTTAAATAAGTTATATTTTGGCTTTTGGTTTAGGTAAAAACGTTTTAATAACATTAAAATGTCGGGTTATATAAAGGTAATGAAAACGTACTACAGCAATATTTTTAAAATGTGTTCAAAATGTTATTGTAAACTATTTTTGCAACCATTTTTTGCCAAATATTTTGTCAACACTTAAATAACATTATGTTAATATTTGCACCCAGCAAACTCAGAAATGTTTTCCAAAACGCCGGGTTATATAAAACGTTATTGCAAATATTTTGGGCAAACAGTTTTCGCAAAATATTTTTTCAACCCCAAAATAACATTCTGTTTAGAATGTTTTGTATCAAGTTTTCAGAAATGTTTTTGGAATGTTATTAAAAAGTTTTTATACCCTTTATATAACCCGACATTTAAAAGTTTTCTGTAAAACATTTTGTGTTTGCTGGGCAGTAGATTATCAAAAAATGTTTTTTAATGTTATGAAAATGTTTTATACCCGACATTTAAACGTTTTCTGACAACCTTTTGTAACCTTTTGCGAATGATGTCGAAAACGTTTTGTGTTTGCTGGGTAGCTGGATGTGACAGACTATCCAAGGCAATTATTAAATCTCCCTGGCGGGCTCTAGTGGCTACTTTGCTCTGCACGGTTTTTGAAGGCATCAAGATCTAAAAACTGAGCCAGTTTTACTCCGCATTATGAAACATAATCTGATAGCCACTTCGGCATTTTGAATTACTCGTGATATGACAAAGAGATGACAAAGCTTTGACTCAACTTCTGTCCATGTAATAAAACCTTAAGGGGTACTACACCCCTGCCCAATTTTTTTTTTTGAATTACTCGTGATATGACAAAGAGATGACAAAGCTTTGACTCAACTTCTGTCCATGTAATAAAACCTTAAGGGGGGGTACTACACCCCTGCCCAATTTTGTGCCTATTTTTGCATTTTTCTCAAAAATTATAGCGCATTAGTGACAAGTAAGATATGTATAATATAGGGGCAAGGACTGCAACTACTGCACTGGAAATTTTATTTCAGCACAGACAACAGTTGTGGAGTTACAGTCAAAAATGAGGGAAAACCAATATTTGATCAATAAGTAACTACTCACCTTGAGATGCTAAATTTTCAGTGCAGTAGTTGTAGTCATTGCCCCTATAATATACATATCTTACTTGTCACCAATGCGCGATAATTTTTGAGAAAAATGCAAAACTAAGCCAAACATTAGCCAGGGGTGTAGTACCCCCTTAAAAAGACCAACAATCTTGTTCATGGTAAAGAATATGAAATAAATTGAAATTAAAAATACTGATAATAAAGGAGCGTTTACCTTTCGAGTAGAAATATGTGCCTTATTAGTAGCTTTTACTATCAGATACACCACCATGTCTTGCGTTATATCTGGGTGATACATGAGGTAATGTGCATGGCCTTGTGTACTGAACCTGCTTAAGTCTGGTATCGTGTTATTAGGACTACTGCTGAACCCTATTTCATAATCCGATATGTAGCTGTCATTATCCCATCCACTCCAATATACAGCAATCTATGACATTTTACATGAAAGTGATTAGGCATTTACACAATAATGGTATTAGCACATTAAATGGCTATATCATCTATAGTTCTACACACAAATATATTGATTAGTGAGTTCACAAGCATAATAATTTGATCAGGGACAGTAATAGCTTTGATTAAAGAGGGTATCTCTAGTGCATGGCTTTAGGTTAAAATAGATTCAAACGTGCTTCAATTAGGAAAGTGTAAGGAAAAATAAACGACTATTTTCCGAAAAGAGGAACAGAATTATTATTAATATACGGATACTTATGCACCAAATCAATGCAACTACCGAGTTGGTCAGTGTCTGGCGTTTTCTGTTTTTCCAAAGCTGGTTACTAGACTAGGAAAGTTACGCCGCAACTATAATTTTTTACTCGGCAACTTGCACTCGAGCTTGGTTAAGTAGGCGAGCAAGACAAACTCCACAATTTTCAAGATACTACTTGGTAACTATTTATTTCTATCGCTTTCCTTAAAATATGATATTGCTGTAATACCGCAATATTATTTTTTCTTATTTCTGATATCAGTCTCATTAATTTGCATTTGGTCATATATCGTTAAATTTGTCCTTTGAATTTAGTTCTCGCTCTACCCAGGCAAAACAGACTTCAAAGTCTCTTTCCGAAACATGTTTCATTGTGTGTTACGATGAGGTATTTTGTCCCCCTTTAGTGCTTACATGTTTGTCAACAGACAGAAAAACATTGATGCCTGCTGGATTACAATATTCCACTTCCGTCTTGCACATTGAGTTGTTCAAATTTGGCGTCACTGGTAACAACGCTATGTCTACTATTGGCCGTGCTTGATTCCTAAAATGTAATGGTAAGTTTTAATAATTACACTTATTATTTTCAGCAGGGATACAGCCATATCTTGTTTCATTGTTTCTAAGCTGTATCATTGTGCATCGTAAAAACATTTCGGTTTATACAATTTATAAAGTTTGCCTTATTAGTTATAAACAACTAAGGCACCATGTCTTATTTAATCCTCTAGCGCTACCGGTGTCCGATTATGTACCGATGACTCTTTTTATCATACCCTGGCGATGTAATAAATTGCATCAAGCATAATAATTAACGTTTGCATGGTGTTATCGCTTTTAATGCAAATAAGAATGGAAACCACTATGCAAATATTCAGGGCGCGATAGAAAGAGCTATCGGTACCTATTGTGCAACAACATGTATTTAATATTTAATATAGTTCATATTTAACTTGTATCTCACTGGTACAAATATCTTCCACGTTGAGTACTACCTACTTTAAGGATAATAATAATCAAATTATTAATAGATGAACAATCAACCTTTATAAAGTTGATTCTGTCAAATTAGATTTCATCCTGTAGGCAGTGTAAAAACCGTAATAACTTACAAACATACAGCATCGTAAGCTTTGGAATCAAGTTTACACCTATGCCGGTCACAGCCAACTAGCCATACTTCTCCGGTAGCAATGTCCTTTACTAGGCCTGGATGCACTCGTGCACTTTTGATATCAATGGAAGTCACTTCTGGTGGCGTATTGTCTATGGCAACACCATCTGAACACACAACTTCTGAAGGCTCCAAAGCTCTGTTGTAGGCAATGACGCTAACGTAATAACGCCCAAAGCCAGGAGCGACCCAATCAACATGCACGTTGTGTAACGTAGTTCTACCTATTACCTGCAATAAGTATTTCAGTTCGAAGTAGAAATAGAAATTTAAAAAAAATATGAAAAACAATACTGTAATGATAGTATTGACAATGAGGTTGACAACGAAGATGATGATGGTGATGATCGGGGCTCGACTTTTACACACACCCGCACGCCAATTGCGTGTACTTTTGCTGTTGGGCGTGTAACATTTTAAAAGTACACGCCCGACTGGCGTGTGCCATTTTGACCCTCACAGATCACTCTATTTGGCCATTAGCTTAAAAAGTGCCAATTTATGAGCAATTCGCGTGGATTTCTCGCACCTAACATGCCATATGGCCCCTTTGCAATTTTAGCTTCAATATGGCAAAAATGTTTTCGCGCTTCCATTTGTAACTTAATCTGTTTCCAAAAGGTGCTGGATTCACTGCTACACTTCAAAAAGATTTGTAAAATTTTAATATTAATTTGAATTTGTCACATACTTGTATTGTATCGCGAATTAAAAAAACCCACACTTTTTGATATCAGATCGAAGGACACACCTCGTATTCAGAATGTGTAATTCGATATGTCTGGTGTGCTCCCAAATTCCACAAAAATACAGTACAAATGTTGCTATCCGATTTCTCTGGATATAGCCAGGTTTTATGATATAGCATGGTTTTGGATCACCACAGTCAAAAGGCCCTATACTAGTAAGGCTATATTAAACTTAGTAGACTATCGTTTACTTTTTTTGCATTTATTGTAACATTATTTCCGGAAAAAATTCCCGAAAAATTCTGGCTTGTAAAATTTCTGTCGGGCGTGTAACTTTTAAGAGTTACACTCCCGACTGGCTAGTGCCAAAAAAGTTGTTGTTGTTGATGTTGTTTTTGTTGTTGTTGTTGATGATGATGATGATGATGATGATGATGATGATCATGATCATGATGATCATGATGATCATGATGATCATGATGATGATGATGATGATCATCATCATCATCATCATGATCATCATCATGATCATGATGTTTTCGAATCGCATTCTAGGGAAACAAAGTGATACCAAATACCTTTGATGACACTCTGGTTCCGTTCCAACACTCCGTGTCAAATGTATATTCATAAAATTTGATTCCGCTTTCTTTGTCGAAGAAACCATCCCAATGAGCGACTAATTCCATACTTTGTTGAAAATCAACTTCTGGAGATCCAGGCATGCCATCATGTACAGAACCTACAAGTGGAGCACTAGTGTCTATGGTAATCTAAAAGTCAAGACGAAAGTACGATACCTCTGTTACTTCTAGCTTAAAAGATCGGTTTACCAGATACAAAGCTGGGGTTATTTTAGGGAGGGGCAAGCTCATGCTCAGGGTGGGGGGAACTTTAATACAATAAACAATAAAAGAAATAAAAAAAAAGCTACACAGTATACAGATCCGGGAATTGAACCCGGGTCCTTTAGCAGTAAAAGTAAAGGATTAGTCGACTATGCCAACATAATAAATTGCTCAAAACCTAATAGTCGATGATAGAGATCATTGAAATCCAGTATAAGCGTGAAGTTGCGTACTACTGCAATTTATTTCTTTATGTAACACCCAGTGGTGTGTAGATTCAAAATGGCACCCTTGAGCAAATTGAGTTATTAAGGTCAAAGGTCACACAAGGGATAAACTTTTAAAATGCTTAAAATATAAAAAAATAAAAAGTATAATATAGCAGACATTTTCTTAAAAGGTCAATGGTCATAGTTATATATATATAATTATATAGGTCAAAATAGGTCAAAGGATAAAAACAAAATTGTATATGGGTAAAATTTTGCTATATCTGAGAAGTCATCTTATTCTAGAATCATGGGTCTGAGTTCAACAACCCTATATATCATACACAATATTATATAACCTTGACAGTTCAGAGGTCATATCATAAAATCTAGACTCCGTAAGATATGGCAAACTATATATTCTGTGTTCTATTTTGTCAAGGCGGATAATCTGAGACCATTTTCATTGCATTTGGAGCATTTTGAAAAGTTTACCCATGTACAATTTAGTTTTTACCCTTTGACCTATGTCGACATATATCTCATTAATTAGGCATTCTAGAGATATACATGTATGACCGTTGGCTTTTTTACTCCTTTGATTTAAGCATTTAAAATTTGTATCCCCTTGTGTAACCTTTGACCTAAAGGGTGCCATTTTCGCTCCCGACTGATTCTGAATTTACACACCCTGGTTGTTACTTAAAAGACGTTACTTACGCAACTTCACGCTTATGTCAAGGACTGAAGATGTTATTCATTGGAAAGAGTTGTCAATCGATATTCACGAAGACGCGACGTACGACATCTATACACCAATCCGAGAAGCGTTTACTGTATTTGGCCCTCTATTGACGGCAACACAGATGTACCAGAGCGGGAGATTTAATTCGTAATTCAATACTCATGATTGTGTATTGAATATCACTGTGTGTACAATTCCCGGGTACAATTCTGTATAGCACACAATAAATAATGGATAGAACCCCCGACCTCGGGACACCGCAGTTTTACATCGGGGACACCGCAGTAATGGCGAAGTCGGATAGGTGTATAGTTGTATAATTATGCGACATTATTGTTAGGTGTTTTTATTCATATACATTGGGCGTATCGAGCTGTATAAACAATCTTCAAGTCGTAGCGTGTTCGTCAGGTCGTAGCGTGTTCATTCATTTCATTCAAATTAGCCGCAAAAACCGCTTTGGAACCCTTTTGCTCGAAACAATTGTACCACTTTTATGAATAGCATGTCAGCAAATCAATTCGGCACAAAGGAACAACGCGTTACGTAATTATAATTGCCTCTCCATGTCTTTGAGGAGCATGGCAATCTAACATTACTTTGTGTTTAAGGATGCTGTTTACTTCTGAAGAGATGTTATCTTGGTGTTAGTCAGTTGATGCTCCAGATCAGCTTGACAGGTTAGCAAATTTACTATACCACCCATAATATATCATCCATTATTACATAAATTATGCAGCAGGTAGTAAAAGTTTGATTCCGTATATAAGGCTGTTCATTGACCTGCTCAATGTCTGGTTGGCTATTGTTCACAACTGTGACTTTAAAATCAAAAGGTAGTTTAATCATACCTTCAGTGTCTTGGTTGAAATTAGTTCCGCATTGTT
The DNA here is from genome assembly GCF_039555335.1 of Amphiura filiformis. Taxonomy (NCBI): domain Eukaryota; kingdom Metazoa; phylum Echinodermata; class Ophiuroidea; order Amphilepidida; family Amphiuridae; genus Amphiura; species Amphiura filiformis. The sequence continues at coordinate 77,211,492 of NC_092633.1, forward strand.
CTTGACTGTAACAGTGAGGAAGTAGTCATGATCATGATGCCCAAGATCGAACTTAAAGTCAATCGTAAAAATAGACTGGTAGCAATTTCCTTTTGGAATGCAAACACAGTAACCCATACACGATTCCTAGTAAAAAGCCAAAGAAGACGCATAACCATCGTGATTGAAATCACAGTCATGTATAATGATCACAAGATTCCTTTGACAGTCTCTTGCTCACGTCGGGATTTATACTCTATTTAAATAGTAATTGTCTTTGTGTGTAGTAATTGTAATTATGTTGTGTAGTAATTATAATTCTGTTTTTACGAGATGAATTCAACATCCATTCAATCTTTCACCGAAAGGAAACACTTGTTGCACTGCGTAAATGACAAAATATTCATTATGTTTGCTTATTCAGCTTGCTCTATTACGGCACCAAATAGTTACGACTAGTCGACTATTGACGACTGTTTGGAGGTCAAAATTTGAGTACAAATTTGATGCAACTTTCATACCCAAAATACGCAAATCAACACCTGTAAGATATGTTTAAAAATGAATGACGTCACACAGACAATATATCAAACAATCGCGTTTACAAAAGGTTTTCTGACCGCGCAAGGAACTTGACGGACTGGGGTATTAATCTAACTGTTTGGAAAATGTGGTAAAGCAACCAACGATCACAATACAAGGCAAATACAACAGGTGCCTTGTACATAATAACAATTTCAATCAGTTTGCCAAAATTATATATAATTAGTTGTCTAATTTAATGTATCTTGATAAAGCCATTTTGGCGACTTAGTCGTGGAACCATGCTTGAAGACACTACCAGTGATTCGCTAAATCAGAAAATCTACAAAAAACATCGAAAAGCAGAATTTTGCATTTGTAAATAGAAATGTCTTTGGGCGTGTTAAGTGCAGACACACCTCAAAACATGTAATACTTCGTTCTATTCAGCATCCGGGTATGAAATATGAACTGAAAAGTTTATTGTTTTTGAAAGCGCACCCCCCCCCCCCCCCCCCCTCCCTGACACACAGACCCCTACACCACTATTTCATCGTTAACAGGAAATCGCTCCCATTTTCCTCTAATATTTGTATACACTTACGTAAACGCTTCTCGATAATTACCGAATCAAACGTTATTCATTAGTAACAATATTAACAGTATCAGACTACATCACCTCATCAATTTGTACTACAGCAAGCGTTCCATTTCCATGTGGCACAATGATATCTGTAAAGTTATCAAACAGCTCCCAGTATACATAATTTAAACCACTGTGTTCATCGTACGCTTGAAACACTGCACTGTAAAGTCAACCAAATAACGCGAATTTTATTTTGATATTTCTTTGATAAGGAAACACAATAATTTATTGAAAGATGGTTACAATATTCTGCTTAGTTTATGCATACCTAATTTATACTTACTTCATATCCTGGAAATATATTGTATTATGAACAGCTAAGTTAGTTTCTCCGTCTCTTTCAAGCCAAAGGAATGGAATGACAGGTGGTGATGAATCAACATGTACTACAACATCACTCTCACTGGTGTGACCGACAATATCTTGTGCCATAACCCAGAAGCATATTGCATTACCATCGGCGATAGTAAGAGGCAATGTTACACTTGTAGAAATATCTTCATTGACCCAAGCAGAGCGCTGTACATTGCGACAGCCAGAGGTTGTGTCTAGGATGTATGCAACTCTAAACTTTGTAATTCCTTCAGCATTTGGTATGGCAGCCTTGCCGCGGATTCCAAAGAATTGATCATATTCTGATAAATAGAATGGGGTAAGTCAACAGTTTATCAATTCAAAGGATTGCACGATCTGTATGAGTAATTTTGATCGCAAGCATCTGTCCATGATTAGATGTGTTATGTCAAAGAAACCAGATGTAAAAAAATATATTTTGCGGAAACAGAATTTATGTAGATAAACACATACCTCTTGAAAGACTCATATGATCTTTTATTTCCCATAAAAGTCCTTTGGAATGATGATCGTGATTGTAAAAATGTCCAGTCCAGTTCAGCACAACAGAAGTAGGTCCAGTACCAGAAATCTCCGTAATCCAAGTATAGTCAGCTTCAGTTGATGCTGAAGTCACCATTACATACCCCGGCCTTCTTGTTATGTGACTGCCATTATCATGTAGTACAAACCTACGAGTCAGCTTAGAGTTTCCGGCATAATCATATGTTGTCAATATAAATGAAAATACGCCTGGAATTAAAATGAAATTGTGATGCACATAAGTATAAGTAATAACTACGTAATCATTACTGTAATATAACGTTATTTTTTTTGGAGGCAAAGTATGAAAAATTAAATAATCGAATTATTACAGTAATGCATAGTATTGTTGTAAGTTCATTAAAGCCATTACTTCATAACGTAACATTTCCATTAGAAATAGGCATATATTTTCATTTCACAATATGTTAGTTTCACTCTCAGATATGTCCTCTTTTAACTTTTGGCCCAAACAGATAAAGAAAATCCCTATTTAATACCAGCGCATATGTCGCCACTCGCCAATGCGAGCCACTCCTTCGAACGCGAGTCGGTCGGTTCTTTTGATATGTTACAACTGCCCGCACGCCATGTACGTACTGTGTGCGCCATGAACATCGCGTGCGCGATCGACTAATATTTCCATCATTATAATAAACCACCGCGACGGTTACTGCGGTTTATCCAAATTCTCGGATTTTGACAAAACTACAGCACCTAAAGCCTTGCTTTTTGCAGGGTATGTTAGTTTACTAAAGTAGACTACAATCGTGTAAAAAACAGAATTTTAAAAATTTTGAGGGCGTCCTCATTAGAAAATGTTACAATATGGCTTTAATTAATTAATTATTCTGTTTATGTCGATGGGGTTCATTAGTATTCTCACCAAACTTAACGTCTTGTGGTAATGTCACTGAAATAGGTAGAGATGAAAGGCTCTCCATATGATACACTGTATTAACAAAAACTTCTCCTAACATGTGATCATCTAGGTTTTTACTCAGGTGAACTACTCTTAGATCGTACATATGATCAGCAACGCATGCAATATCATCTAGCCATCCAGACCAAGTCACGTTAATTATTCCATCCTGAGATTAAAAAACAACAAAGAAACAACATACAACGGTCTCTGAATGAATGGGTCCATTAACTAATTACTGGATCATTCTTGCCCTATAGATACATGCTAGATTATATTATGAATTCTATTACCCCACGACCCATTATTCAAAATCGCGCACTGTGATTTGTTGAAATGCATCGCGTGAAAGGCCATTAATTAAGAAATAAAGGGTAATGCATTATCCTTTACACCCAAATAATGTGTCCGAGGCAGTAAAAACGTAAATAATAATGGGTGAGGCGCATCTATTCTATTACCAGAAAATAGTGCAATTTAAAGAGAAAATGTCATTTTTTGGCACAAATATTTTAAGTTGTTTACTTCAAGGTGGAGCGCGTACGCGTAAGTGACAGCGCGTATCGCGGAAATATCGCACGCGTAACCAAGCGTAATGCTGTGCGTAGAATGTGTTACGGCGCTTGAACCATTATTGCAGAATAATGGGCTCTCATGTGACGCGTTTCAACAAATCACGGTGCGCGATTTTGAATAATGGGTCGTGGAGGTAATAGAAAATAGAAATAAAGGGTGCAGCATTATCTTTTACACGCAAATAATGTGTCCTCGGCAGTAAAAACTTTTAAATAATGGGTTCGGCTGCGCCTCACCCATTTTTTACGTTTTTACTACCTCGGACACATTATTTTCGTGTAAAGGATAATGCATTACCCTTTATTTCTTAACTATATAACCTACAACTTTCACATACGAATTAATTAATCAATCAATTCAATATTTTGAATATTTCTTTTATAATTAATGTAACTTATTTGATCATTCAACTTATTAGTTAATCAATCTAATTTGAATGTTTTAGTCACATTAAATTCTTAGTGAATAATATAATTTACTTACTAGAGTACTAATATGTGGTACAGTATCTAACATCGTAGCTAGACAACTATCACCCTGTGTGCAATGGTAAGGTGAATCGAAATCAAATCTGAAGTACGAGGTTTCCGTTGTAGTTTTTCCAATGTACTGTCTTGTCTCTTCTCTTGAAACACGGTCCCTGTTGTATAACCTCATTATTCCACCATTAGTAGATGACCATCTCACCATCAATCTTTAATGTATCAGATTTAACAAATTAAATGTTTAATAATAATTGAAAAGGTCATGTAGGCCTACTTTTAAAGCTGTATAGCTACTAACCTAATTGATTTAGTTAATTCATCAGTTAGTTAAAGCCATATTATAACATTTGCTGAGGAGAACGATCTCAAAAATTTTTTAAATTCTGGTTTTTACAGGATTGTAATGTACTTGTAATGCAAAAATCAAGACTTTAGGTGCTGTAGTTTTGTCAAAATCGGAGATTTTGAATAAAACGATGGAACCGGCGTTTTATTATTACGATGGAAATATTAGTCGAACACGTATGCACAGCACGTACACGGCGTGCGGGATACACATAAACGCACACCCCGAGGATCGTACCGTATTACAACCGCGGGAGTAACATGCATGGGCGCTAGTAGTAAGTTCCAGTTTTCTATGCTTTACCTCACTTGTTTGGCTTAAAATTAAAAGGGACATATCTGACAGTAAAAGCTAACATTTTATGGAAAATAAATACTAATCTATTTTTACAGAATTGTTATAATATGGCTTTAATCAGTTATGTAAAATCCAAATTATTCGGCCAGAAATTGCACGACTCAATCTATAAGAAATTCGAAGATAAATGTTGTCACCAATATATTTTTGTGAAAGACCAGATTGCAGCAGAGAAAAAGAAAACATCAGTCGCGGAATATTCGGGACTTCTGGTAAAACATCCCAGCAAACACAAAACGTTTTCGACATCATTCGCAAAAGGTTATAAAAGGTTATCAGAAAACGTTTAATTGTCGGGTTATATAAAGGGTATATTAAGAGTATAAAACGTTTTCATAACCCTAAAAAACATCTACTGCTCAGCAAACAAAAATGTTTTACAGAAAACGTTTAAATGTCGGGTTATATAAAGGGTATAAAAACGTTTTAATAACATTCCAAAAACATTCTTGAAAACTTGATACAAAACATTCTAAACAGAATGTTATTTTGGGGTTGAAAAATATTTTCAATAACGTTTTAAAAAACGTTTTCATGACCTTTATATAACCCGACATTTAAATGTTATTAAAAGGTTTTGAAAAAAACATTTTAAAAACATTTCTGTGTTTGCTGGGTTCAAACATTTTAACATAATGTTATTTAAGTATTGATACAATATTTGGCAAAAATGTTTGCAAAAATAGGTTACAACAACATTTTTTGAAAACATTTAAAAATATTGTTGTAGTGTGTTTTCATACAAAACGTTTTAAAACGTTATCATGACCTTTATATAACCCGACATTTTAATGCTATTAAAACGTTTTTACCTAAACCAAAAGCCAAAATATATCTTATTTAAAACGTTTTTGTGTTTGCTGGGATGTTGTAAATGCTTTGTTTAAAGCCATGTGTGATTTGCTCCACAGTGACGCCCCATTTTAATTTTCAAATGTCTACTTTTTGCATGATTGCAATGGCCAATGGTGTACTCATTAGAAAAAGAGGACATCATTCTCCCATTCACCATAATATTACGATCAGCGAGCTAATACAAGTATTTTAGGCGCTGGAATGAAATAGCAATTTTCATCATTTTACCTCATTTGTTTGGCTCGAAATTAAAAGGGGACAAAGTGATCAGTGAAAGCTAACATTTAAATAGGAATTTATTCTTTATGCAAATCACACATTATGGTTTTATTCAAGGAAAAAACTATTTGAGTTGGGCAGTCCACATTAGTTCACGTGCACTTATATAAGAAGAATTTAGATACAGTCAATGGACAAAAATGTGGAGTATTGTTCAATTTAAGGCAAGCCCATCTAATCATTTTACAATCAAATGCTGCCACGGTATTTTTCCTCTAAAGGTCACCACATTTTAGTGGTAATGTCACTGAAACAGGTCGGGATGCAAGGTTACATGTTATTATTGGAACTTGGAGCCATTGAGTATAAACACGCCATCAATAAATTTAATTGTGAGATGACCTTGACCCAACCGTAAGTTCCTCAAAATCCCGATTTTTGGCCTCTAATTTGTTCCCACCTCTCCCAGTATATGAGATCACACTAAAATCAGGTCGAACAACAGGACTAAAAAACAACAACTTAAATAGTGTATCCATTTGCAGACCACACCTTATTGGTCTAATTGGAAAAATATATAGTGTGGAATGAAGGCTGATGTGACTACATGTTATATCTAATCATAAAAAGATTTAAGTTTCAATTTTAGAAACGTATTTTGGTTCAAATCACCAAATGACGTACTACATAACTGTATAAAATAATGTAGATCAATAAATAGTGTCTTCCTTTCAAACAATATCACGGTAGATATTGTAAGAGATGCTTGGCGTTTTGCACTCTACGGTTGACACTATTGCTTTATCGGTTTAATATTGCTCATACGAATCGCAGTAACATATCAAATAACACGCATTTCCTCCGCAAATATCATAACGATTGAGTAGTGTTCTGGTTATTGATATTGCACAATCGTCATACCTTGTATTGCTGTTGAATGTAGATGAATTCAATTGAAAGTCATATGTACCATTCCATGTTGATTGCTGTATACCTATGTCCCGCGTCTGTGTCATCGTACTTGTAGCTAGAGAAATAATACACCATTTCTTAAGTTTACATTGGAAAAGAACATAAATCATAACTTGTCGTCATTAATCTATGGGCATTTTGAGTAAAATAACTTTCATTCAAAAAAAAGTGGGTAATGGTGAATCCAACGGACGAGGACACAAAACACATCAAGGATGTGTGAACATACTGTCACTCTCCTATGTTTTTCTTAACTAATAAATATTTAAAAGGTATTTGGTTTTATACCGGAAGTGACACCTTAATGACCTTTGACCTCAAATCTAAGTATGATTCATAGACACTGGCTTACAGCAATGCATGTGTGCAAGTTGCGTCACTGCCCTAAGTAATTTCGTTTTATAAGTGACCCTTAAAATTTGACTCTTCGCTTTCTATGTAAACCATATAACAACAGTGTGTAGAGCAGCACATGCACCCATTAGAAATATAGGTCGTATTCGAAGACATGTAAACAGGGACACTGCTGAAATGATGGTACATGCTTTTATAACCTCCAAGATAGACATTGACAATTCTCTGTTGCATGGCATCACAAATACTTAACTGCACAGACTACAGAGAATTCAAAACATTGCTGCCAGACTTGTAACATTCACAAAACCACATCAGCACATTACACCAGTTTTACATGACCTGCATTGGCTACCAGTTGAGCAAAGAATTACATTCAAAGTAGTCTTGTTTGTCTACAAGATTTGGTATGCATCAGCTCCAGCATATTTAACTGAACTTGTAGAACTGTATTCACCAGCTCGTAACCTCCGTTCTGCTACAAAAGGACTTCTCCGAGAAACATTTGCCAGAAACCAGTGGGACAGCAGATCATTCCATGTTGCAGCTGCACAAATTTGGAACAATCATCCGCCATTTTCAGTTCGCTCTGCTAAGAGCGTGTGTAGTTTCAAAACAAACTTAAAAACACATTTGTTGCACATTACCTTTAATTGACTCCATGCATTTCATGAAGTATACAACACTGATGAACTGTTTTCGTATATGATTGTTATAATATGTTTGTATTATTGTACATTGGTTGATTTTTGCAAAGCGCCATGAGCGTCTCTCGACGGATACCGGCGCTTTTTGCCTATTAAGTGCTTATTATTATTATTATTATTATTATTATTATTATTATTATTATTATTATTATTATTATTATTATTATTATTATTAATGACCGCTGACCCCAAATAAAAAATATCACATTATACATTGAGTAAACACAATTCATGTGTTAACATACCGTCACTATCCTATGTTTTTCTTGGCTAATAATTTTTTTGAAGGTATTACTTTTACACTGGAAGTAACCCCTTAATGACCTTTGAACTCAAATCTGTGTATGATTTACATACACTGGGTAATAACAATAGATGTATGCAAGTGGTGTTACTGTCCAAGGTGGAAAGTATTTTTGGAGAAGTAGTATTTTGAAATCACGTTTTTGACCCCTATTACCCCTACGTGACCTTTGATCCCGCGAGTTTCATGTGACATGTAGAGGTATGGTCAGTGATATGTTTTGACCTCAAATCTGTGTATTTACAGACACTGTAATAACAATGCACGTGTGCTAGTGGTGTTACTATCCTATGTATATAATTTGTGGGAGAAGTAGTATTTTGTGTTGAAATCACGTTTTTGACCCCTGTGACCCCTACGTGACCTTTGACACCACAAGTAACCGGAATTAACCCCTTAATGACCTTTGACCTCAAATCTGTGTATGATTTACAGACACTGGGTAATAACAAGTGGCGTTACTTTTCATATGACTTTTTAAAAAGCTTGTAATTAGCCTACAATCGGTAGCCCACGTAAAAGAGGTTCAAAAATGTGGTATAAACGTGTTTATTTAAAATTGACCCCACAGGACACACAGCTTAGGGGTCAAAAATCAAATTTTAAAATTTGTTTTAAAAAAGGTCAAATGTTAGGGGTCAAAGGTCAGCCCCGGCACGCCCATGTCTAGTTTATATTTATTCCGTGATTAATATGCGACAGAGAGAGTGTGAAATGAAACTCTGAAACTGCAGTTTCCATTTTTATAATTAATTTTACTTCGTTAAAATATATGTCAAATTTAAATGGGGAGTTTGTTATCCACCCACTATGTATAAAATACTATTCGTATAAGTATTTCACTTTAAATTAAAATCACCAGCTGCTTACTGTTTATGGTGCTATTGGTCTGTCCACACGTACCTCCAGATATATATCTAAAATAAAAATGGCAGAATCAGAACAATTAGAGCTCATAAATGAAAGGTCACAAACATTGCCGGGAAACATTGACAAGGTGTCCCATGTAAAGGTTACATGTAGAAAATAAATTGCATTTGGCGATGGTAAAACAAAACACTGCCATTTTCAGGTATTATCTATGTAACCTTCTTGTAATTGCAGTGGCTTAGATTTCTTGTTGACATTGGGGAGGGGGGGTCGAAAAAATTCTTGAAGTATAGTGAATCCAACGCTTTTTGGCGAGAATAAGTGTGAAATTTTTTGCTATTTTTGAAATTTTTTGCTATTTTGAAGCTAAACTGAATAAATATGGTGCAAAGTGGAATAAATGCACTTTTGGGGCTAACATGGGCAAATATGAGGTTAATTTGGTCAGAAACCCATATTAAGGCGTCAACATGAGGGGATGATTGTATGGACCATCCCCCTGGCAAAATATTAAATAAATAAATCCCCTCACACCCCCCCGGATCTACGCCTATGTGTAATTGTCTGCTAGGTTTCAACTCCGGATCTTAAACGCATCTTAACTTATGTGTGCAAGATGACAGGGGTGTCAAAAGTGACTACTCATCCAAATATGGTACAACAAAAGTTAAATACAAGCACACTCTTTTCTTTCTTCTTATAACTTTTTCCTTATTTTTTCTTATTGTTTTTCATGGTTGAAAAACTTATTGTACTAAAGAACATATTGACAATTTTAATTGTCAATATTTAAAAATATTGCACATCTTTATAGAGCTTGGTTGTAAAACAATAAAAGAAGATGGTCATTAGAGAGAACATCTCTGCACGCTGTATCTCCTGCCATCAACATAATGAAATTAATGACAATTTGCAAGTTGAGTTGAAATCGCTGCTGTGTTATATACTGTAAGAATTGCCCTCTCTGCTATCTCCCTATCCGCATAAGTGGATTCAAACAAGGTTCTTTATAGTTATGCAGCTTTTAAAGCCTGTCTTAGACCAAAATCAACCTCATTTGGCCCATTTCAAGATGTCAAATTAATGTTGAAATGTGATACATCACCTTTAATGAGCCATAAAATAAAATAAATATATTTTTCCTTTTGTTGTTGCCATCAGTTTTGTTTGCAAGTTTGCTTGTTTCGTTATTAGACTCATCTTGCATTTCCAGTTCACGTCATCATTTTGATGTTAGTTGTTGTTTGTTTCACAGCAATGTGATTTGGGATGTTATACTTACTCTGAAATAGAGAAAAAGTGTGACAAGATTAGAATAATTCGCTTAGATAGCAAACATAGATCGTTCGAATAATCACATGCGACAAAGGGTTTGTGTAAGACCATCGTCGATGAAAGTGCTATCAAAAAGGTGACGTCCAATTTGCGTCATTCTTAAAAACGTTTTATAAATTAAAAACTGCGTTCGCGGTTTTCGAAAAAGTTTAAAAACAATAGAATTTAAGAAAGATAATGAAGAAGAACGTGAAATTAAGCAACGCGACAAGGTTTATTAGTGCGAAGTCTTAAAACTCTTCAAATCTATTAAAATCCACCATTACATTCTTTAAAAAAAAAAAGCATTAGCGTACAGTCGGTAAAACACACGTTTATTAATTTTCGCAAATATTTACTTTCAATAATGCCAATAAGGATCGGATTGCTACGTTTCCACGGTATTAGGAAGTAGAGGCATTTATGTGCTGTTCTAAAGATGCATTATTAAGACCAAAATCTGCTTTAATATTAGTGGCATGTTAATGTTAGGTAAGTCCATATATATTATAATAATAATACCTACACCTCCACAAATATCAGATATAATCACACTTTCAAGATAATAAGAGGACAGATCTTTATACACTTTAAAAATATACCAACCTTGTACTGTAACTGTCACTGACACTTGTGTAACACCGAATGTGGCAGGACTTGTTGGGTGAAGATACGCTGGCGGGTCTGGTAATTCACCTGGTTGGTATGCTGTAGTCAGGCTAACTTCAAAGTCATCGAAGTCTTTTATATTGGCATACGTCGTGTCTCTAATGGGACTTTCTCCTGCAAGTGGTGGCGATTCTCTTGTTGTTAAGCCTCGAGAAATTGTCGCTTGATACGTCAATATTTCTGGCGCCTCATTTACTGAAAGCATAATAGACAGATATTAAGAACAACATGTAATGGTACCCACAAAGTTAAAAATGTACTAAAATATAAATACAAATATGCCAATTTATGTATTTATTTATTTACTTAGTTTTTTCAAAGAGTGTTGTGTTAGGGGATCTAACACCGACTGCGGAAGAAGTGCATTCCACAGATCAATGATAAAATAGTTTATATGAACAGATAATATTCGGGGTTGGCGCTACACCAAATTCCCTCGCCTGTACTAAATTACTAATACTGTAGTACAATTGTCTGCGTAGCTAATATAATAGGGATGACCAATGAAGCATCAACTTGATTAGAACACTCCCATAGACATGCTGGGAGCTCAACTGTGCACTGCTTGCACAGACATGTCTAAATTCAGCTCATTCTTTTATTTTTCATAATTTTTCTGTAAAAATTGGGGATGTGAATGCCAATTATGTTTTGTAACTATCCTACAAATTACAGCACCATAACGTATTTGGTTTTCCTGTAAGTGTGAGTCAAAATTGGTCCATCGCCACAGTGCGCTTAATTGCCAGTGGCTGAGTTCAGCACTGCTCAAGAATGGCACAAAATATTCAGATTAATAAGATCAGGTGACCTTGACCTACTGAGCTGCAATTTGGCAGATTTGTCGTAAGTACCTTTATCATACCCTCTGTAAAAAGGTTAAAAAAATGGACAAGTAGATCTCGAGTTAAAAATTAAATCACCAGCTTCCCTTTGGAATTTTCAAACACCTTTCGAGTAATGTAAAATAGACACCTTTCTGAACATAAATGTGAAGTTTCGTGCTCATTTGATGTATTTTTCACCTGATCTCAACCCTAAACTTGTTCTTATATTTATACCATCAACACTGACTGACTGACTGACTGCTATACACACACAGGAGCTGTACTTTAAAAATGCGCGCCTAATCAATAATGAGTATTTCACTCCATTGTTAAAGTACTGTGCTCCCTGTAGCATTATGAAGTGACCAGGTCCTAGAGTGTGATGGTTTTGTAGCAGATGACAGTGTTCATTCAAGCCTATCAAGGTCAGTTATTAGCCACTTGCTGAATGGCTGGGTATTATCAGCTATCAAAGAGATTAAACATCTAGAGGTTAAACAATTTGTTAAAACCCCAAAAGTGATATCAGGACAAAGCTGTGCATGTTGGTACTTGATTGTTTGGATTCCTATGTTGAAAATCCTTTGTAGTAGTATTTTTTATGTGTAGTGTAGGCCTATATTGTTGTGGAAAAAAAGTTCACCCGGACTTTTGATTTTGTGCCATTTCGGCCATTTTGGATGATTTTTGGCAAATGTTTTCTAAAACCATGATTTCAGTGCCTCGGTTTGAAGAAATAATTTATGCTATTGACTAGTAAAGTGCCATTTCATGAGAAACCCCTTTGATACTTTCACAATATGCTTGTTTCAGGTTTGCATGTATATTAAAATAAAGAAATACAAAAAGGTAAATATATGCTTATACCAATTTTGCTCCCATTGCTATTTTTGGACTTTGTCATTTTATTTCGTTCCAATGACCGGTCAGAATGGGAAACTTTGAAAATTCATAATTCGAAAAGTGTTTGACCGATTTTGACCAAACAATCTTTTGTAGCAATAGGGGCAACGTGAAATGTTGATGATCATCCCTACTTATAAGTATAACCGTATCATACGGGGATCATCCTGAATGATGAGCGACATTTCGCAATGAACACTAGCAGGGAAGTTCAAAGCAGTATAAGTTATGAGGAATAAATAGGTTTAGTTATTACCTAGCTGATGTGTGTGTGTGTGTGGGGGGGGTTACACCACCCCAGATAGGTATCATAATGCAGTTCCTTCTTCTTCTGCCCCCTTTCCGTCAACATTGCTCTAGCTCAGACAGGCGTTGACCGATTTAGACTAGTGACCTCCTGAATTCTCTTATCGTGATGGTATATACACCAGGCACAAAAAGAAACTCGTCAGTTATAGCCATCCTGGCTGTTCAACAACCTGATAATTTTGGATTATTCTGATATATACATTTTGTTCATTGGACTTTGCTTTTTCATTTGACACCCTGTTCGTGAAAAAAGAACAAGAATGTACTAAGTTATGCGCTTCCAAAGCCTCAAAGCCCAAAATCAAAAGTTGCAATTTCAATGATTTTCAATGGGATCGCATCGTTATTGCACACAGCAACACGGGCCAATCAATAAAGCACACAATGTAACAGGCACAATTGAATCGTTGAAATTGTATCTTTTGATTTTGGGGTTTGAGGGTTTGGAGGCGCATATTTTGGTCAATTCGTGCTCGATTTTTACGAAAAGGGTGTCAAATAATAAAGCAAAGTCCAATTATCGAGATGTATATTTCAGAATAATCCAAAATCATCAGGTTGTTGAACAACAAGGATGACTATAACTGACGATTTTCTTTTTGTGCCTGGTGTAGAATATGAATTAAGTTTTTATCTATCTATGCGTTTTGGACATGCCTATTGGTTTGTTTTTTATACAAACCCTTACTCTACATTACCGAATTTTGATTGTAGGAACGTTCTCTATTTACGTACTGGTTGTGCAGTGACTGCCAGAAACGTATGGTTCACATTGGCAGGTAGTGACACCTGGATTACCGATCGTGCAAGTTCCCGGGTAACAGGCATTACTGTTCGATCTCCACGAGCATTGTCCTAAATTGAAAAAATGCAAAATTAGTCCCAAAATTTATCAGGGAGTGTAGTATCACCTTAAGGATATCACAAATTACAATATTATTAATGTAGTTGCTATGGCAACCAAACAAGGCCCGTAAAGTACTAGTTTTGAAAGGGGGATGGATTAACTTTAAACAATAAGGCTCTTAAAAGTACGTACTCATTAAGTTTGAATGACCCTCTGGGGCCAAATGTTATAAACTAACTGTATAAAAAGAAACATTGGACAACCAGAGATCCGCACAGCTGTTTTTGTACCGTAAGTTTATAACATTTGACCTAAGGGGGGGGGCACTTTTAAGAGCCACGTTTTGATTAATGCCAATCACCTCAAACCCCAATAATAACAGAACAGTGCATAAAGTCCAAAAATGGGGTTCCCCACAATGCTAAAATTCAGCCTCATTAAATCAGCCATTTTGGAAAGATTTGAGCCATGTATACCAACTTGGTATTTGGAACAAGACAAAGACAAAGGTAGATAAAAACTAATGCAGTATGTAAACAACGGAGGTGTACACTGGCACTGATATTATTCAAAATCCAAAATTGACAAAAGTTAATAAAAAATACAATTTGGTTGTATTTTTGTTAACTTTTTGATCCTTGTTGTGTTTTGTACCTCGTCCGTTGAAGACACAATTACCTACTTTGTCAACCAATTTAGGCAAATTCACTACATTATGAGCACCATAATGCAAACTCATGGAAAGCAATTTTTCTATCAAACAATTATCTCCCGACACACCAAATTAATATTTAGCCTGTGCGGTTTATGCAGACCCCTTCTAGACTAGTCTTGGAACTTCGTGAAGAAATATTCCATACTTAATGTCAAGTCTGTACCACAGGTGTTTTTGTACACACACTACACAAAAGTATTGCAACATTGCTGAAAAAAGATGAATTCCGCAAACTGTAAGTTGAACATTGATCCAATATCCGATCGAATTTCCTTGACGTACTGGATGAATAAAATAAGTAAGACATCATGTTTACAGAAAGGCGGTAATCCATTTGAATGCATAGATGAAGAAACTTCAGTACACAACATGTTCACACGCTTTACAACGGTCTCCAAATGATTTAATTGCTTTTTGCAAGGTATCAGGAATATTGTAGTGGTGGGAAAATGAATCATTGATGTGATGGGTGGAAGAAGTTACAAGCCTTAGACAAAGCTCCTTTTAGGTCTGCAGGACTCAGAAGAAAGATAGGTCACTTGGCTACCCAATAAGGCATCGGTTGACCTTGAATCGCACCAAAATCATCGTGTTTGTGGAATTCTTCTTTTTTCAGCAATATGTTGCAATACTTTTGTGTAGTTTGATTACAAGAACAGAATCCCGTGAGAATAAAATGACGTTTTCCAAACATCATTTTATACACAAAGCAACGGGCTACACGTGGTGGTAATATAAACGTGAACATGGTGAAAGGGATCAAAATTTAAACAAGTTTCAATTTAAAACAAATGTTACTTGATCTTTAGCTTACGGTAATCAGATAAAGGAATATTGTGCGATTTAATCAATATCCATTCCGAATGTTTAAAGATATCTACACAATAACAACAGCAACAACAACATCAACAACGACAACAACAACAAAACATAGTAGGGGATTATGTAATCCAGAAATAGGCAAAGCAAAAAAGCTTCATAATTTCATACTCACGGATGCATCTTTTGTTATTTGATGATCGTTTGTATGCATTTCCTATCAAATCACCGTATTCCCCATCACACTTATCACATAAACTGGTACCTGATCCGTCAGGATGGCACTTCGGGTCAATGCAGTTAGCGATGTCTGGACATCGATCTAAATTTAATGGAGGGGAACCCATATTTATTTTTGTTTGTTTATTATTCTATTTTGCATAGTAAACTGATAAATAACAGTGTACTATTTTTATGCGTAACAGAACCACTTGTGAAATAAATGGATTATGTTTGCGATAACAAAAAATAATTTAGTGTATTTTTGAAAGCTAAACAAAATAGATTTTGAACATCTATCTTTTACAAATATACGTATAAATTGCAATAACCCAGCCCATAGGCGAATATCCGGGGTTGGAGGGGGGCGGGTGTTGGGGGGGGGGGGTATAAATCCCCCAATATTTTGCTAGGGGGATGGTCCATACAATCATCCCCCCAATGTTGACGCCTGTATGTGGATTTCTAACCAAATTAACCTTATATTTGGCCATTTTAGCCCACAAAGTGCAAATTTTTGCGCGCTTCTTGCGAATTTATTCCAACCATATTTCATCAGTTTAGGTTTAATATCATAATTTAGCCCAACATTTTCTTGCGCTTCACACGCATTTGTACCACAGACTTATTTTGTCGCCAAAAGATTCACTATACTTCAAGATTTTTTTCCATCCTCACCCCCCCCCCATGTCAAAAAGAAATCTACGCCACTGACCCAGCCAACAATTTTACGTTGTTACAAGTATAAAAGTAATGTACGTTGTACTTAGGATTTCATCTACGTTGTAAATACGTACATTTGTGAACTCGTATTCGTGTTGTGAAAACGTTATTTTCGACGTTGATTTTCGGACATTGATATAACGTCATTATGACGTTCGATCGGACTTAATAGGGACGTTTAATAATAAAAGGGGTGGGTGTAATATAGTCCTAACCCAGTAACCCTCACCCTTTTTTCGGTGCACTTGTTACTGGTTTCGAATCAATTGCAGTTAAAACATAAGTATAGGATAATGGCCAAGGATTAGAACGTGAGTGGCTAAGAATGGCCGTGGGCTGCAGGCCCTAGGCCATTCTTAGCCACTCACGTTCTAATCCGCGGCCATTAACCGACTTAATACACACTTATGACGTCGCGCTATTGTTTTACCGCTCCATTATTTTCCACGAATGGAGTGTTATTGAAATTTGGTGCTCTTTACAAATTGATCAATTGCTCACACTGAATACACTATCAAATACACTAATAAAATGATCGTACTAGGTGCGGGTGAAAAATACACGGACTCAGCTTTATGTAAAATTTCTATAGAATTACCCATCATATCACGATCCAGGTGTTTAGTTTAAATCATCCGTAACCACGTTCTTGAATTATAAAGATCTAAAATGTTTGTTACCCAAATTGAATAAACGTAGATTCGTAAAATCATTAAAGTGATTAGAAATACAATCAATAGTTCTTTATGCCCACTTCTAATGTGTTAACTATTGACATGATTGAAGTAGTTGCGTTTAGGTCTCTATTTTGCATAATAAAGAAAATTGGCAAAATGGTCATAGGTTAATATGAAATAGTTAAATGCAGATCATTGCAGTTTTGTACCTCAAGAAAGCCAGACCTGCCGCTATACCTGAGCAATGATACTCTTCTCTATGAATCGAGTGTTCGATTTTTCGACCTTGCAATTATGGACACTATTTATTTATCTTGGATACTAGTAATTATAATTGTGTGATGGAATCATTCCGAGGATATATATCGTTGATTCGCAGCAAGGACCTAAATCAGGTATGATTCTACTTTAAGCCGAAGTAAGGTACGAAAATTTTAAATGTGTAAACTTTGTTTTATTTGGTTGGCCTTATTACAACCCATTTTACCTAGGCCTATTATGTCCCTGAACTTCGGCGGCAAAAAAACCAAAAAAACAACAAAAAACTTCGCCGCTTCCTACGCGAAATAAAAGCTCAACTTCCAGTCCCCCTCCCTAAATCAACTGGAGCCTCCCTAACATTATAATATTTAATTATCGGATAGGCCTACTGATCGATGTAAGTAAATATTCAAACATGCCAAAATACTATCAGATGAAACATCAGATGTACTAAAGTGAAATAAAAATTATACCGAAAATAGACCTACTGTGGCTTTTATCATTATTAAACATGCCCAAAGCAAACGATTTAAAAATAAACAGATACATAGGCCTAAATACATGATACATAATGTGTATGTAGCAATGTTGCCCAAAATGTAACAAATTAAACGTTGGTCCCAAGCCACTGAAAACGTATAAAAATATAAAGAACAAAAAAATAATATAAAGAACAGTAAGCGTAGAAAGAAAGGTCCAAATAATTTAAAGTTACGGGCTTACTAAGTGAAGCCTAAATAAGCATTTTCCAAAGTGAGGGTAAAACACATCTTGCATAATAAGTATATACAACTTTTAACCTGCCCGTTTTGATCTTGCCTTACTTTTCACAGATTGCATTGTAAATTTATGTTTAAGGGCTCGGATAGCGACGTTTTCACGTGTAGGCCTATATATATATTTGTGGGACCTGAGAGCAAATCAGACACATCGAATTGGATTTTGAACACGAGGAATGTCCTTCTGATATCAAATAATTCTGATTTTTATTAAATTCGCGATATATACATTACACATTTTCAGTGGCAAATTATTAAAAATGATAAATACTAAAAAAGTTAATTGTATAAATCTAACGATATGCACCTAAAGATTATGAAGTTGGGATGAACAGCTGTCCATCATATGAAAATTTTGACCTTCATTATTAAAGATATAGATTTTTTCCTCAAAACACTAAAACATGTAGGTCTTTTTGGAAAAAATGTTTATGTTCAATATGAAAGGTCAAAATTTTCAATTCGGCTTTTCATCCCAGCTACATAGGCCTACAGTTTCATTACATATCGTTTATTAGATTTATAAAGTTTACTTCGAGGACTGTTAAATTAAAAAATATGACATTTTAATCATTTGCCATAAAATTTGTATTATATCACGAATTTCACAAAATCAAAATTATCATTTTTTTTTTATATCAGAAGGACAATCCTCGTATTCAGCATGTAATTCGATATGTCTGATGTGCTATCATGTCCCATAACAATAATGTGCAAATGTTGCTATCCGCTCCCTTAATTTATTGTATTAATGAAAATCATAGTTTTGTTGTTTTTCGTATCATTGTTTTGCATGAATGAAGTGATGATAATAATACTGCACTTTACGCAAATACATGCTTTTCGAAAGTGCAATTGTTATTAATGATTACATTCGTAAATGCCAGTACTTTTTCCCTGAAAAGTATTTGCTTTTTAGATAAAAGAGAAAGGCATTTACGAATGGCGTGTTATTGTAATCATCGCTCCATTCGTGGAAAATAATGGAGCGGTAAAACAATAGCGCGACGTCATAGGTGTGTATTAAATATATAGATTGGACAACTACTTAATCCATTTTTATAAAAAGTAATCATTATAATATTGTACTTATTAAAATAATGTGTAATTTTTTGCACCAATATGAACTTATTGTCATGATTACAGCTATGTTATGTTCCCTGTTTTTCTTCAAAAAAGAAAGGGAATCTGGAATCATTGAGAACGTGTTTCTTACATCAACAAAGAAATATCCATCTCATAAGTAGTTCTAAAAATTTGTGTGGAATTCTTGGGGCAAAAAGTCCTAATCCACAAATTTACAAGTGACCGGTTTGTGTGTAAAAATTGTACGAATGATTTCAACAAAACAGTTAGTCTGTTGAAGAACTCCTGTACTTTATGCTTGTATATGGAAATTCTCATGTACTTGGTCAAAAAACAACTTATCGCGAAACCAGTAACATGTGTTTTAGGTGGGTTAGGACTTTATTACACCCACCCCTTCAATACGTTCACAACTTGACGTCGAAACAACGTCATTCAACGTCATTATAACGTTATATCAACGTCCGAAAATCAACGTCGAAAATAGCGTTGTCACAATAATCGATCTAATTTTCTGTCCAAACCGGAGGGTTTATACCTATGAATGTACTGTGCATTTTGTATGGTACTGTATTAAGTTTACTTTTCATTATAAACACTAAACGGTTCCAAAAAAGTAAGTCCCCCCCTAAGATATTTTAGTATAATCCAAAAATGGCTTGATCAATTTTCTTGTTTTAAAGTTTGGAACATAGACTGATTAGTTATGCATCAAGTGAGCGGGTTTTTGTTGCTACTTTTTATCATCTTCATTGCAAAATGCAGCCATTTATGAAATTTTCGGTCAAAAAAAAGTTGCATTTTTCTACATTGGCTTTTTATGCTTCAATTTGTGTTTGACAATTTCTTCCCATTAAGGGGGTACTACACCCCTGTGGTAAATTTGTGACTATTTTTGCATTTTTCTCAAAAAATAATAACACACTGGTAGCAAAAGTTATGTATATTATTGGGGCAAGGTATCCAATTACTACACTGAAATTTCAGTGACTCAAGACAAATGGTTCAGTATATGATCGGAAATGAGGTACATCCTAGCGGTACCTTATTTCTTATCATAAATAACGAACTGCTTGTCTTGGGTCACTGAAATTCCAGTGTAGTAATTGGATTTCTTGCCCCTATAATATACATAACTTTTGTTACCACTGTGTTATTAGTTTTTGAGAAAAATGCAAAAATAGACACACATTTATCGAGGGTGTAGTACCCCCTTAAGTGAGTTATTTAATCAAAAAGAAGCATAATGTAATTTAATTAAATTTAAGCCTTTCCTGATTTAGGTGTCACACATTCAAAAACAGTTTTTATGGTTCAGTGAATAAATTAAAATGAATGCCGCAGCTTATTAATGTCTTTCAATAATGAATAGGCCTTCCTTCATGTGAGATGGCGTCCAAGCATCGTTCTTCTCTGCTGCTAGTCAAGCTGGTTCCCCGCATGCTCCAGGATTTGCTGCAAAGTCCTTTAACCTCACTTGTCCGCTTGTAACAAGTTGAGTCTTGATAAAGGCCACCCATTTAAATGTTTTTTGAACCATTCAAGGAATGACCAATGAAACAAGTGTATAGGGATCCAGCATAAACCATGAATCTGTTGGTCCATTGGTTAAATTAATCAATGAACACAAGATTTATCATTGAAGTTACAGTTGTTCTTTCCTAATAAATTTAATTAGAATGAAAAGCTTGTTAAATTTACGCATTTTAATGCATACAAAAAGCCAATTTAGAAAAGTGCAACTTTTGTTGATGAATAAAATTTCATAAATGGCTATAAGATTTCTCACTGAACCATAAAAATGTTTGAAATGTGTAAAAATTAATTCATGAACATCTTAACTTAAGTTATTTTAATAAAAAACAAAAACAAATATAGAAACATTCCTTTTTGATTAATTTTCTTCAAGTGATAGAGGTCTGAAACCAAAAGTATGTATAAAAAGCCTATGTAGAAAAGTGCAACTTTTTTTGGCCGAAAATTTTATAAATGGCTGTATTTCTCAGTGAAGATGATAACAGATAACAACAAAACCCCGTTCACTTGATGCATAACTAATCAGTCTATGTTTGAAACTTTAAAACAAGAGAATTGATCAAACCGTTTTTGGATTATACCAAAATTTCTTAGGGGGGGGACTTATTTTTTTTGGAACCGTTTAGTACTACCCCATTGTTTCAACCTTCGTTTAATTATATCCTGGCTGGTCTTGCTAGGTTATTTTACAATGCCCTAGCTAGATATGATAATCCCCCAGGTATATGCCAAAGGTATATCTTTGTAAAGTGAAAGATGTGATAACATCTTAACATGAGCAATGTTCAATGTTTACGCCTCGGAATAGGTTGTCTAGATAGATGGCGCATTATAAATGCATTATTATTATTAATTAAAATGATTATAGATATGATTTTAGACCTAAACGATCGGGAGCACTGTTGGGTATCACGACTTAAAACGTATTCAATTACAGGTACTTACATTGACACTGGATACCTTGATATCGCTTATGACAAGCACATCGGCCATTTGATAGACAGGTGGCTCCATTTTGGCAAAAACTTGATTGTTGATAGCATGCAGCTTAAAAAAATATTTCACAAACGGAGTAAATATATTGTAAGTATTTCATTAACAACAACTAACACAGTCGTGCGGTTTACATAACAGATGGTATAAATATTTATACGGACAATATTACGCATGTACATGATGAAAGATGTGTGACCGGGTAACTTTCGGATAGATTTATTTCTAAAGCTTCTGTTTTACTTGAATAAATTAAGACACGGTTTTTTAAGGTGATGGTGGGTCTATTGCTATGATGAAAATATGTTATTTTCACATCCGGAAGGACATTTGACGCAATTATTAGATCCAACACTGTGAACAATTACAACTGACTGTGATGAACGAGCGTGATCCATGGACAGAGTTCTAGGGAGAGTGAAGCTTGACTTAAAAAATCGAGTTGATATGCCTTGTAAAAAGCATCATAAACTTACGTAGAGTGCAATATTGACCCTTCCAGCCCGAACAGCAGCGGTATACTCTTCTGATATTAAAAATGAAAAATAATTTTGAGAAGAAAATAAAAGTATTCTACCGTATATAAGAGTTAAGCCAGCAACATATTAATGAATTTAATTATTTAACATAAAGTGTATCAAACATAATAAAACTCATGTAAAAACGTCAGTTTACCTGTATCTTGTGCAGGTTGACCATCCAAAAAAATGGCAGTTCGTATAGTACCTTTGAGTGTAGGCGCAAACGTCCGTTCTATAGAAAGAAAATAGTTATATTAAAATCATTTGATTCGAAAAAAAAGAACACTAACCAATACCACCAAGACCAAATTAATAGTCCAACACCGCACATTTATATAGGGTCCACAATTTATTAGTTCCCCCAAAATATTTTTTTTAATAAATCGAAAAATATTATATTGTTTTACACATATGGACCAAATTATAGCGTCACACGTCATTGCGTTCAGTCACGATAGTTCATAGTGTGAAAAAGAGACCGCTTCTTTTCTTACACATTTAACCATTGTGACTGAACGCAATGACGCTATAAATTGGTCCACATGTGTAAAACAAATAGGGTATACATACCGTTTTACATTTTTACATTTTGTAAAATATTTTTGGGCTTATTATAAAAAGTATTAGGGGGGAACTTATAAGTTGTGGACCCTATATTATTAATAATACCATTTGTTTTTATTAGTTAAAATCATATTATTACATTTACAGGAGGACGCCCTCAATATTTTTCAAAATACTGTCATTTACACGATTGTTAAGTACTTTAGTAAACTAACATACCCTGCAAAATTCAAGACTTGAGGTGCTGTAGTTTTGTCAAAATCCGAGATTTTGAATAAAACGCAGGAACCGTCGTTATTACGATGGAAATATTAGTCGAACGCGTACACGAGGTGCATAACACAGTACATACATGGCGTGCGGGCAGTCGTGACATATCAAAAGGACCGATACGACTCACATTCGAATGAATAGCTCATATTTATATTTAAATAGCGATTTTCCTTGTATTGCCTCGTCTGATCTAACAGTGAAAACTAACATTTTATACCAAAAATACAATTATATTTCTTATAGAAATGTTATAATATGGCTTTAAGGCAAGTGGGATACAAGGAGCCATTTCTTCCAATTTTAATTAAAATGATATTTAAGACAAGAAAGCCAATAATTGCATATGTCTTGCGATTCTTGAGCTGAGGCCAATAATATATCGAAACTGAGAAAAAAAACCATACACATGGGACGGAATTGACATTCCTTATATCAAGCATTTGGATCTCTAATATAATCCATATACCATACACTGCTAGGTCGTGTCCCCCTCCCACACCTTTGTTTCCAATGGACATTTTATTGTGAAATGTCACTGTACAAGGAATACATTAAAAAAAATTCCACATAGCCCCCACATGAAAAGTATTTAATTATCTTTGTAATCACTCAAAAAGCATTTTGTGTGAATTTTACATCCAAACTAAGTGCTATTACAATTTTTATGAGCCTTTTTATTTTACATGTAAAGTCTACGGGGTGACGATTAGAAATGGACGGCAATATTGAAAAACCCTCATTTTGGGCCATTTTAGACACTAAAATGCCCATAAAAAAGAATAGCACTTAGTTCGGATGTTAAATTCACACACGATGCAATCTGAGTGAGTACAAACATAATTAAATACATTTCATTCGGGGGATATAGCAAAAACAAAAAAATGTCCTATACCTTAATGGTTATGGAACAAAGGTGCCCACCCGCCTGAAAGGTCGCAACAACACAAACATATGTATCCTCATTGTCATTGTCACGTCATTGTTACCATGTTGTGGGTAAATCCACATAATTAACCTTCAAGTACATGTATAAAAGAAAATCAAGTGATATCACTGATTTGCACCCATGACAATAAAGGTGATGCAACAAGATGGCGAACGCCTGACAACCTGTTTTGAAACTACATACCTTGCACTTGGCAGATACTGCAGAACAATCACGAAAACAAGCACACAGTTCAATTGCGTCACAATCACCCTCATTTTGGAAGCCTAGAGAAAGAATTGTGAAAAAGACACACCAAGCTCCATTTATTAAAATCCTTGTTATTAAATGTTATGAAATAACGTGTTGTTATAAAACAACGTATTATCGCAACTATGCAAAACAAGACAATTGTGTTGAAGAAGAATAACCACAATATTAAAGAATATAGTTATTCTTGTAAAAGCACTCTCTGCAGATTGTAACCATTCACGTTAACTCAGAACCTGTTTTATTTCCTCCTGTGTGCGAGCGATGGATATACATGTACTATGCGTTATGGGACATTCTATTCTAGAGCATAAGGAACTGTCAACTTCTTGAGAAGGGTAGTACAAAATATGACCTGAGCCAATTTTCTGGAAAACAATTACTGTCCTCTATACTGTCCTCAATTTCTGGTTGGAAAAATGTTATGACCCCACCTTTCGCACACACTTCCCTAAATAAATCATTCAAAAAATTTAAGAAATTAGTCTGTTTAGTAATTTTATGAACCCCCTATTTTGCGCATGCAACAATTATGATCCCCAAATATTTTAGACTCCCCTTCCGAAGAAAATGGCAGCCCTCTAAGTGCAAAACAAACAGACAGTTTTCAAACTGCTGTAAGTTAAAGGACGCCCCGTGATCTGTATTTGCATATTCATCAAACTAAAACGGAACTGAATACACGTTTGTTACCGATATAGACGCATCATATTAGTGGATGCTTTCATTACATACACAAAAAAGGTAAATTCATGCGTCATTTTCTTCTTTAAAGTAAGTGAAATTTTTTTGTTTTATGAAGAAAGGAAATATAATTTTCTTCTGTGTGTGTTTTATCATGTACTTAAATCGTCATGTATTATTATAATAAAGGACAGTATTACTTAAAGGAGGATTTCGTGATCCTAGCATCCTCTTTTTATGACATTTATTATATCCACGAAAAAAGCCTATTCCCAAAATTTCAGTTGATTTCGATTTTGCGTTTGCGAGTTATGCATGATTATGTGTATTACACTGCTCCATAGACAACGTGTTGTAATTTCGTTCTGGTATACCAGAACGAAATTCAAATTTCACAATATCTTTGCAAAACGAATTAATCTGCAAGAAATATTTTGTACATAAACATTATGTAGCCAGAGGTTTCCAGTGATATAAAAATCTCAACTTTTTTTGAGAAAAGTGGGGGATGAGGCTGTGGATCACGAAATGCCCCTTTAAAATGGATGCTAAGTGTAATGTTTTAAGCAAAATATTTGAATTATCTTAAATTGTTTACTGGTCTTAACTTCAGTGCTTAGCACACAGAACAATACACAAGCCACTTTACTAAATAAGTTTAAATGCTTTAAATGCCAAGAATGTAACTTTTAACTGTAGTTTTTTAAGCTTAATTTTCAGTTTCAGTGGGTGAGAACATAATGATTGACTAATATAGTGAATATTTATTCTTATGGTATAACGCGATACGGTAAAACATCATCTATTGTCGGTTACTTATTATAAAAAATATGATAATTATCTGTTTCACGGAGTTACATTAAAGACTGATATTAAACGATTGCATAAAAACTACAGCTACATTGAAGTTACAAATAGAAGACGTGTAAAGATCTGATGTAAACGACCATCTGCACGTTCTGAGTTGATCAGTTACTTAGCATATTTTAATTATGTTGGGGTTTTGTTTTAATTGCAAAAATATGGATATTGTAGAAACAGCTTTCAGTCAGCGCCAAAGACAAACAAATTTTGGTCCTTTTCAGTCTTGCCCTTAATTGGCCGATGACACCAGTACTTGGCGTTGAAAAATGCCGTTTACTGATATAAGGACTTGGAATTTCAAGAGTGAAAGTCTGCCCAACTCTCTGTGGCACATGCAGTTACTTAGCATATTTTAGTCATGGTGGGTTTTTGTTTTATTGCAAAATAGGGATTATTATCCGACTAAATAGTTCAGTCAGCGCCAAAGACAAACACAATTTGGTCCTTTTCAGTCTTGCCCTTAGTTGACCGTTGACACCAGTATTTGGTGTTGAACAACGTCATTACAACGCCATTAATAAAACCTCAAAAACAATTGCATATTTTAACGGATTGATTATTATGATTACTTTCGTATCACAATGAGAAAGTGTTCAAATGAACCTCCTTTATTCATTTGTATTATATATAGATTATTCATTCATGTCTCTTCATTTATGACAGATATATTCTATGACTTGCTGTTGACGCGTGACGTCTAGGAGACAATGGGGGTGTTAGTATGTGGGTACCAAAGCATGGGCCCACATCATCATGATCATCACCTGGCCTATTTGGCATTTTTATCACTATTGGTTTTACCCCTTCTACAAACTGGTTCTGCCGAGTTCATCAGATTCCAGCCAAATAACGAATACATCTACGAATTCCACTCACAAACGGAGCTCAAGTTAGTTCGTAACATGACAGCCATGGCAAAGGTAAGACAGTTAGTCCTGTCCCATTTCGTCCTTTTGTCATTTGGTCCTAGCCGATTTTGGCCTTTCCTTCCCAGTAAACACAAAAACGTTTAATTGATTATATTTGGGTAAAAACGTTGTAAGAATATTAAATGTCGGGTTTGATAAAGGTATGAAAACACACTACAAAAAATGCAGGTTTAAAAGTTGCAACTAAACCCATTGCAAATGTTGCTTTTGTTTGAGTGCCTGTTCATCGCTGGGCACTTGAATATCTTTTTGTGCAATCTTTTTCATTCAAGGAGTCACCATGGCTTCACATTTGAGCTATCCAGACAAAGCTTGCATAATAAAACTATTTGGCTTATTGTCTCGTAATAAAGGAGTGTAATTACTTTTTGAGATGTGTTTACTAGAAATGCCCTTTAAAAGCATTAAATTAGTATCACCTGGCGCACAGTGTCATTGCCCCGATATCTTCATGGCATAAATCGCCATGGTAGGTTGAATTCACAGCCACGTACGGCCATTTTGTTCCGACCTGTTTAATAGTTTTAGACGCATAATGGGCCGAGGGACATCCGACTAAGGCTATTGACAATTAGGTGACTGACCTCTGTACGGTCAGTGAGCATGGTATACGCCATGAGGTCATCTGCTTTTAGACTCTCTCCACGAGTGGCCTACGCTGCGCTATATAGTTCGGCACATATAAAATCAGAATTTGTGTCAGTTTTTGAGCTCAATACGGACGGTTCTTTCTCAATACGCAAGCTAACGACTATAATATCCTTTCAACACATACATTCAAGTGCAAGCATAAAAATATGGCTTCTTTAGAAAAAAAATTACGGGAGATATTCATCATTTTCTACCCCGGTATCCAAAGAGTTATCGTCTGAATATCAACTCGTGCATAGCACATTCACGTGTATCGATCCCGGATATTCATTTTAGTGTCTCTGCTGTAGAATGTAATTAATAACCAGGCGATGTCGGTGTGTGGCGGCCCCCATGCACTGGAAAACCTGAATTTGTTATTTAAAAATTAAAATAAAATAAAAGACAATTAGATATGTTGTGGCCTTATAAGACCACGAATTCTAGCCGTGACCTTGAAATGATCCCTGATGACCTTGAAATGACAAAAATTGTCTTTTTGTGAAAAATGTAGGCACTAAGTTTAATAACAATCTATCTAATACAAACATTTGACCTTTGGATGGTCTCTGATGACCTTGAAATGGCCTCCATTATATTTTGAAATCATATCAAGATCACATATCTTAATTTTCACTCAGATTGGACAAACTAGAATTTTATCCCTTTTGACCCGCGCCGCAGACCCCTCGTCCATGTTTAAGCCAAATCTGATTACAATATAAAATGCACACAATGAGTCCTTTTGGCATTATTCTGATGATCACAGCAATGATATGCAGCAAAAATGGTGAATTTTAAAGTGATTTTTAGTTACCAACACTGTTTGACCCCTGTATGGCAGTGAACTTAAAATCTGTGAGGACTGCCATTGACACCAGCTAATGTCAATGTATATATGTGTCAGTCGCATCTCTGTACCATGTAATCTGCAGGAAAAGAAGCATTTTGAAGATATTTGGTTATGTTCCGGAAATACACCCTTAATGACCTTTGACCCCAAATCTGTGAGGACCCCTTAGGACCCGTTTATAGCCAAGGTCAATGTCCAAATCTCATTACTGTACCATGTAATCTGTAGATGAAGAAGCATTTTTGGTCATCATCGGTCAAATAATGAAGGAGCTACAGCAATTTATATCATATGTTGCCAGGTAGAAGAAGAAGAACTGCTGAGATACAGCAGTCTAGCCGAAGCTCGTCTAGACTAAAAACATATCCACCTGTTACAAATGGGTAGAGAAATTCTTCTCAAATATTAACATTAGAAACTTATGCTATAGGACATATTACACAGTTTCTCACTTCAGTGGTGTAGAGAAAATAACTAAATAGCCATTTATGTCAAAGAACGAAAAAGGAGAGAAGATGAGCAAAAAAGTCACTTGGTACCTCTGTGATTTGACCGGGATTTGACGCGCAAGGTTCCCGACCTCATGCCACGGGGGTTTCGCTGGCACTGCCAGCGATTCCGTGTATATATAATGAGTGATTGCGTCATTTTGTTCTCAATTTAAGAATGACCAATGGAATGGCACCAAGATTTTCAAACGCCGTTTACTCAGAACAGCAATTTTGTGTCATGGTATCACGTGCAATGCATGCATGCGCAGTGGTTTTACTTGAACAATTTGAAAGATTTTGAGGTTAGGGTTATAACATAGGCCTGATATAAATGGAAAATACACTACCCATGGCAAGCGGAAGGCAGTGAAATAACGAAAAAGGAGAGAACATGAACAAAGAAACCACTTGGTAGTTGATACCCCCGGGAATTGATCCTAGGACCCCTCGCGTGCCACGCACAAAATCACCGACCTCTGGCCTAGGGGGTTTCGCTGGCCAGCGATTCCGTGCGTATATATGACTTCGGGTGATTGCGTCATGGCATCATGTACGATGCACGGTAGAGTACCGAATACGCAAAATTGCTGTTCTGAGTAAACGGCGTTTGAAAATCTTGGTACCATTCCATTGGTCATTCTTAAATTGAGAACATTCGTGAGCACTCATTTGAAATGTATATTATAGATGTGAATGTGCACGAATTATAGTATCATGCATGGAACGAAACAGGTTTTTTTATCAGTATCACTTCGTTATGTAAGTTTGATCCCAATTTGCATAAATTTAAATATGTTTATTAACCACTCGCGTTACTGTTTTTTTGTAATACGTTCAAAAATCATTAAAACCAAAAAGGAAAGAAAAGAAAAGGAAAAAGCTAAAAGTAATATACAGTAAGCCAAAAATTAAGGTACCAGTTATGTTTACCTCTGTATATCTAAACAAAGACAGATATGTCATAATTGGAACCAGCAGCCAATACCTGCATCTTTTAGCTCGAATTTAAGTCCTCATTCGTTACAACTGTTCAAGAAATAAAGACACAACGATCCAAAACCCCAAGGAAGGTGCCAATTTAAAAGTTGCAGTTTCTTCCATTGCATGCGCTATTGATTTGTACATAAGCGTTCGCGAACAAGGGAACTAGCACCGTGCTTCCATTGATTAGCACGTTAAAACTAGCGTCATGCTTTCATTGATTAGAACACAAAAGTGCAACTTTTGATTTCGTATCTTCAGTAGGTTTTAGATCACCGTTTCTTTAATTCTCAACCAATTTCAACAAAATAATAAGGTCTTGAACCAGAGCTAAAGAGGTCAGGTATTAGCTGCTTGTTTTATTTTTGACATATTTGTCTTTATTTAGGATGGTTGAATACAACTGGTACCTTAATTTCTTGGCTTACTGTACAATAAGCAGTTTAACCAGGAATGTCTCTTTTAAAATGTGTAAATCAAACATTTTTTTTCTGTTTTAGTTTTTAAATAAATGTTAAAAGGATGCCAATGGTGTTGCTTGCGTGTGTTTTTCTTCTTATATTATTCAAATTAAGAAACGAATATCCATTCCGCGTAGCTGTTTTTTGTATTAAAAAAATAAAAATGAAAAACAGCATTGCCACTTCTTAAACCTGTTACTGGAAACAAACTTTTTTTGTTGCCTTATACGGACTAGACAGTAGCCCGCTATAGTTTTCTATAGTTTTCTTAGCTCAGCCCCTAATATAGGAAACATTGTGTCAGTTGAAGATAGAAAATCAACACTTAAAGCCATATTATAACATAAGAACGCCCTCAAAAAATTGTAAATTCTGGTTTTTACAAGATTGTAATGTACTTTAGTAAACAAATATACTCTGCAAAAATCAAGACTTTAGGTGCTGTAGTTTTGTCGAAATCCGAGATTTTGAATAAAACACCGGAACCGGCGTTTTATTATTACGATGGAAATATTATTCGAACACGTATGCGATGTTCATAACACATAACACAATACGTACACGGCGTGCGGGACTCGTACACACATACACATCAGAGGATCGTAACGTATTACAACCGCGGGAGTAACATGCATTGGCGCTAGTAGTAAATTCCAGTTTTCTTTGCTTTTACCTCACTCATTCGGCTCAAAATTAAAAGGGGACATTTTTGACAGTAAAAGCTAACATTTTATGGAAAATGAATATTAATCTATTTTTACAGAAATGTTATAATATGGCCTTAAGCGTTAATAATTCTGGACACACAATGGTTTTGTAATGCACCAATTTCCTACACATCCTCGTTATAGCTACCAAACCATTCAGCATACACTTGTTTGTGGCACAGCAACTCATTATCAATTACCACACCCAAACATTTTGCCGTATTAACCTTTTCAACCTTTTACCATAACTGAAAATGAATCATCATGAATATTGCGTAATTCCGGGGCGTAATTTTGATGTGCTCGTCTCTCAAAAGTTAATCTAGATATACTTTTCATTAAATCTTATTATTTATACTTTAAGCAAATCGAGTTGAAACTATCACGTTTTCGTCACATATATACTTTCTTGTATATTTACGTGTACTGTATTTCAATGGGAGGTTTATTTAGTGGTTAACTTAGGGGAGGGGAGTTGGGTGATGCGTTCCCCCATGAAGATATGCCACGGATGCCGCCAGATGCTGATCGATACCAGTACAAACAATCCCACAAAAGGAAATGAAATGGAAGTTAACAGAAACAAACGTTGACTTTGTGTCGACAGCTACGGATATCATACTTGAATCATTTAATAGAAACGCCTTGATACGCAAATAAAATATAAATGTTCATAGGTAATGACCGTAAAAGGAAACGAAACGGGATTAACCATAATCAGAAGTTGACTTTGTACAAAAATTGACTTTCCATCAGATACCTCAACGGATCCGAATGTGAAACCATCTTTTAATCTTCCTATATCAATAGGCGTATATAGCCACTCCCGTAAAACATGTTAAAACAAACGAGATTATTAGTAGAAATAAAGGTTACTTTAATAATCTATAAGAAAGTAAGTGGTCATGGTTTTCCCCATGTGTTAATGATTAATTGATTAAATGATATGTACCCGGATACTTGAGTACATCACGTATAATAACATTTTGTGCCATTAAGGGTAGACGAGGTATTGTTGGTCGAAGTAACCAAAATATCGATTTTCATTATCTAAATCAATATATTATTGAAAAATAATACTTTGATGTTTTGCAAAAGTTCATTTATTGTTGTTAATGAGTTACAACATAACTCAAGAACAACATCACCTACCAAACTATATCTGTGATATTTGAATTCTTCTACACACTCGCTATGAAATGATCAATGCAATTGTTGCCAAATCTCACTACCATTCGCAAGATGCTGTGAACTACCAAATCGCAACAGTTGAAATGACTATTTCAACCTAACTAACAAGTAAAATGTCAGTAGCTCTTGCAATAATTTCACAGGAGGGAAATGATAACCATAAGCCTTTTTTAAATATGGCGGGCACAAAAGGAGAGTGCGTACTTTGAAGTGAGTTATCTTTTGTATGCTTCTCAGCTGACAAAGTACGTCCTCTCCTTTTGTGCCCGCCATATTTCAAAAAAGGCTCATTGATTTTACTGTAGAAACCAATAGTGGGCCTCATCAACCTCCCCCCTTTTTATGGTCATCTTTGACGTCCGGTCCTACCCCGGGTAAGGTCCTAGGGTAAAAAAAAATGAGCGCAAAGGATGGATCTACGATAAGCTTAGGTCGCTTGATAAAAAAATGCGCAGTAAAAGTAGTAATTTTCAAATATAGTAGATCCATTTTCTATCTATTGATCACACGGAATCCTTAGTGGAGCTTTTTTCAACATTCTTATTATCACAATCCAATTTTCGAAATCCAATGGTGACTAGTCGGCGATGTCGACCCTGGAGATCAAAAATTGGACTGGTAAGAGCAACCGCTGGTGGCGTATCGTATTGTGAATTGCCAGAATTTCTAATTTTTTCATTTATCTAAATGTCATTTAAATATTAAATTTGGGAAACTAAGTAACATTTAACAAATTTAACAGATACACATTAGACAGCGAAAAATATCATTGAAAAAATATATAAGTACTTTATGTTACGTGTAAATATCGTAACATCGTAACATCGTAGTCGTCTTTATCAGTCGTTTATTTATTGCTAAACTTGCTGGTCACATCTACAGCGGCCAGCGTGACTCTAATATTACTGATTTGTTATCTTTGAATAATAGATGGTTTTCTCTATCATGTCTATGATAATTACGATAACAAAATCTGTAATTATATATTTTCACATTGAAGTTTCATCAATTCCTATTTTCTTTTTGCATGTTGTAATTGTATTAGGTTGGTGTAATAGTTGTTGAAGATAAAGATCCAAATGATATGGTGGGACATCAAGAGTTGTATCTGAATATCCATTATGTAACTGTGTCAACCAGTGACCAAACAGGTATAAAATTAATTTGATTGTTTGTTTTGTTGTTGTTGTTGATGTGTTTTTTTTTTGGGTTTTTTCTGTGGTGATTTTTTCCCGAATTTTTACTTTTTGCATGATTGAAATGCCCATGTAAAAAGTATAGGTATTTATATTAAATCCGGAGAGCTCCGTGAATATTCTGAGTTCACCGATCGAGTGCTGGCTAACACGTCTCGTGCATGTGTTATCATTGAATTCTCTGTGCATTGTGCACGTGTTATATCTGCGTCCCAGTTGCGTGAAGCTCCGCTCAATAATAATACATGTACGATCGGCGAGCTAATACACGCATTGTAGGCGTTGGAATGAAATAGCAATTTTTTTCGTTAGCTCGAAAAGACGACAATATGATCTGTGAAAATAACATTTAAATAGGAATGTATTCTTTATATTTTCTTCTCAGTTCAACTTAAGGACCACAAAGACTTTGATGATTGGTTAGTGTGACCGATGCTTTGTCTTGTTTTTTATATGAATGTAGTTTATCATTATACTGGGTGTGGGATGTGTGTGTGTGGGGGGGGGGGGGTGTAGGGGTGGATGTGCATGCGTATACATGTAAGGTAATTTGATGGAAACGGGGTACACTTAATGAGAAATGGTGACATACATCTAGGTTAAACATATACAATGGGCTGTAAATAACACCAAATACATTGAAACATACGTCCCCATTGGTGACATAACGAACAACAATAACAAAAGAATATTGTGTTTGTGTGTTTTGTTAGCGCTGCTGTTACTCTTTTGTATGTTCAAGGTTCTCATTCAAAATGGCGGGCTGTGGCCAGGTGATGAACGTATACCATATGCCAGAAGAAGATCCAGAGGTCATCATGGTGAAAAAGGGTATCGTTAGCGTGCTTTCCGCAAATTTCAAAAAATCGGAAGAAAAGGTATTGCTGTGACTTTTTTTGTTTTAAATTTGTAAAAAGTGTTTCTCAATCGAATAATGATAGCATTAAGGATACATGCTCTTTTTGGTTGAAATAATCCCTCCAAAACATTTGAGTAATCTTTTCCCACACCTAAATATCATAGTCAGGAAATTAATGATGCATCTGGTAGCTTAGATCATAACTTTCATTATACTTTCATTATAATATAATTCTTGATTTGCTTTAACAAG
Organism: Amphiura filiformis; assembly: GCF_039555335.1. Lineage (NCBI taxonomy): Eukaryota > Metazoa > Echinodermata > Ophiuroidea > Amphilepidida > Amphiuridae > Amphiura > Amphiura filiformis. The sequence continues at coordinate 77,245,810 of NC_092633.1, forward strand.
TCTTGAATTATCGAGGTTTTGATCAAAAAACGTCACTCGGTGTATTTTGAAACTCGAGGCCATAACTCTTCTCAAATTAGCCCCAAATCATAATTTATTATAATAATTGGACGTTGTTTGCGGAGCCTAAGTTTGATTTTATTTTATTTCGCAATATTTCTAGGGTGAGAATTTTGACCTGTCAATCCCTTTTCGGATGTCGAATTTGAATTCATTAATATGTGATATTTTGAACAAATAATGAGTACGCTTACCTTTCTGCAACACTTCCCGGTACCATTGCGCATCTGCTGAGAGCCAACATTTTGGCTGAAAACAGTCCCTTCCTATAATTTTTGAACAAAATATGTCTCAAAATTACATGCATTACGCGTATATAATGGCACAGCGAAGAAACGAAGAGAGCTATTTACGGTGGGGTATCTATTGTAAGCTATTATAATATAGTATACCAGACATGTCAAGCAGATGCATACAAGGGCGGTTTATTCAAATGCTATGTTCTGGATCATTGAGTATCGATCGCGCAAGTAGGCCTATACACGTATGTGTGCTTTATCGCTCCCCGGGGTTTGACATATTTTACAATGATGTCGTGAATGACCCAGCGTTTTTATTTTATTAGTTGTCGTTTATTACGAGTCCTACCAGTCGTACCAGTTCAATTCATTAATTTGTATTAAATGAAAAACAAACAGACAAGTAGAGTCCTATGTCTTACTATGACTGTATTCCTACCAAAATCTGCTTTTCAATCCCGGTTTTCAATGCACTAGAAACGTGTTGATATGTATATCTTTGAAAATCGCCAGACATTAACCACAGGCACCGTGACGCAGAGGCATCGGCGCCTGTCACTCTTTAGCATTCATTGTGCCTTGGCTGTGGTTCGAACCCTGGTGTGAATTTTAGTAATTTTTATTCTATTTACTAATGCGCTGTGCCCCTTTTCAAACACGCCCCTGAATGAAATTGATGGCCAAGTACCCTTAATAGTTAGCCAAAATAAAATCCATGACGCATTTAAAAAAAAAAAATTTAGATTTAATTGACCTTCATGTTCTATTGTATGTTCCTATCGATCCGGCTATACCCAAACTTTTTCCAGTAAATTTGTATTGTACAATTCTTAAACACTTGAGAACGTTTCTGCAATCTTATTGGTTCTTACCTATGTGATATGACACGATATGACACGGGTCAGCGCGTGTGCGTCGACGCGATACGCGTACTCGCTATTTGAAACAATCGGAGGCGCACTGCAACAACGGGACTGATCGATTTTAAGCCCTAGGTAATTCCTTGTAAAATGCAGAATTTAATTTGATTAAAATGTGTAATGCTTATGATATTTTTATTTGAATTGAAGTGTTTAAGAATGAGAATAAAGGTATTGTTTTAGCCGCTGTCGTTGTTTTACTTAAAATAATGATGTCGCCCGTGTTATATGAGACGATAAAAAACCTTAGTTTTCTTGGCAGATTTTGGAAAACAAATAAAATTTTATACCCATTGTCTCATTTCAAATATTGAGTTTTAGTTTTGGTTTTGGTTTTGCTCACGTGGTTTCGTATTGTCCTGCCTAACCACTTGAATCACAAGATATCGAACTCATTGTTTCTACCTTTTGTTTAAAACTAAACATTTGTGACAGGTAGTTTGGGTTTTGGTTTCAGTTTCTTATAAGTGGTGTGACGAATACAATTACACGATTTTCGAGTTACCTGATCTAAGTATACAAAAGAAATGTTTAAATTTCGCAGTGCAATATTCACGAGCAGAGAAGTCGAACAAAGCAGTCTACATTTGAAAGCATTGATTTAGTTTGAAAGCATTGACTTGAGACTACGAAATAGCCTAAGCTGATTTCACTGTGAAAATATATAGACCATCGAAATATTTCCACAGACATTACAATATACACTTGACAGATTATGACTTCAGTGATATAAACACTATTATACACAACTCTATAATTTATGTGCATGTCGCATGACGGAAGATCAATATGATAGAAAGCTGGTTTAAACTGACTTTTATTCAATTTATTTATTTGGGAAGAGAGAGAGAGAGAAAGGAGATCGACAGGGAAAGAGGGTGTGTGTGTGTGTGTGTGTGTGAGGGGGGAGGGGGTAAGGGTAAGGGAGAAAGATAAACAGAGGGGAGAGAGCATTGGAAGTGGGAAGGGAAGGAGGGGAGAGGGGAGCTCAAGAGTGGAGTGGAATAATAGGGAAGAGTCGATATCGAGTGTGGGGAGGGGGGAGGGAGGAGGTTATATATAGGTGGCGGAGGGAACATAGGTAAGAGGTATGGGTTGTGCTCTACATCATCATGCATCGTTTATATTTCAGACAAATAAACAAAACACCACCCCCCCCCCCACCCCTCAATATATCCACATGATTTCTACATGTAGGCCTAGGCCTCGTATATATCCATCCTTTATGTCTCAACGATGTCTATGCATAACTTATCAAACGAATCTCGGAACTCGGGTGTAATTTTATGGTGTCATGGAAGTGTGCCACCTACGGCAGAGAGCATCAAAGGTCGCCCGCGTTGATAGATATCGATAATGAAAATGTTAGCACAATAGGCTATTATATACGTATGGTTATAGGCCATTATACTTTTGATTATATACCCTCTTGTGTCCTCCCAGCACAATAGTGTTATGATGGCATACCAGTTCATCTCCACATTTTAATCCCTTGATTTTTGGTTTCTGAACAATAGAGAAACCAAAACTATATATTTGAAATGAGGGGCTGACTCCGTTCATCATTTGTTTATAATCAATAACCCCAAAAGCCGGAAGCGTAAGTCGAGTGCCCCACTCTCAGACGTCTAGTTAATAGGTGATTGAGAGTCAACCTCGACAGCCTCAAATTAGATGGTAGATTACTTGTGTGTTCTCTAAAATTGATCGCAAAGGACGGACTAAAATAATTTGAGCGCGTATTTGAGTGTTTCAGCTCACCGAAACAAACTATACTATTAAAGGAGGCCGGGGACTAGGGTTAACAATTTATTCGGTAACAATAAAATAAACAGAACTCAAAATTCCGAAATTTTGAAATCACTAAGAAAACAAAAATTAATGCTGATAACAAATATTTTAAGTAAGAAATGTTATTTCAAATTCGTTTTAAAAGACGAAACGCACCTTGAACATAACAGTTATCGTTTTGTTCTGACCTTATTAGCAATCATCATCATCATCATCAGCCCATATCATCACACTGCTGGGTAAAGCCTCTCTCAAATTCTGCCAATTTCTCCTGTCTCCTGCAATTCCTGTCCAGGCTGTTGTTCCCAGGTAGCTGACCAGCTCATCTCTCCATTAGCAATATTATATATTAATGATATTAACATATGGTCTTTGTAGTCTGATATTTGGCAGTGGTCAAATGAATGGAGTTACGTAACCAATGAAACTGGACAGGAAGGTGATCACGTGTCATATTACGAAGCACATGAACAAGCAGATGGTATAAAGTTTAGAAAACGACGGGCAACAAGTGTACTACAATATGCAGATGATGCACATGAAAAGGTAAATTGTATTAAACATGATAAACGACACAATATAAGTGCGACCAAGTAGTCGGATATTATTCATATCGTAAAATAACGGCTCACATGATTGACCGAGAGCGATTTGTGACTGTTTTTATGTGTAATGTGTAGTGATCGTAACCTAGAGCAAAAAAATAGGGAAATTAATTTTGAAATATATTTTATCTTGTCCATTCAATGATTAAACAACTGCTAGTCATTTTCTAGATAGCTATACTTCCGCAGATACTTATAGTGATTTTCATTATATTCTACTTGTGTTCTTATTTGTTTTTACAGGAAGTGTTTTACCACAAAACATTAAAAGTACCAACAAGCATCAAGATAAAAGAGCATGTCCATGCGTTTGGAAGTGTACCCCAAGGGTAGGTTTAATATCTGCTAATACATTTTACAAAGCCTTTCAGTCAAATTGATGTTTTCGCTTTTTTGCAATGTTTCTGTCACTGTTACATACCTTTATAGTACTCTTGAAAAAAAAAACAGGTGAAGCCTAATTTCCTTTACCTTTTTTAGAGCTCTGTCACCCACCTTTGCTTTGTATTGTTTGTGGGACCTAAGAGCACATCAGACACACCAAATTGCATTCTGAATACGAGCAATGTCCTTCTGATATCAAATAATTGTGATATTTTGAAATTCACGAATTCGCGATATGATAAAAAATTTATGGCAAATATTAAAAATTGACATTTTTGAAAATTAACAGTCCTCGAAGTAACCAAGTAGACATTATATAATGAGGTGTACTTAAAGTGGACGTAGCTTTGATGCAAAGCCGGCCATCCTAAGACCTAAAAATTTTTAGAAAGACATTCCTCGTATCCAGAATGCAATCTGGTGTGTCTGATGTGCTCTCAGGTCCCACACAAAATACTGTGCCAAGGGTGGTGACCGAGCCCTTTAAATGATTATTGATTTTGTTTTTACAATATTGAAAGTAATAATGATTGTTTATTTGATTGATTGATTTTCCAGTTTCGATCCTTACAAAGGATTAGGCCTGAAACACTCAACAGCGGATGATTTCGGTATGTTTATCTTTTCTTTTCTTTTTTTCTTAGCCATTTGCAAATTTTTCTGTACTTATATCTTTTTTTACTTATATCAGGCGCTACAGGTTCAACACCACTAATTATCTATTACACGGGTTTCAATGGGAAAATGGCTAATTTCGGGTTGAATTTTTTCATAATTCAGAACTCTTACAGTTAAATGCCACTAATATCAGGTGAAACTATATTATTCAGATGCCAAATGATCTAAAACTCAACATAGATTGACCTGAGACTTTTCTTGTTTTAACGCACTAAACCGTAAACACCTTGATATGGCAGTGCGCCCTCGAAGCTGAAAGCTACAATATGGTAGGGCGAATATTTATTAAAAACCAATTTCCGTGCGTATGCATTTTGGTAATATTACAACAAAAATGTCATATAATGAGAGAAAATATACCATTTTCAAGCATCAAACCCTAAAATGTACTTTTTTTGGCTATATAACTTGGTCAATTTCAGTGATTTTAAAGCAGTCGTTTCAGATGCCATTCAAATAAATAGTTACCCGTCGTATTTCCATGCATCGCCCAGGCCTATTAGTGGTGTATAACCTACATGTACTGTTGTCCTCGAAAATCTTTAGTTCAACCGAACTCAGCTGGAATAGTGTTTGCCGTCGGCTTCTTCTTTATTGTAGTTTTCTGTCAATCTGTCGAAATTTGCTCTGGCTACCTTATTATTTGACCAAATATGATATAAATTTGGATCGATTGAGCCCCTGTTTATTGGTTAAGATATGAGCTGATATTTGTAATTACTTGCAGACGTTTCGGAAGCTGACAGCTTCCTTTATCGATGCAGTAACGATCTGTGTACAGCTGATGATTTTTGCTGTTTAGCAACCGAGTTGCCAGTTGATTTTGTTTCAGTTATCAGATCGTCAAAGACGTGACTCAAGGTGTATTGCCCCTCGTCTCTGTTCATGGTTCCCCCGCTTTCTAATGGTGATCGCCTCCTTGATCCATCTCTTGTATCTATCACTCTCTTTGCCAACGATTCTAGCTTCCTCCCAATTGATGACGTGATTGTTGTCTACTACATGATCTGTAATGGCCGATTTGTGACCAACCGATTGGGATGCCTTTCTAGTAGCTCTAGTTTTATGTTGTCACCAATTTTCTCAGCCTCAGTTTTGTGCTCCTCCAGACGTTTACCGAACTTTCTTCCTGTATAACAAATCACGGTTTTTACATGGTATTGAATAAATGACGTCCTTAGAATGGTGGGGATCTCGCTTGTCCTTGGGCCAAAAGATTTCGTAACGTACAATTAGGTTTCTTGGCGGTAGAGGGTTATTCGACTTAAAAACGCTCACGCTCGAGATGCCCTTTGAAACTCTCCACATAAAGTATCACAACTAAGCCTTGATGAATATACAGTCCTGATGAATACCTTCAAGAAGGTAGAAATGTTAGAATATTTGGTGGGCGAGACATATAGTGGAACTTAATATTTAAAAACTCATAGCGAGACCAACAAATATTGGGCATAAAATGTCCGATTTTATTATTATTATGTTTTAGATCCAATATTTTCACACACTTAATGAATATTAATATGCTTTAATGAATCTATCTGTCATTATGTGTGAAAATATGGCTCCAAACATAATATTGATGCTTTACGCCAGTGATCGTGGTCTTTTTAGACCGCAGCATAAAAATGTCAACACCTAAGTAATTATATGAAGATGTCTCTTGTAGTGTTGCATTACCCACTGAGGTATTTTCAGGGTGTAGCATTTTTTGTAAAATTTATAATATTCGGTCAAATCCAGGCAAAGAGCTACTAAATTAAAGGCATGCCAACCGAAATTGATGGGACAGGGAAGGTGAATTAGGAGGAAAATCGGAGCATCCGGAGTAAAGCCTGTGACGGCGAGCATGGATCGGCAACCAAACTCACATGTGACAACGCGGGGAATTAAACCCGAGCCGCAGTGGTGAGAAGCGAGTGAGAAGATGGTTACACTAACCCGCCCTCTCATCTGTGTTGAATGCTATCTGCCAGTTATTTAGAGTGTCGTGGTCGGTTTGAAGTTGTGCGTCGATGTCGTGTAACTTATTATTTGCGACGGCGAACCTGGTGAAAAACCATGTTTAGTCATGTGACTTGTTGAGATATTGAGAGGATGGTTATTGATGTAGATCATAAACAGAAGGGGTCCCAATGCATGTGTGCGCAATTAGTTCTAGCACTGTCCTTTTTATTTTTCTATTTTTATTTTGTAGATTTGCTGTTTTTGATTTGTTTGTTTTTTCTTCACATTTTATCGCAATGACGGCAATATATGTGTCCGGACACTACGAATCAGCCGTACAGTCGTCCTGGTCAATTTTGTTTTATTTCGTGTTTAGAAAATAAATATCATAAGCTTTTAAATGGTATATCATTTGACTTCAAATGATATCCAGAAGCGGGGTTATGGTTTGTTGAACTCTGCCCCTTCAACAAAATGGTACCTTTTTTGTTCGGTTCTACATGTGTCTCTTTTTCCACATTGTTGTTAATAAAGTCATAATTGGCGGTCATTTCAAATCATCCCCCAAGTCAACGAGGTTCAGGAATGCCCTCTCATTGTTAATTGTTGGTTATACATACCTAGACAAAATACAATGCAATTGTAACCCACCACTTGAACAGGATTTAGCCAAAGCAAACAAAGACTAGAGCTATTTAATGATTCTATAGAAATAGGTAGAAGATTATTATCCTCTTCAGCAATATGATTATTAATTGGTTTAAATGCTATCAAATGAGAAACATGTCACGCTTAATTGAGGTACCTATGAATACGACCTTTTAAACTGTATCTCAGAGAGCAATTTACCGACTTTACAGCTCATTCATAGGCCTGGTCCACACGAGTGTGTTTTTTCCCGTCGATTACGATCGTGTCATAATCGTATTATAATAATAGTACCGTGTGTCCGCTCAATGTCGTCGGCATACTACAATCGTGTCATCATTCGCGAATGATGAAAATTTCCATCATTGGACCGGTTTCTGGCATGATCGTGTCGTAATTAATGATGAAAATTACTCGTGTGTACGCATTTTGTCGTTGTATCTATGTTTACTCAATGGGCTTCGTAATTACCGTAGCGTGAATTTATTACGACACGATGACGAGATGCTGACCGTGTGGATGGTCTCATCATTCATGTATCATAATCGTGTCATAATCGGGTAATTACGACACGATGACGAAAATATACTAGTGTGGACTGGGCCATAGTGTGCGCTCACATATTTGGCTTTGGGTCACGAGGTTATTTTTAAAAATTAATTTGAATTTGAATTATTGAATGACATCAAAAATATCATTTCTTTTAAAGATATACCTAAAATATCAACAGTTTCTGAAGGAACAATGGCCTTGACAAAGCAAATACCACTCATCAGATTTAAAATCAAGTCACCCCTCCGAGAAAATCTAGTGGAAACTACTTTGCATGTCAAAGAGGTAAATATATAAATAGATAATTAAACAATAATTATACAAACATACAAAGATTGACATGGAGGGAAGGCTAAATGACAAAAAAGTAGCAGTCTGCTCCTTTTCAACAAGACCCATTATGGTAAATACATGAAAGTCAAAATAAAAGACAATAATGTCAAAAATCATACGACATAACAGGACATGGCAGTGCCTGATAAATGAAATAAAATGATAAAAACGTTATTATTTAAAACAGAAAGGCAAGGCTCCAATGTCTGAAGAGGAGATTGACGAAGTGTTAATTGACCTGCAAGGAAACTTGACATGCTTACGGAATTACACTGGGACAGGTATGTGATTGGGAGCTTACTTATACTTTAAAAAAATAGATATGGGTAGTGAACACCATATAAATATTTATGTAAGAATGTTTTTTTTTATTAATTTTCGGTCTATTTTACAAGTTGACCTTATATGACCATTACATGACAGGTTCCCATAGTCCATAGTGCAGATTTGTTTGATATAAAATTGGATGGTTTGAATCCAATGCACGAATATATTGGACGATAAAAATAGACTAATAAATTTTGTATTGGGTGAAAAATATCCAATTTCAATCAAATAATTATTTTACGATTGGTGGTCCGTAGGCCTACAGCTATACTTTTCAAAGTAAAAAACTACCTATTAATAAAGGAAGTGAACACATCTCTCTTGACCGCGCATGCATGGTCTCAACCAATTTTCAATACGGTAAAATTGGCGGCAAAATAATTTTGTTAATCACGGGGATTTGATCTCAAATGTGTGATAAAATTGGGCGCAAAATCTTTTGTTTTTGGTGTTTTAAACTGTGTAGAGAGATATAGGAAGCAAGATTCTATAAACATAGTAATGGTTACAATATGATTTAAACTATTCATATGAGACCACATTTTAACCACAGGTCTTACATAATGGTATTTTACAAGTTGACCTCAAATAACCTTTGACCTCAATGTGTGACCTTGAACACTACCGCAGATATGACCCAAGTCTGATTGAATCGATTGAGCCCATATTTATTGGTAGAGCTATGAGTTTTAAAACAGATCCATAAATATTGGGCGTAAAGCATCAAATTTTATCATTATTATGTTTTGGATCCAATATTTTCACACACTTGGATTCATCAAAACATAATAATGGTTGCAATTGGATATGAACTATTCATATGTGACCAAAGGTTAACGAAAAGTCTTCTATAATTGTTGACGGACACATACACACACAGACGGACACCCCAGACCCACACACTGACGGGCACACAACTCGCGATGCCATAAGGTCTTTTGACTTGAACGACCTAAAAAAACCGGACGCGTGTAAATAAATGAACACCCTTTACGCACAGCTTTTGTGTTCAGTTATTATTTAAACCCTTGTGTGCCCCCAAATAAAAAAATATATTTCGTTTCAATATAGGATCAAATCAGCTGACATACTGTTTTGGAGAAATTACAAAACTACTTTATAGTCTCCCGAACCAAACACTTGAAGAAGTAGCAAGGATGTATATCCAAGATAGGTAAGCCGTAACTATAAAAACATTGAGTAAAAGATTTTTTATGACCACCCATTGCAGCAATAAGGGCCACGTAAATTTGCTTGTTACCAGTATTTCGTATTATTTCTAGGTATTTGAACTTCGCAAGACATCATATAGGAGTAGTGATATTTTGTGGAGCAATTATAAAGTCACCGACTCATATTTCAAAAGCTGTGTGAATTTGTCTTTGAACAAGAACAAATAGACCCCATAATGAATCTTACTTATTTTGGGTTAACAGATCGATAAAGACACCATCAACTATCCTGAACCGTCAGTACATGGTCGATGCACTTGGCTCATTGAAAAGCACCACAGCACAAAATCTGCTGGTAGCTTTGGTGTTAAAGTCATCAAGTACAGATGTGAACCTAATAGATAGTGTGCTTGTACACGCAGTAGGCAAAGGGATGCCACCATCACAGGTTTGTGTGTTTACATGTTAATTTAGAATTATCTGATACTGCATCATCATCGGCTTTAATAAACAATTTTTAAACTGAATGATCAAACGGGTAAAAAAAGAACCACCATGAACCTTTACTACCTTTTTAAACGAAATATACATTATCAACTGATTACACAAAACCCGTATATGGTACCTTACTTGTTCAGTTGCTACTCCGCAATTGCGGAGTATCTTACTAAACTAGTATTTTTGGAAGCTGCTTTGAAATGTAATTCACATTCTTACCCAAACAGATTTACGTTATTGTTATTCAATATGAACAATTTGTAGTGTTATGTCATAAAATAGAAATAAAATCAGTACTTTATCGGTGTATTTTGCGTGCCTTGCGTAATTGGGGACTCAGCTGCAGTGTGGTCTTTGTAAAAATCCTTTGGGGTCCAGGTATTTTACATGTTCAGTCGCGTATCAGGTTCAGTTATTATCAGAGGTGGCAAACACAAAAAATTATCCGGTGGGCATCATTGTGTTCCCGTTACTGTCATAATTGCGCCCGAAACTTTTTAAATTTCACACTATTTTAGCCCAAAACTAGTGCCATTTTTGTTTATCAGGCGAATTTTCTATTTTACACTATTTTTGCCCGAAATCTTTGTGTTCACCGGGTCAATTTTCAATTTTACACTAGGGGGCAGAGGGTTGATGAGCCGCAAATTATGTGTCTCATTTATGGTTTTCAATACGCTGGCTCACAGAGTACTGACTCTGTGTGATGAAGAACATCGAACAGATGAACTCAAACAAATAGAAAAGCGTTGAACAAGAATGGCTATCCCTCAAACTTCTATATATAGAAGGCGGTCAAGAAGCAGACAGGCGAACAATCAGAGGATGTGGTGGATGTTTCTAAACCGTGCAGGGGTTAAAACATACTACTCTAGGTCGGCCAAATTAAGAGGCTTCCTAAGCCACCCAAAGGATCCTCTGCCCAAGGATCGTGGCACCATGTGTGTACTTTATACCTTGTAGTTGTGATGAGCAATACATAGGCAGGCCAAACCAAACGACCATTAAAGGTCAGAATATCTGAACACCGAAGCAAGAAGAGAGCTATTGGCTGAACATGTTTGCAAAGAAGGCCATGAAGCTCTTTGGCATGTTGGCATGTGTTTGTGATGAAACCACCAAACTAGCACAAGTCTCCTACTTGGGGATGAGGTTGACCCGTGAAGCGTTAGAAATCAGAATTAATGAAACTTACCATCAACATTAATTACGTCAAAGACATCAGTTGTATGTGGCGCTCTCTATTTTCAAACAACCAATCACAAAGCCGCTAATCCTTACCACGTTCGCAATGAAGTAATATACGCTCATCGCGCATCCACTCGTTGTCATATGATCATCTGACGTCAGTCGAGAGGGCAGCAAGGGTCAACCTACTTTGTTGCAAACTCCCTGTAGTTGCATCAGCAGATAGGCGAGGTATGCTTCTTTTTTTGTTGACAAGGGGCAGTTTTTAGTAAACTGCTCCTTTCAGAGCCACCAAACCTTTAAATTTAGCAGATAGGCGAGGTTTGCTTGTTCTCTGTTGACAAGGGGCAGTCTTCAGTAAACTGCTCTTTTAAGATACACCAAACCTTTTACATTTGCAGATAGACGAGTTCTTGTTGACAAAGGGCAGTCTTCAGTAAACAGCTCTTTTCAGAGCCATCGAACCTTTTACATTAGCAGATAGGCCAGATTTGCTTGTTCTCTGTTGACAAGAGACAGACTTCAGTGAACGGCTCTTTTCAGAGCCATACATGTAACTAGACAAGGGACGGCCTATATGTCTCATTCTTAGGTTCTTTGTCCTGAAGACGTCAGAGCTACTCCTGACGAAAGTTTGACAGTTCTAAACTCATCCGACGGCGAACCCGCTAAAAACTTACAAATTGTTTCATTATTCGTCAATCCGTTGGGTCTTCAATACTCTTTAAAGTTGCATTATTCACCAATTCGTTTGGGTCTTCAGTCTGCTTTACCCCCTATATCATTTTACGTGCTGACATGACCTATGTATTTCTAATTTAATCTAGTACCTGCTTAAGACGATTGAAGACATGGCGTTTCACCCAGAAAATTATGAAGGTAAAATGGATAAGTTAGCACATTATTTTGGCAAATTGATTATTAACAGACTAGAATTCTCCCGCTGACGAAATAAAAAAAATCACTTCAAATGTTTACCTGGCAAAAATGCATTGACTTTGGAAACTCAATCGGTCATTTACAATAATGTAAGTTCAATCATTAGTTCATCAGTAGTATAGAGCAATAATATTTTCCCTTCAAATTTGTGCCTGCCTTTTTCAATTTTAGCCCCATCGGAAATAAGTTATCATTCATTTATGACTTTCATGGGTGATCCTGTTTTAGCACCATTTAGTTTGAAATGTAATCTTTTTATTTTTAATGTATTTTTATGTACTTATTAAGATGTATAAAATTTTGCGCAATATAGTTGTCGTTTTAATGTTGTAATTTTAATAAATTCAATAAATCAATCAACAACGTGACTGACTGTATGTTGTCCTTAAGTGTTTGACTTTTACAGCTAAAAACTGCCACACTCGTTGCCAAAGTTGAGCAGTATTTCTGTTCGTCATATTGAGATTAGTTTGAAATAATTGTACATAATGTTAATTGAAAACATTACCTTAAATATAAGTCGTCTACAACGTTTTATTATATTCAAGTATTTTTATTAATAATTATTATTATCAGTAATGAGCAAAAACAACGACATAATACGCACTGCTGTACTAGTTCTGGGTGCCCTAGCAGGAGATCTTTGGGAAGCAGGACACTCTACAGAAGCAGTCCGCATCGTGGCAAAGATAGAAGATAGACTCGAAATTCATGGTAAGATCCTAGGATTTCCTCAACTCTGTCGTGTTACCCGTCAAATACTAAGTAAATACAGGATTATTAATTCGACAGTGTTTGATTTGCTTTACCTTTAATTATTGGCTCCATTATTATGTTAATTTCCAAATCCAAATCCGTTCCTTACCGTAGAGTTGTTCACTTAAAGTCTTAATAAACAAGCTCACCTATTTCTCTTTGACAGATCCCTGGAAATTCCGACAAGAAACACAACATCTTTCTGCAACCATGAAAGACAAGTACTACATGAACACGGTAGCATATATTGAAGCTCTCGGAAATGCAGCTCTGGAACGATCCTTTGATCATATTCATAGTTACACTAATACCAGCAGTACACCTTCGGTGTTGAAACGAGCTGGCTTACATTCATTACGAGATTACCATGAAGACCGAGTAAAGTTAGCTTAAGGGGGTACTACACCCCTGTGGTAAATTTGCGACTTTTTGCATTTTTCTCAAAAAATAACAACACACTGGTAACAAAAGTCTGTATATTATTGGCGCAAGGAATCCAATTACTACACTGAAAGTTCAGTAACTCAAGACAAGCGGTTCAGTATATATGATAGAAAATGAGGTACATCCGAGCAGTACCTTATTTCTTATCATAAATAACGAAGCGCTTGTCTTGATTCACTGAAATTCAAGTGTAGTAATTAGATTCCTTGCCCCTACAATATACATAACTTTTGTTACCACTGTGTTATTAGTTTTTGAGAAAGATGCAAAAATAGACACAAATTCATCGAGGGGTGTAGTACCCCCTTAAGTTATCATTTATAGTTCTGTAATTTTCCCCTACTTTGTAAATTGTAAGGCCTGCCGTTGGTGTAATAGTTCATTCAATTGCTGTAAGTCCATTTCATTAATGTTACTACCTCTTTTTTCAAAATGGGTATTGTTTTAATTCCGGATTCGAATTCTGCACCCGCCAGCATGGTAAGTAGGATTCACAAGGGGGCATATAATTCGGAGGGAGTTTGACGGTAATTTCGCCTTTTTGGACACTAAAAGGCATTCGATCATCGAAATGTTTCTATCATGTTTTTTGTTAGCAAGCACAATGAGCAAATCGTAAAGTGTGTCATTCACATACATACACAGGGGTGTGTGTGCCAGTCATAAATATACATAGGCACGTCATATTCATGATATTATATGACTGACATGGAGTCTTATACTGTGAGTGGTTATCGACGGATGACAAAAACTGGCTGTGAGGTTACTACGTACATCGCTAACAAAAAAGCGTCCGTAACAACCATCTGCCAATATTCAAAATTGTCGAAATAGGACACTTTTTTCACTTTTTTTTTTATTCCGGATTCGAATTCTGCACCTACCAGCATGGTCAGGAGGCTTTGCAAGGGTGCATATTTCGCCGGAAGTTTGACACAACAGTTTGTACAACAGTCTTAGTGCTTATATTAAGCACATTAGTGCAGTGATAGCGCCATCTGAAGTTTTGAAGCTATATTTTGGGAGTGTCGGAAGGAAGACTGGAAAAAGAAGACAAACTAAAAAAAAAAGCAATAGCCATGAAGCTTGCCCCGTAGGCTAAAAAGAAATAATAACTATAAAGGTTGTCCCACTGGGCTAATAAAACCAATAGCCATCGAGTTTGTCCCGTAGCGCTAAACAATAAGAGCGATCATGCTTAAGCTATAAATCCTCCGATATATGGTAGGGCCTGAAGAATGAGGGAAAATGAGGGGTAAGTATAAAAATGCTAAAAATTGTGATACTCCATTAGTTGCAAGTCTTCACTATGGACGTTGTCGGCATCAGCCAACAGCCCTATCGGGCTTGCGGCCTTTATGTTTAAGCCCCACAATTTGTGTTTCATTTACGAAACCTTGCGTAACCTCTACCAAATTGTTGTCATTTTTACATTAAAAAACCTTACATAACCTTAAATATACTTTAAAAAAATAGATGGCGTTATCACTGCAGTAATGTACTCAATATTAGCACTTTGAGACTGCTGTACAGTACTTAATATTAGCACTTTAGTTGAGAGCATATTTTCAAATTTTACCCATATGGAAGTCAAAACGTGAACTTTGGCCTTTTTGCTAATTACTCGAAAACGGCTCATCACAGTACAGATAGGTCAAACTGTACTTTTCCTGAATCATTATGACCGAATGAGGTTCATTATTGTATTGATGTAGTTTTTACACACAATTTGAGCCCTTTTGAATTTCCCCATGTGACCCCTGTTTGAAATAGGTTCTAGAGGTCCATCTTTTGGGTGCCTATTCTATACAGTCCACAACTTTTAAGTTGCCCTAATACATTTTAAAATAAGTCGAAAAATATTTTACGAAATATAAAAATGTAAAATGATATGTATGGCCCTTTTTTTTTTACCTCTGTTGACCAATTTATAGCTTCACAGATCATTGCGTTTAGTCACAATGGTTAATTGTGTAAGAAAAGAGGCCGTTTCAAAAGTTGCACCTGAGTCCATAGCAGTCCGGTTTTCTTTAACAAACACATGAATATGCCTGGCCTACTGTATTGTTTGAGATCTGATTCCTATGGGCTCAGATGCCACGTTTAACATTGTTTGAAACGGTCTCTTTTTTACCTAATGAACCATTGTGACTGCACGCAATGACGTGAAATGCTATAATGTTTTTCAACTTTCTATCTTCAGGGTTATTACATGTCAAACTAATAAACTGGGGAAGTTGAGGCATAAGTGCGTAGTCATAATAACAAAATGAATTAATATGGTTTTAGTGTTCATGTTGAAGTATCCCTTTTTGTCTTAATTAGACTGGTCATATTTTACTAAGAGCAGCAACGGAAGATGAGGACGACAGTGTACGATATGAAGCAAGTCTACTTTATAGAGCTCATCCTCATGGAAAAAGACAACACTTAAGTACCGCCTCAAATGGGTAAGCTTTCTTTGAAACTGCCACAACTGAAATAATAATGATTTTTATATTCCGTATGGTTATCAAAATAACAAAATGTTTCCTTGTTTTATTCACTCATAGGTCGGTGTCCACATCGTTGCAACAACATCATCGGTCAAAGCGTGGTCTCTTTGATGGCATTCACTTTCAATTAAAAAGTCCGTCGTATGACTGGCAGAAAAGGGTTGGCGGACCGAAGTGTGGTGGATCGTTTGGACTTACAGTGAGAAATATATTAGATCTTAAAATTGGTAGGTTGAGTTAGAATATCAAAGAGACTCGTAAATTTAATGCTGTAGGACCATATGATGTATAGTTGTTAGCTATTAATGTGATGTGGAAAAGTAGCAATATAATAACAATTACATCCAATATAATACATAATTATTTTTAAATGTTTAATCGAAATTAAAACGCTTAGATTCTTGATTCTTCAATATCTATCAATATGATCTGAGCATTTCATTAAATTGACAATACATTTACTTAATTATTTAAACTTTAATGAATATGCGCGCATATGTCTCTATATCTGGAATCAACAGCACCTCTCAGTGGTCATCTGAAGATTGACTGTTTTGACGAAGCATTTGCACGAGTTCATTTGGGTTTCTTGAGAATGAACGTCGATTTACTGTTGGTCAGATTCTGTTTCAGAGGGAATGCCGAATACAACTTAAATATACTAAAGGTAATTCATCTATTGGGTTTGTTGACTCAACTAAAAGTCTGCTGTCAGACATTGATTCATCATTCAGCCATTACTGTCCAGTAATAATGACACACGAGTTTCCACCATAACATGATGATGAATACACTCCTGTAATGCATACACCTTCTGTCACGTTTCGCTCCTATCATCCATGATCAATTAACATTCTTGAAAGAAACAAATACCTATACCCTGGGTGCTTCTGGAAGGCCGGGGCGAGGGCGAGAAACAATAGAAAGTTTGCAAAATGAAGATATAAGATTTACTTCAACTTCAACGGTAACTTCACAAATATCGATTGCATTTCTTGTTCAGTTTCATTTCAACGCGAACGTCCGATACTGCACCAATAACGTTTTGTCGCTTAAATTTGGGACATAATATATCAATGGGTGATCAAAAGAAGGGCATTTTTAAGTGACTGCTGCAGGTTTGTTTTCCTCTCTAACTTTACTACCTCTTATAATACCTCACTCACTCTTCAGGGCACTCCCATTTCACCCTCCCCAGTGGCATTGTCAAGGGTTTTTTTCCTCTCTAACTTTACTACCTCTTATAATACCTCACTCACTCTTCAAGGCACTCCCATTTCCCCCTCCCCAGTGGCGTTGTCAAGGGTTTTTTTCCTCTCTAACTTTACCTTCTCTTATAATTTCCCACTCTCACTCCAGGACACTCGCATTTCCCCCTCCACAATGGCGTTGTCAGGAATTTTCTTCTTCTCTAACCCCTTTCTCACGAGATGCAACATATGACATGTTATATTTAAAACTATGTGCATCTGCTATGTACAAATAAATCTAAACTAAGCCGAAACTGCTATATGCCTACTCTTCCCAGAAGTATCTTACACTGATAGCGCCAGTAAAAACAAGCCATGTTTTACGGAAACTTAAATTCCCTTGCCGTTGAAGTTTTCAGTAAGCGACATTTCATAAGCTGACTTTTTACGTCATGATTACACACAAATGTATATACCAAGATTGATGTTTGGAACAATAAATTGTGTAACCTTGTTCAATCACTATAAATTGTCAAGAATATGTGGCGTATTTTAACCCAAACCAAAAGAGATTTCCAGTAATTGGGGTCTAGATAATACATAAAACATAAATTTTGTACTGCATGAAGAAATAGAGAAACCATTGTTCTTAAATTTTTGTATTTTCGTTCATAATTTACTGCTCCCTATACATTTGCGCTTTCGCTTCGACTTCTAGAGCTTTCATGGCAAAGTGGTTTTGAATAGATAAACCTCTATAATCCAATTTTGCTCATTTCAACACCGAATTCGATCGGTTCCACTGCCTAATTAGATGACTGAGTGAGCCTTTATAACAATAGCCAGCGAGTGACTAGTGTTCTGAGTTTAGTGCAATATAGACACAAATAAAACTGAGCACACTGAAACATTTTAATTGGGTAACATTTGCAAATTTAGCAAATTACCGGATACACTATCACAATAATTGTTGTTTATTTCTAGGAATTTGGAGTCAGCACAATTAAAGATATTACCAAGATATATGATCTTTTCATGGCCCGCATTGTTGGCAACATTCGAAGAGCAGTTGACACAGTGAAGGCTTTACTCAAAGGAGACAAAAGTCTACCTCTCTTATTTGAGGAGTTTGTTAACACACTAGAGGCAATTCCGGAGAAACTTGCTGTGGGTATTTCTTCATTATCTAATTCTGACGCCTATAAGATGCATTATTATTTTGTTCAAATACATGTTTATAATATACACCCAAATTGTAACCTGTTGAGATGAAAGTTGCAAATCTTTATTTTTAGTTATAGACTTATGTTCAATTTGTGGTCAAAAGTTGTTAGCTTACTACAAGAGCTATTACCGTTGATTTGTGGAACCAAATGTATAAATATTTATGATCGGTAATGTTAATTGCGTGTCTTCTTGAAATGTTGGTGATATTGCTACATATCAAACCGTTGCAATGTTTCGACATTTATAGAATCTTCGAAAGACAGGGGTTGAAGCTACACAAAGATTAATGCGATTGGATCCGGATTATTTACCACCTTCCATCAAAAATCTTAGGAGTGCAGTTCAGAGGACGGTTAATCTCTACAATGATATCAGGTCTGATGTCATGGAATTTTATCAGGTACACTTAAAATCTTATTTTTCTCTTGTGATGATCCAAATAAATAACAGTTATACATCGTCAATTTGTTCGATATATGGTTCCTGGTATTAAGTGATAAGTATTATTGTCGTCTCGAGAGGCTCAACAATTTTGAACAGGTTTGGACGATGAAATGGTTAACCCTCGTCCTATACTGAGACGAAGAGGAGGAGTGGTTGCCACCTCCTAATTTTAAATGCCCTACCGGATCTTGTTATATTTGATTCCTATGTAAAACTAGGTTCTGCTCTATCCAGTGACTCCAAAATATGTACCAGCATTCCCACACTATGACATCAGAATGTGAGTGCGCCCTAGGCAAATTGGAAAATTCTGGCTCTCCTCTGTGCAAAAGTTGAGGCAAAATTAATTTTTGTTAAAAGAATTGAAATGACTATTTTAACCAAGTTTAACACTAGAACTACTGAGAACTACCGAGCCATATTTTGTTGCACCCCCCCCCCTTTTTCAATTATAAACGTCATATACCGTTATATTTGGTATTATATACCTCATATATAGATTCCTGTCATCTGATTGGTTGAATGTGCAGTCATTGTATTACCTATACCCTCAACATGAACTATGGACCGGTCACGTGCGTACCGATCAAACTGCGCAATCGCAACATCCACGTATTCATTCGGTATATAAAACAAATATTGACTGCTTTATATTCGGGGCATGGTTAAGATTATAGGCCCGCGGTGATCTCAAAACCATGCTATAGCATATTGCTATACCTTGGGCCTATAATCTTAACCATGCCCCTCATAGCAGTCAATATGTGTATACTATTGTATAGCTATGTATCTCTTCTATCCAGAGATACCAACATGAGTCCAAACACGCCCCACATAATGTCGCTGTGACGTCATGTGAGGGCGCCCATGCCCTCGCATTTTACAAAAATGCGATTTTCACAAAGTTTTCTCCTATTAAAATATAAAAGGAAATGACTATTTCAACTTAAATAACAATTAAAAGCTCAAGTAAGACCTACCCCTGGGGTGTCCAAAATGCAAAACCATTCAGAGAAGTTCTTAAAATTTACACAATTCTGAGATGCATAAATAGTGGCAAATTATGTTTTTATGTGTCAATAATTATTAACATATTCCATTAATACAGACTGTGAGTGAGGCTATCACTATTACATTACCGTGGGCAGCTGAAACCATCTGGGAGGCCGTGGAAGACATATCAAAGAACATTCCTGATCTAATATCATCGCCGAAAACGGCTATAGCAGCTATATTCAAAGGAGTTATCAAGTGGGTGAAATGTTGATCATTCTTTATTTTTACTGTAATTTACTACGTATTGAATTTCTCCCATAATTACATACTCATTTAACATGTTTAAATAAATGATGACAGGAAATTGTGAATATTTTTCGGAATTATATTTGATTTATATGTTATTTTATAATACATTTTCTTTCTTGGTTTAGTATCAAATCTGCGGTGGATGCCATACTTGATGCAAAGAAAAAGACAACAGAAGCGAGCTTTTTCCTAGAAGGTAAAGCAAATGCTATTCTACTGCTCGTTTTGCACTACCTAAGCGTTTGTAATATTTTCGATTATTAATTTTCACTTTTCATGTGACATATCCTGATTATGCCTTTCGTGGGGAGAGACATATCCCCCTGACCCCATACCCTTAGCCTACCACCTCCTCCCCACACACCACCACCACACAAACACAGGTCATTAAGGAGTTCGGTTTACGGTTAATGTACTCGCCTTTGGTGTATAAGGTTCAGGGTTTGATACCCGGCGAGGTATTGCTTTGGTATCGACTTGAAAAAGTCTGAATCTAATTGGCAACATCTGTAGATTAAATCAACCTCTCCCATGGTTCATTTAGAACTTGTAAGTGTATTTCAAGAGTACTCAGTCCATCGGAGGGGACATTATGCTGTCGATCCCGTGTGTAGAGAGTGATACCCATAAATCACAGTCAGTTTCGAAAGGCTCACGAGTAACAAATAAATATATTTGGAGAAAAAGGTCATCAAGGGGTCATTCTTGTCCAAGAAGAAATGCCTTTTATGTCACAAATTACATAACAGAGTGACGCCATTTGCACATATGCATTAATATTGGTCAGTGTGTATGGGGTGTTTACAGATTTGGGTCAGTTAAGGGGTCAATTCTGATCTAAAACCAAATCCCATAGAAAGGGCTATTCTGCCACATAAAACAGTAACGCAACTTGCACATCTGCATTGAAATTAAAGTGTCTTGTGTTTTCGGTATAAAGTAGGCAAAACACAGTGCGGCTGTTGTCTTTGACCACAGCTTTTCTAGTCTTATATTTGAAGAGGGGTCTGATGGATCTTCCAAAGAAGCAAAAAATCTTCGGATATGTATATATAGCCTGCATACATATCCACTCATATGGAAAATTTTCGCCCACTTTCAGTCAGAAAAGATGGACCAGCCAAGCGCACAGTGAGTGTGCGCCATTGTAAGCTGAATCATGCGATAATTGGATTACTTTGACCATTGAATCTCCGACGTTTTAGGCAAGACTTAGAATCTTTAATGACAAATTAACTTTCATATCCTGAGCGGTGGAGCATAAGGTTTCTGCACTGTAAACACACACTGACCAAAGACAGAACAGCCGTTTGGAAATCAACAGCTGAATTGCCGTGTATAAGAAGTGTGTAAACTAGTAATTAGGTAGATGCGCGAAAGTTTTTCACATGTGCTTTTCTTCTCACTTTAACTGCAATACAGCTAATCGGCCCTATTGGTGGGACCTACCTACAGTTCTATCAGAAATTCTGGGAGAGGTTAACGCAGCATTGTCACATGTCTCGAGCGATCTAACGACTTGGGTAAAAAAAAAAAATTACTTGGAAAGATCCAGTAAAGCTACTCACGGGAGGAATACTGGATACGGTAAGGAAGTATCAAATCAATTTGGTTCGAATATGCTATTATTTTACCGCGGGGAATCATTCATTTACTTGTTAAAGTATAAATTAAAGTGATAGAAAAAATTAATGAAGTGGTGGTGATGAAAATATTAATAATACTAACAGTTATGATGTAAATGATGGAGTTGTTTTTGATTCAGATTCAGATTCAGATTTTTTTATATTCACATAATCACACATCTTCACATACAAAAATATTTATGAACATTTCCTCTGAATAAGAGGAAACAATCAAATAAGCAAACAATATGATGATGATGATGATGATGATGATGATGATGATGATGATGATGATGATGATGATGATGATGATGATTATGATGTTGCTCTGTTGTTGCTGCTGATGATAATGATGATGATGACAGCGATGTTGTTGATAACGGTCATGATGATGATAGGAAAAAGCCTCGGAAATTGGTAACCTTTAATCACATTATTGTGTAACTATTTATCAAAACGATGTGCTGCCATTTTAATCAATACGTATTATATCAAAGTTCAAAACCTTTCTTATAACAACTCTGTTGATGGATGAATTGTTTGTGTTCTAAATCCTGTAAATAGAAAATGTTGAGGTTGAAGGTGAAGCAGGAGATTGAAGATATCATCACTCTGCTAATTGGTCCCATAGACTCGATTAAGAACCTTCTGAAGCCATTTCAAGAGCTATATAGTCTCGTTTTTGATACAATTAAAGCCGTGAAAGAGGCTTATCAAACTCTACGGGATGGGTAAGTAGATTTTTAAATAATCCTTATTTTCTAACAGGAACTTACATTGGAGCAATGGTATTTTATGCAATGTAAGTAAGTATTGAAATTTAAAAGGTCAAAGACAATGTAAAGATTGTTTTTTGGAAATGCGTTTTGGCATATTAATAAATAAGTTACCTTCATCAAGCTGTTTTGCTATTTGCAATAATAATAGGTACCACAAGTCAAGGAGTCTGATCAACAAGCTGTTTGGTCCAAAGGTTCACCGACGATTTCCAAGAACATACCGACTGAAAGGAGGAGGTTGCACAACAGATGGGTTCTATCCTACTGATACCGATGGCACCAATGATGATCAAGGAGTCGATCTGGTCTTTGCTGAAGGATCTGCGGTGGGTATAACGTTCGAATATAAAAGAAATATTTTCCCTTTTTACATAATATTTATGTTTTCTGGATACATAATATTTTTGTTTTTGACAGTGTTCTTGATCGAACCGTCTTTAAAAACAAACACAATCCTAGGAACTCTTTCTGTTCGCTTATTTATTGTAGAGTGTAGCCTTCTCCGCATAATATTTGGAAGGCTATTAGCATGTCAAAACGTATAGTTCCCTGATTCTGTACAAGATGAAGATTAATTAATATCCTTTCCTAATGCCTTGGTGTACAAAATAATGTATATACAATTATGAAGTCGTTATGCAGTGTCAAACCGTCCCCAATCAATCTGAAATAAATTTAGAAAATCCCATAGTAAAATTGCCAAAATGATTGTGCCCCCAGGCCCGGTGCTCCCTTCCCCCTAATCATGGTCGGTGCCCCCAATAAAATGACTCACGATACGCCACTGTCATTATGACATATTTTTGTTTCAATAGCTTGTGTCCCCATTTCCCGGTGACATCAGACGAACACCAGGTAAATCCAATCAAGTAGAGCTGTATGCCACCGGAGGATCGTTTCGACACACTGTCATCATTATATCTAATGTCAGTCCTAATGACACTATTGAAGAGGAAACATTGCTACAGGTAGGTCCTATATCTGTATGTGATGCGTTCATCGGTTGTAAACGTAAATAATTAGCTCCGTTATTTTGTTTTGTGCATATTCCGTTTTGACAGTTGTTCTTGTCTGCCTCTGAAAAAGTCTGTAAGCTTAGGTGTGACGTTACGACTTCTCCAAGTTTACTTCTCCATAGAAATACACGTATTACGCTTGGCCAAGTGACGATCATCAGGTAACTGACCTGATCTGCACAACACATTATCATGGAACAATTATCTGGAAACGGCAACGTGTAATTATCATGAGGCGCACTGTTATTAAAATAGCGCATTGTTACTTAAATTTGCTCTCAGGTCTTATAGCGGGCGGTAGTCATGGCATACAGACGGGGCATGGCTAGTGTGTAGGCATGACAAGGCTGTTGGGTGGGTGGAAAATATTTATATCATATTTAATATACAGTATAAGCTGGTATATTTCGTAGACCATTTCGTTATAAAAAAAATGAGTATCATATTATTTAATGTATTAAGAAGTTTAAAAAAATGATTATCATATTATTTAATGTATTAAGAAGTTTATAGACTTCGGAATTTACCTGACTTTGAAGTGATGACCTCAAATTAGGGCGGTGTGAAATTGTGCTTTGTGACCCCTCTGAGTATTAGAATTATATTCAAATAATATTAAATTCTACCAGATAGATGTGCAGCAAACCACGATTTATCAGCATTTAAAAGAGATGTTAATTAACGAAGATAAATAATCAAGAATAAAAATGATAAATAACTATGTAAACCAGCCTTGAATCTAACAATTTTGCCCATGTGATATCCTGAACACGTGATATGTCAACATGTGACCAGTAGGTCAGACAGCAGTGAAGGCTCATACGTTCCGGTAAACAAAAGTAATTTTGAAACTTTCAACATAAATTAATGAAGGAAAATTTTCATTTACCTTGCATATATTTTCGGTAACGATCTGTTATCATCCTCAGTCAGTAGAGACTGCTGATTGTCTTCTTCACACCTGGATGGTTTAGGTATTTCTTGAAGACTTTCGTTACTTTTTGGAAGATCTCGTTCCCCGTCCCTGTTTAATTTGACTTGTTCTTCTTTCTTTATTGCTATGGTCTCCTTGATGTTTCTGTTGAGAGTCTTGTTCTCCTTTTTGACGATCTTAATGTTGTTGGCGCAGGGTGCTAAGAGGTTTGAACACATTCTTTCACATACTGTAGGAGAGCGAGAGGTTGATAAGATCTAGGCCGAGCAGCAGATGTGGGATTGCTATTTGTTTTCGGTTTCTTCTTCTGAATTGCCTTCGGAAAAGTCCAGTTCTCGTAACCACACCCGGATAACGGTGTGACTTGAAAATATTTGAAGTCAAAAAAAGCGAAAGATCTTAATATGATCTTTTCTTATTTTGCCAGCTTTGATACCAGGATAGCTTCTCATCACAGCCAGACCACCGTCCCTGTAAATAGTTTTTATCACAGTTTTTGGCTAATTCTCGCATTATCATGTATTTTAATATTTCCGACAAGTTACTGATGATATACTATACATTTCCTTAAGTAATACTTATTTTGATGCCTTGATTTTGAATTAGCTAAATTAAACAGGCAACTTTGGCGGCATATGAAAGCATAGTTACTTCTTTTGTGGACGGATTATGTAACAATGCGTATTACGTAATGTTATTCAATAGACTGGTAGTGGTCCAATATCCATGGCTATAATACCTTGATTTGAACTACAATTATAATTATTATATTGCTGATTTATTTCGTTTGTGATGATGACAAACTTTTAAACTTCTAGGTTTCCGCGGGGCAGGTTATCGGTCAGGTCTCCAGATCACCAATGTGCAGCGGTGCATACAATCACATTCACTTCTCAATAAAAGAAAACAAAGAAAAACCGATTACTTGAAGTTCTTGATAACATTCTGGGGGATGACGAATCCAACCCTGAGGAAGAAGCTGAGTCCGAGGGATATGTGGATCCTACAGACTTCTTAGAAAACAGACCCATACAAGCCCCTAAGTGGATTCAAGAATGTGATGACTACAGATTTGTTATTATGGTAAATATATGGAAAATCATAATAGACCTGTAATAGTTAAATAATTTTTGAATAAATGTGTAATAAATAGCCGCAATAAATACCAAATCAATGATCGTCAAAGTATTTATTTGTTTTAAAGGTCAAATGTTGTCGCATGAACTTGGAACAAGAGGCCAAAACTGTGGCTTGAGGTCGGGTGCTTTGTTCTGCTGGGTTCTTTTTAAGACATTCTTTGCTATAATTTGGTACACCTCAAGTTCGGTAGTGACGTACGTGCGTATTTCGCTATTCGCAGTATCGAATCGCGCGCGTAAATGTTAACGCTCTAAGTGTACATGCACGCGAACAGGGGGATTTGTCGGCACGCTTGCGGCGCAACCGCGAAAAAGCATTGACGTCACTACCGAACTTGAGATAAACCAAATTATCATGATTATAGACAACTACACGTGGTCGTAGACATCTACAATTTGGAACATATGCGTTAAATCAAATCAATTCTGACAAATATGAAGGGGCTTGCTAAGAATTTTATACATGATTAAAATTAATTTGAACTTTAAAATAAACAAATATGCATTGCATAATGTAAGGAGCTGTAAGGGTTTACTGATATCATACTGCAGTTACTGTCCGTTTTCCTATACACAATACACAGTGCTCTTACCATTGACGCGTAACCTCTACAAATAGCGTATGTTAGAAGTATGGGTAATTGCCCAGTTAACGTCGCTGTGTGAAAAATAACCGGCCGATATTAAAAGTACTCTTCTAAAATTCTAGAAAATATAGTTTTGTAACATGTCCTAAATTTTTAGCTAATTTAGATGTTTGGAAATATTCGCACTTTGGTGTTTTAGTGTATGTTATATGTAATAGTACATTGCCTAGTTAACGTCGCTGTGTGAAAAATAACCGGCCAATATTAAAAGTACTCTTCTGAAATTCTAGAAAATATAGTTTGGTAACATGTCCTAAATTTTTAGCTAATTTAGGTGTTTGGAAATATTCGCACTTTGATGTTTTAGGAAGGATATGTAAACGACAGATAACACCAACAAATATGAAGAAATTACTTCCAAACCGTGTTACGGCCCACAGCCATTATGTTTCTCATTTTCAAGAATGTGGTTAACAATATGCACAGTATTGTCTCATTTCGTCATTTCGTGAACAAAGGCCACACAGTAATTGTTATCTTGCGTTTGCTTTATAATCGTTCACCCAACTGAAACTGTAATACCAGCTCATTGCTCATTGCACAGGTAAAACAGACACATTTATGTGTGGATTTAACCAGAGAAGATCTGATGTAACATAGTTGAGCTGTTTTCAATTAGTGTTATCTTGGTTTAATAGCTTTTAATGGGGTTTAAGTCCTGCAAAGGTCGTGGTGAATTCTACTGTAGACATGACTGCATCATGTTTGATTCATTTATTTATGTTGCTTTGATTGGTCGTATGCACATACAACTCTAAATATTGATTTGAAACTCCAGGGTGGTCAATACTTTGTAAATATATTTGATACTAAATAATATCTTTCTCAAACAATTTTGCCGAAACGGTAACTATTTCTAAGAAGTACATGTAGGAACCATATCTGCTGTAACTTCTTTATCATAGTAAGATATATAAAATGTATACATTTTTGGAATATAATTAGTCTGGTAAGATTAGGCACATATACTATACTTGAGATGACATAAACATTCGGCAAGTTTGGAATAAATGGGAGGAAAGATTTTATTGGTCCCGAAATGGGCATTTAAAGTATAAACATAAAGTTTTAACTTTAAAGTTTAAACTATGTTTATTTTTATACTCAGGGAGAAACAATCAAAGCAGGATCAGTTCTTGGGGGAAGCACAGGAAAGCAAAAATCAACGTCACCAGAAAGAACTTCACCACCCGACACTTCTACCACGCCACTAATTGAACAAGGAAACAGGAAACCCGCACCTGATAATTCAATATCTCAAGCAGCGAAAAGCAGTACGTGTCGTTGTGATCACCGCACGTTGCCGAATAACATTATTATAAAACCACCTGCGCCCATAACTCAAGGGACATTTTAAAAACATTTTTAACATAGCTTATCGTTGTCTACTCTGATCTAGAGACGTCAATTAAAAGTTCATTTTCGAAGGTGCATGCTAACTAAACTAAACTTGGCTTTCGGCATTGTTCGTTTCACGACGAATCATTTAACCATGTAAAACTACGTAAACCTCAATTGACTCATATTATCCCGACTTGTAATTATTATATTTTTTTATGTAAATGTTCCCTGTACTTGAATGTAACTGAAAAATTGGAATTAAGGTGCCCCTTTCTGAACAAAAATGTTGGCAATATTGTTGCACAAATTCTATTTGATACTTTTTTCCTCTTTTGTGGTACATTCATAATGATATGCATAGAAATTAGACCTGCCAGGTACTTGCCAGCATTGTCACTATGGTTAAATTGAAATTCGTTGTTGGGGTAAGTGTAGTGTCATATCATGAAAGTTGGCTTTTGACTGTTTCTACCTTCTAATATTCTACCATCATATAAATAGTGCCTGAAGAAGAGAGAGAAGATGAGAACAAGAAGTTGGGTTTGCCGAATCTGCTACCAGGTTTGAATCCATTTAAAAATTTTACCATACGGAAGCTTAAAATCGGAGCAATACTTGCGTTCCTCGACCGCCTTGGACTGGATGAAACCAAGAATCAACTCATTGTCTTGATTAAAGCAATTAGAGTAAGTACGTGTTTTTTTCTTTTCATCACAATAATCACTGAACTTAACTATATTGCAACTTTGTTACACCTCCACCGTTGAAAAGAATTGCAGATTGCGGGCGAAATAAATAATAAAAATTGATATTTATATATATGACATGGCAGAAATACAAAATGGCCGCTTATGTGAAATTTCAAAGCTGTTCAAATGTTTTTTAAAAAGAACAATAATAGCTCTCATTATAAGAATTCAGCACAAGTATAGTTTGACGTGTCCCCGACATGCAGTTCTCGACTTACAGGCATTGTAAATTGCTCAATTTTATTCCAACTGGTCTCAAATTGTTTCTTTGGCATAATATTGAGAAAAGTTGTATTGTTTTGGATGTTTTGTTACATAGGTAATGTCACAAAATAGGTCAAGGTCAACTGGGTTCAATGCATTTTGATATTTCTTGCTGTGTTTCGAAGGTAACAAACCATCTGAGATATGATAAACTATTCTTTTTTTTTAATGTTCTCGCAAGTGGAGTAATTTGATACCAATTTTTGTTAAATTTATGCTCCCTGTGCTCCCCTGTGAATTTGGAGTCCAAATTTTGACATTTGATTTTTTCCTCAAAAGTCAGATTATACTTTTTCTGAATCCTTGGTATGGTTTTCATTAACTTTTGACCATGTTTGACATTTCACCGGCTGCA
Organism: Amphiura filiformis; assembly: GCF_039555335.1. Lineage (NCBI taxonomy): Eukaryota > Metazoa > Echinodermata > Ophiuroidea > Amphilepidida > Amphiuridae > Amphiura > Amphiura filiformis. The sequence goes on from NC_092633.1 coordinate 77,274,798, forward strand.
TAAGCGGCCATTCTGTATTTATGCAATTTAGGCACTATTCCCACTGGGATTTTCGGTGACTTTTGATGTGTTATTTTTAAAGTATGTTTTTTCTGAAATGAATGGTGATTAAATGAATTCTGCAGCGATTAGTTGTGGGTGATTTCATACTTTGGCCTATTGCTTTAATCATAATGAGACCTCATGTTTGTTTTTTGTTGTTGTTTTTTTGTCATAGGATTTAGTGAGCAACAAAGCTTGCATATTGCCAGAATCCCTCACCGACGAACAGCTTACGACAGAGCTACAACAGCGTGGTCTAAGTGCTTCAGGTTCTAGAGAACAGCTACTGGCAAGATATAGGCAACCTGAAGACCGTAAATAATAATGATTATTATTAGTTATCTTTGCAACAGCAAAGTCATGAACATATACAATTTAGCTAGGCCTTATACCAGTTATATAACAGATGTAAAATGATGTTAGCTTTATAGAAAAGGTTGCAGCACATGGGACCGTTTCCTGTTTATGTTCATATTTTGTACCGTATAAATAAAATAAAAGCACGCGTACAGCTTTGATTTTTTTTTGTCTTTTCACTAATAGTTAGGGGCCCAGGGGTGCCAAATTCAGAGGTATATACACAGTCTGTTTGAGACTGGTTCTTGGTCAGTTTCGAGGTGCTGATTCCGAAACGTTATGTAAGGTCTTTAAAAAGTCATTTGGGTTAACACAGGGGTCAAAGCTGATCACTTGTGGTTAAAAATCATTCCAATCCCAAAGTTTAGCAAAAAATAGTATTGATTGACCCACTTCCGATATACCGTTGTAAATTAATAAGAGAAGTGGTCAAAGTTGATCAACACACAGGGGTCAAATTGGATCAATTGTGGTTAAAAAGCACACCAAAATATTCAAATTCTAACAGGGATTCAGTAAAAAAGGTATTGATTGACCCTCTTGCAATATACCGTTATAAATTTATAAAAGAAAAGGTCAAATGTCCAATTTTATGGGACGGGTCCAAAACTGAAATGTGCTGCGATTTCAACCAAAATGGTCTCACATTATTTGTCAATTAAAAATATTTAAGTTAATGGAATCTGCAACCCTAAATTGACAAAAAACATCTGTGGCTATCTGTCACCAGTGGAAAATTTAAAATGAGAACTCTTTCAAAACGATGAGAATTGGACAAAAGTATGAGAATTAAAAATTTTCTCATTTATATAAAATTTTCTCATCCAAATGAATGAGAAATATTAATTACCGTGTCAACAACCTGTCACAAATGGTTAATTTTCTCATTTAAAACAATATGACAGGTGGTTGACACGTTAATTGGTATGTCTCATTCATTTGAATGAGAAAGTTTTATATAAATGAGACAATTTTAAATTCTCATACTTTTGTCCAATTCTCATCGTTTTGAAAGAATTCTCATTGCAAATTTCTACTAGTGTGTCTAGACCTACAGCCATAATGTACGATTCAGCATAACTTAATTTTTTGGCATATTTATAATGTTCATACAAGTCCCAACTAACACCTAATTGAATTAAGCGAAATTCGTTGTGTTTAGGACAATGGGGCTAGTATAAAGTAAGGTCATAATTATGACTTTAGATTCCCATAGAACACCACCGTTCAGCGGCTACGATAATAAGCGTGTTGTATTTAATTTTACTTCATTAGTTTTACTTCATTAGTTTTAATGACCAGAAAACTTTCCTGACATGGTTATTGTTACTAATCAGGTATTATAATATTTGGTCAAGAATAACCAAATTAAAATTTTACCAAAATCGTATATTAAGGTTTTAATCATTTTAGATAAAGGCTATATAGGCACTGTTACCATGTTTCAGTTGACATTGAATCATTTCCCGTCCCGGTTTGCTTCACAGGTTGTCCGCTGATGCTAATATCTGTGCCAAATAACATTTACTGCCGATTCGATCCATCTTGCTTGGGGTTGGAATGTTGTATGAACATCAAACTATTTATGATTAGTCTATCATTTAAAGTTTATGCAAGAATAGACCCCTGTGAGTTAGAATTTGTGATGGGTTTGAATTCGTGGAATTATACAGTCAGCTTCAAGGAATATGTAGAATGGGGTAAGTATGCGATCAACTAGAACCAAATGCACTGACACGAACCTTCATACCACCCACACTACACACACCACCCACACAGGGAAGGATGCACCCTTTTCAGGGCCCTGATCCAGGCTATAATTTATGGTGTTTGACTATACGGATCCATATTACACCCAACACTACCCCATCCATATAACCTATTTGTATTTCCAAACAAGTGTTAATATGTGTTGAGATTAAGCAAAATCAGTCGGAACTCGGAAATATTACATTTTCAGTTTCTTATTGTAACAGGCATTTACAAAGCTGCATTTTGCAGAAAATCACATTGAAATGGAACAACCAGTTCCAAAGATAATAGCAATTCAAGAGTTTCCAAAACAAAAGGAAATATGTTATCATTTGTTCGGCTATATCTCAAAATCAATATTTCCGAGTTACGACTGATTTTGCTTGATCGCATCACATATGGTCCTGTAGTAAATCCGGTCATGGAACCACACCCCCACACTCTCAGAAAAAAAGGTGCTACGTAGAACCTTTTTTTGTCCTGTATGTAGAACCCTAAGCAATAATAAGGTTCTAAAAAGAACCTTAAAAGGTTCTATAAAGAACCTTCAAGGTTTAAATAGGCCTGGGGACATTCTAATTCATTCATTCAGGGACTCATTACAAAGTTCAGAAAAGTAAAACATAGTGTTAACCCTTTTTGTACTAAAAATCATTTCTTGGATAAAAAACTTTTTTCTGTTCTACGAAAGAACCCTTTGAGGGTTCTTTCTTTAGAATTCCCAATTGAAAGGGTTATTCAAGCAAAAAAGGTTCTACAAAGAACCCTTTTCTTGGCTAGCTTGAAGAACCTTTTTGGTTCTACAGAGGCAATTGAACTCTCAATGGGGTTCTTTAGTAGAACAGAAAAAAAAGGTTTTTTATCTAAGTAAATGATTTTTTAGTAATAGGGTTAACACTACGTTTTTTTACAAGGTTTATTAACTTGGTGATGAACCCTGAATGAATGAATTAGAATGTCCCCAGGCCTATTTAAATATTTAAGGTTCTTTATAGAACCTTTTAAGGTTCTTTTTAGAACCTTATTACTGCGTAGGGTTCTAAATACAGGACAAAAAAAGGTTCTAAGTAGCACCTTTTTTTCTGAGAGTGCATACACACACCACCGACCACTACTTATACAACAACCTTGCGTTCATGCAAACAATGCAAGGAGCAAAAAATAAACAGATCCCAACACATTATTATACAGCTACAGATTGACAAACCAAATCATTACACGACAATCTTTACTATGTTTAGCTACTCGTTTGTATTATTTTGTTCGTTTCATTTTTGGTTTTCAGAATTCCAAAGAGACATCAACGTACCATTTGATGTTCCACTTGTTGACGACGTCAGACTTATCTTAAGGTTAGCAATATCGCCACAAGTTATCACGAGTACACAAAGACAACATCACTTTGGGAGAGCTACAACATTAGTTAATAAACGTAAACATGTATGATGTATGCACCTTTCACGCGTTTGCACCTTTCAACAAACACAAACACATTATAGCATGTTCTCATCGTTCCTACTAATAAGTTCGATAACAATATTTGACCCAAATGTCTTTATTTTTGTAGAGTCGGAATTCAAAAGAACTTGACTTTACTACTTGTAAATATGGAGGCAGGATTTTGCTCCAAAACAGATGATGATGAATGCTTGGTTTTCGTAGATATTCTGAAAGATGTTGTTATATTGCTACCCATCTGCCACCCTGATGGCACTATTGAATGGCCTGATAGTATGTTGGTTTATTTCTATTTTTTATTATGAAATTAGTTTTTCAGTGTTTATTTTTATTAATGCGTACCAAAAGGCAACTGCTAATCTCAGAATATCACAATGTTTTGTGTTACAAATCGTAAGCCTAAAGGTGTTTCCTTGATAACCATAAAATTATGGTTATTCTACTCTTTTTACCTAATTACTGATTTTGGACTGTTTAATTTAGTGCATACATGGATGTCTTTTGTGAATCTAATACTAAAACAATTGCCATCCTATGCTCACATTACCTTTCTCACAGTCAATCTTACTGATTACTTCAGCCGAGAGGCACTTCTAGACAGATTAAAAGAGGAAGCGCATGATGTGTTGCAAGCAGGTATTGAGGAGGCGGTAAAAGCAGCATTACGAGAACTCGGATTGCCAGAGGTATTTCATTTAAACCGAAGAAGGTCAAATACACAGGAGATAATTATTAGAATTAATCTAGAGGGTAACGGTCCACTTGAATCGTACACGAGAACTTGTTTTGTACGATAACTTGTTAACTTGTTACTTACTTACTTACTTACTTACTTACTTACTTACTTACTTACTTACTTACTTACTTACTTACTTACTTACTTACTTACTTACTTACTTACTTACTTACTTACTTACTTACTTACTTGCCTTTACTTACTTACTTACCTACTTACTTAGTCACTTACGTACTTAATCACAGAGTTTACTTGATGGTAGTGAACCATGTCCTAGACCAGACAGTATGAGCGTCCAAATGTTAACAACAGTACTTGAGGACAAAGGATTATCTTTGGATGGTACAAGAGCTGAAAAGGAAGCAAGACTCATTTTGGCAGATACATGTAAGTTCAAGTTTCTAGGGATTTACTTCATATAATTAAATGTATACAAGCGCAAAGGTAGAATTTGGTAATGTAACTATATCTAATGTTAACAAACATGTCTTTTTACCGTACAGCTTGCTCCGTTCTCGGAACAGATGTGACTTTACCAAGCCTTCCACCTAATATTGCAAAGATAGCTTACGTTTCATTGAGTGATAACTGCCTTATGTTGGAGATATGTCTTACCATCAACTTGCCATATTTCATGCGTGCGTTTCGTGCCTTCATAGAGTTAGATCCATGTCAGTTTACATTCGCTGTTGGGTTTGAAATCCTGAGATATGAATACCTTCTCTTCGGTTATAAGTGGGGTAAGTGTATTGTGCTCACTCCAGAATGGAATGTCACTGCTAGGTAAAAGTACTTTCTCTGGAATAATTTGGTAACTTTTCGACAGCATTTGAGCAGTTTCGAATTTTGACCTCTGTGTGTACTATTAGACCCTCCATATCCCAAAATGCTCAATGCTGACAGAGGCCCAGTAAACATAATAAAAGTGGGGGTCTAAGAACCAGAGTCTATGGTTCATGACCTTGCTGTTGCAAAGATAACTAAAATAAAACTATGGAAACCAAATCCAACGTCAAAACCCGCTGACAGCCAGACTATGAAGGGTATTGGGTACAATGCTGTTATGATACATGACGTTAGTTATGGATGTGTAGAGAACGACAAAACTGTCCTCATCAGATTACATAAAACTACTCCTAAAGTTACAACTTGCAACACAGAAGGTTATGTTGTATGTTCATCTTATGTGTGTATACATTAACGTTTCATATTTTCCATATCTATTTCAGGTCAACCAGCTGAAGTAGATATTGGAGCCATAAATATCGGGTATACTATAGATAAGTTAGAAGATGAGAAAGTCTTCGTCGTAGATTTGTCTGCCAAAGTATGCATAAATGGACCGAGGGACTGTATTCTAGATGTATCTATTGTTGAAGATCATAAAATACCCATACCACTTTGTAATAATAACTTCTCATTAGCTTTACCAGGTAGGATGCACTTTATATTAATTAATATTTCAAGCGGTTGGATGACATTCGTAGATCAGTAAATTCTAAAAGCGGCTGATATTTAAAAAACTTTATCACTAGATGCAATTAATTACCCAGAAATGTGTTAAAACTGTTTTAGGAATTTGCAATATTATTTTCTTTAAAGAGTTACATTATTCCTCGTTGTGGTCATATTTAACTAGAAAATGTGAAACTTTAATCAAATCCGTTATTGTTTAAGGTGGATTTTCAGCTTCAGAGTTCATAAGCAAAGTAGGTATGAATGCGGCAAGACAAGCTGTAGAAGCCCTTCTTCAATTTATTGGACTTAGCGACAAAGTATCACTAGATGAAGTATGCGACCAACAAGCTATAATGGACAGCCAAGGAGGTAAAAGTAATTAATTTTAGAATGAAAAATACTCTCCCCAACCGTAAATAAAATACATGTATATGAAGATAATTTGTTTGTAACGAATTGCTGTTCTTTCTATGACCATTTGCGGGACATTGGTTCTTTATAATTGGCCAAAATCATCTTTTCCCAGTTCTCATACGAATACACAATAATAACACACTGTTTGATTAACTTAACAAAATCTGAATCTTGAAATATGAAATATGATTGATACAATTGTACCCATGAACAACAAATGCACATGCAAAATAATCACACTTATAAAATATAACTCTTAACCGGCAGTCTTCTCTGTTGATTACAAAGTTCTGTTGCACTCAATGTTCTGATGTTCTGATGACTGATATATGCAGTCCTCCGAAAATCTCTGATTAGCGAGGTCCACCGACTTTAATTTGTATATCCCTGCGTATAAATGATGTTGCTTTCAACAATGATCCACTTTATCGACAGATGGAGGAGTACTTTCATGTACTCAAAATCTTGATTTCGATGTTATAATAGCACATTATTGGCTATTTAAATTGACTGATTCACATATACAGGCTGAGTCAAAAAGAAGTAAACTCATGTTTGAGGGGCTGTAACTCAAGATCTGCAAAGAATCTGCTAAAAATAAAAAAATACCACTGGAAAGTGCAAATTCTACACGTCTAAATAAAAAAATGAATTGTTGCAATTGAATACATGAATCCAAAACCCACCCAAGTCCATGTGAAGTGATTTTGAGAAAAAAAACCTGTGTATCATTTAAATTCCTTCAGTTAGATTTACCTGGTCAATTATGGTAAGTTGTACGTGCAAATGGGTGGGTTGAACTGTATTAGGTATGACGATTAGCATTTCAGGGACTTCGTGGGGTTCATTTTAAATTCTGGACTTGGGTGGTTTTTTGAATCATATACTAAGACAATAATGTTGGAATGAGATTACCACTAGTAAGATAATACAAAATAAAGCACACATTTATGTATAATGTTGATAAGCATTCTGCTAATGTAATTTAAACCACACACTTTCCTTGATTAAACCCAAAGTCACTCTCCAGCAATGAATGTGTTACAAGTGGACTTTTATACATACTGGATTTCAATCAATGTGTTAAAAGACTCAAATCATGGACTTGGGTTGATTCTTTCATACATGCTATTTTGCACATACTCAATAGACACAGAGGATGAATTTGAGTTGTTCTTTCATACATAACACAGGCCTATGTATAGCAACACTTTCCCATGCTTAACTCAATTTGGCCAAAGTATGGACTTGGGTGGCTTTTGTATTCATATATTCAATTGCTCAAAGCAAACTCAAGTTATACTCATTTGAATTCAACCACCCATTCTACAATTCATTTCAATTTCGATGAATCAGCAAAGTTCTAACAGGATTTATTGTTGAAAAGACACCTTTTGCTTACGTGCGCACCCGTGCAGTAAATTGTGGTGTCATGTTGTCATTTAGCCCGTTTTATTATAATGTAGTGCAATGAGGTAAAATTCATAATGAAAAGTGCCATTTAACATGTAGGAATTACTGATCGAAACCACACCTGCCACAGAACTTTATATGCATTTGGATATCGCGCCTTACCAATCAATATAATAGGTAGGCCCCTACTTGGGAAGTGAAACCGTGTGTAGCTACAAAAATTGGTGGTTGAATTCAAATGAGTATAACTTGAGTTTGCTGTGAGCAATTGCAACAATTCTGTTTTTTATTTAGACGTGTGGAATTTGCTCTTTACAGTGGTATTTTCATTTTTAGCAGATTCCTTACAGATCTCGAGTTACAGCCCCTCAAACATGAGTTTACTTCTTTTTGACTCAGCCTGTACTTCTCTTTGAAGCACATAGACGACCAACATATAGAGAGCCTCCAATCTTTATAATATCTGTGTCTAAAATATGATTTCCTTTCTTTATATACATCTTGACAGATTGTTCCTCAATGTTACCGTCTCTGGCAAGTACTCTCACCTGTGCATTAAATGACCATTGCCTCGGCGTACGATGTTGTATGGAAGTAGATCTAAATATCGTGACCATTTCGGCCAATGCTTGGTTTATACTTGACCCATGTGAATTTATAATATCGGTTGGATTTGGCAAATGGTCAGTTAGCATTACTTTGTTTGAGTATCATTGGGGTAAGTGTGCAAACTTTCCTTTTTTAATATGATTTTCATTTGTCGGTGGTTGAACAATAAAAACTTCAGATTACCGTAAACTTGTTAACAATAAAATGCACAAATAAAGTGTTTTGCATTTTTTGTATTCATAAAACGTAACCTTTAAAAACATTTTGTAGACCAAACATAATTGAGAAAATCTTGAAAACCGGTGGCTATTTGTAACGATAATAGGCGAAATCCTAATGCTCGTATTAAACTGTGCACTACGTTTGGCACAGCTAAAAATGTCAACACTTTTATGAAGAAATGCAATGGGGGGGCGTGCTTTATTCAGATCTGGCTGTGCTCCAATTGCCATTGAAATAGGTCGTCACAACAGAACCTCTGTGAAAAAAAGTTTATTAATGATATGCTACAATTTACCTTAACCTTTTTAAATCTCTCTGTTATTGCTCAATTTTATTTTGTAATGACCGATGTCAACCACTGTCATAGAGTTGCCAAATTTGCCAATCACTTTTATATACCTAATACTCTATTATTTTATTTTTATACTGTATTCTTTTAATTGATATGTGTATGCTTTATCTTGATTTTAATACTGTATGTCACTCATAACCCGCATCTCCTACCCGGTCGATACACGCGTTAAGCGATTCGCGAAAAAGGCAATCTAAGGGTTATGTACGAGGGTCATTCAAAAATTCTACCTCCATCGACACATCTTTGTTATCTTACGTGCCACCTAATTGAAATTTCCCACAATGTGATTTTTGGTTTTTAAGCTGTGTTGGTTAAAGTAGTTACAGTTTTGGTACGTCGGAAACAGTGTGCAAAGAAAGGTTAATTTTGATTAGAAAAATTGCCCACATCTATGTTGAAATCATTACAGACTTATTTCTGAAAATGATAACATTGCTTTATTTCTGCTCAAATAATTTAATCAATATATAATGCTTGCAGATAATACAGTTTGTTACGAGTCGTACTGAATCAAGGCCAAAGTCACCTTTTACCCAAGTTCACACGAATGCACAACACAAATGCACTGTTTGAATCAGCTAAAAATCGGGCTTTTTTATGATTTTTTTTGATAATTCAGCATTTTTAACCATTTTTTAAGTGCAAATTTCTCGAAGTTGGTCGAAATTCAAAAAAAAAATTAATAAAACGGCTCCTAAACATTTTATCTAGTTTTTAAAAATTAATAAAAGAATTTATTTTTTGCGTTGCACGAAAAAAAAGTGGGCCAAAAAACCGTTTTTTTTTGGATTTTGGGCCAAAATGCTCATTTTGACCTCACAGATTTGACCTCACAGATGAACTTATCAAGTCTTTGCCATTCTAAATATGTATACTTTTATATACTTTTGACCAACAATTTAGCAGTTATGAGGCCCGAAAGTTTCCATAATTCCAGGGTTCAGACCAACCTTAAGCTTGCAAACAAAGTTAAATTAAATTAAATCACTCAGGGCACATCACAAGTTTTACTGGGTATCGTGTATTTTGCACAACAAAACCGATACATTGTCAGAATAGTCTTTATATTGACCATTTTCCATGGGTTGTTGACTTCGATCGGGTGAGCACTTGTTGGTTCAAGTCGTATTAATTGGTTAATAAGTTAAAGTCAAATAAGTCGTATGCACGATATTTGTATTTTGTTAGTATATACAAGGTTATTAAACAAACAGTTCATCTTATTTACACGTCAAGATGCACCCGCTGCTTAAAATAAGTACGTAATTACGAATTACCCTTAAAAGTAGTCGAAATCTGGCAAATATTTAATATAACATGTGTGTGTCTGTTGAACCCTCCGATGTTTTCGTCTCATATGAAACATGTTTTATTTTGTTTTGAAGTCCCAAAGCTTGTCGTGGAGCTCAAATACGAACAAAATATTTTTTTGTGAGTGAGCAGTTGAACAACCGTATCTTAAAAACTTTTTATTGAGATTATCCAAAGCTACAATATGATGCTTACTATACTTTCGGCTTCAAATTTTAATCGTTTCCGACGTACCAACTCTGTATTCGCTTTAACCAACATATCTAAACAACCAAATTTCACATTTTCATGAAATAACTTTTATTCTTCAGCCTTCATTTAAGAGTATATAACCATGGGTGATTTCAATATCCTGGCCCGTATGATAGCAGAGTTGTGATGATGGAGGTATACATTGTATACTATACAATAGTAATCTTGTTTTCAACACTAACGACTATCTACTTTATATTGAATACTACATACAGGTGATCCGCAGACAATTAATATTGGTTCAGCACTTAAAGCTACAGTCATCATAGATAAGCTAATTGACAAAAAAGTTTTCATCGTTGACTTTGCATTTTCTGTATGTCTGCCTGATGATGATACGTGTCTACTGCCCTCTATAGCTATCTTGACAGGAGCAAGGATCCCAATACCATTGTGCAATTCTAACTTCTCTCTAGGTATGCCTTTATCATGTTTATGTTCGCAAATTTACCACTTACACGATAAATAATATTACTGATAAGATAAAGAATACCTATCTGGCATCATGCATTTATTAGCTGCGACAATCAGTGTAACATTAATAAATAGAAAATAACCAAAAAATCTGGAATCTTATACAATGACTTAAAGCTGTGAAAACGTGATATTCGTTCATATACAGGTGGCACACTATCAGATCTAGCCGATGAGCTTGGTGAAAACGCAGGCCCTGCAGCTATAGATGCAGCCCTTACGATACTTGGACTTTCGGTAAGAGTTTAGCTTAAGACTGAAACACCTAATGATTAACAATAACCCAAATTGTGTCTTGCTTCATTTAAAAATGTTTTTTTATTAATTTATATTCGCCTCAGGAGTATATTGGAATCGGTGAATGTGAGAGACCCCAAATTGTACAGGATGGATGGAGCAAAGGTATGTTCAAAATTCCCAACTGTCCAAGCTGCATGTGTCTGCATGATACAGTTGATCATTCGCATTATAGTCATAATTTTACCTACAAACACAACAAATTTGGCTGATTCCATTTAGGTGCAAGTTGTGACATGTGTAAACATTACAAATATGCCAAAAAATCAGGTTTGAAAAAAATTAACCAAATTCACATTATAAGATCGTACATTATGACTTTAATTCGTATCGGATTTGGTTTGGTAATTTGCATTTGTTAGATTGCCCTTGGCCTGCAAGTCTACCGAAACTACCACCGATTCTTGTTTGCACATACCACGAAAAATGTCTCGGTGTTGAGTGCTGTGTGGAGCTAGACATCAAGGTGGCTACATTAAGCACTGGATTCAGGTTCATCCTAGATCCGTGTCAGTTCGAAATCTATATAGGTTTAGGCACGTGGACCAAAACTATAACAATGTTCACTTATGGCTGGGGAAGTCCAGAGACGTTTCATATTGGTAAAGCTGTGACAATTGAGTAAGTATTTATATTAAGATCTCGGCTATATATTATACACATCATAACGTTGGTTTTAAGTCATTGCCTTAGAAAAATTGCCTTAGAAAGTATCTCCACTTTTCTTATGTATTCATTATCATGGATGTAACGGTGTCAAATATTTTAATTCTCGACTGTTTTCTTAAATAGATATACCATTGATAAACTAGATGACATTCAGTCTTTTTCATTGGATATTGACTTTGAATTCTGTGTTGACGATGAATGCGCCTCTATGGAAATCCTGGATGGCACTATTGTTCCCATTCCCTTTTGCAATCCCAATGCTACAATCACACTTCCAGGAAATGGTAGTATAGCCAGCTTTGCCGGTTTCCTGAAAGAACAAATAACTGATGAAGCTATTCAGGCAGTTCTTAGAAAACTTGGACTTGAGGTAAAGTTTATTCATCATGAGACAGCCAACACATTTGTAATATTTTACATACAATTTTCATTCAATTGCGAGAGATCTTATATTTTAAGACTTGAATTTAATCATTACAAAAACGTGTTTGAAGTTAATTCAAACTGACAAAATCAGTCCATTTACATCGCATTCGTTTTGTTTTGTTTCTTAATAAGGAGTTTGTGTTTAATTCTGAATGTGAGTTTAGTCCTCTGATACCAGTGGAAAATGGTAAGTTGCTAACAGAAATCAAACATCGCTATTGAAACGTACTAATAAGTCAGAACGAGTACAAAATAAAAAAAATACGTGTTTGTAATAAGTTAAAATATGAATGAAATAATCCACAAGATTGTAAGTTTGTGTTTTTGTCTGTTTGTTTTATTGTTTTTGAAACCTTCTTGACATATTATGGACATGGCGGCAGATGCATTACTTGACCGTTTTGTCATGTAATGTTATTCCCTCTGAATGTGATCTTGAGATGCTACGATGAAGCATTTTTTATTCAATTAACAAGTTCAGTGTTCTGCATATTACAGATTGTCCACTGATTCAGGTACCAAGCTTGTCGGACATTCTTGTGTGCACCGTAGCTGATAAATGTTTAGGCATTAGTTGCTGCTTAACCCTGGATATTATAGTGACAAAGATTCACTTAAGTGCTGCTATTATCTTCGACCCATGTGAATTTGTTCTATCATTGCGCTTTGGAAAGTGGGTCAGTAACATCACATTGATTGCGTTTGACTGGGAGAGGAACGCCAACATAACTTCGGAAATGACGCTGTCAAATTAAGGTGGGAAATATATTCTAATGCCAACATTGTTTTCTTACTGCCATAATGCGATGGCACTATAATGTGAATGGATTGTATATATTCACCTCAAACATACCTAAATTTTAGCGTCAGCTTGAAGCTGCAAATTCCCTTACTATAATATACTGCGCCATAAAAGTATAATTACACTTGGAAGAAAAATCCCAATTTTAAAACTAAACCATATTTGGGTAAATTTATTTGTTTAATAGAATCCAATGTGACTTCAAGAAGCAAAGTTACAAGCATTTGATTAGACGTAGGTCCAGTTTTAAAGTGACAAACTGGCCTATTCAAAACTCAACGGACTAGACATCTGCTTTGAGAGTGGCGAATGGCTAATATATGCGTGCCTTTAATTTAAAACAAAAGGACCAAAAGAAAACTGAAACAAAAGAACTGACAAATGAAATGAGAGTTATAAAAAGTACAGAGAAGTAAAAACCGCAATAAAAACTGCTTAAATAAAGCTTCATTGACGAAACTCTGTTCTCATAAATTGTTGCGCTTGTTGGAATTATTGCAATCTTTTTGCGCCTTGTATGGGTGTACACCAGTAAATAGCCCCATTGACTTTCTGTACAAACATGCTCCGGGAAAACGTCTATTTCTTGACTCCAGAGCAACTCAGTTCTTCAAAACTTACACTTTCTGCAAGTCGAAGGTCAGATGAAGACATCCATTTTAGAAGTTATATACGGAGTCCAGCATTTTTTCCAGAAAAATGCCGACTAGATCACCCTATAGTCAGGGCCGGATTTACCATAGGGCCAGATGGGGCCCCCAAAATTGCCCTGTGCAGTGTTCATCTTCCATTTTAGCCAAAATTGCTATATTTTGGGCCAAAATAGGGTACTCGCCTCAAAATGCAGCTAAAATAGTCTAAATTTGACATTTTTCGCCCGCAAATGTCCTAGTAAAATCTAGAAACTTGGCCACTTGAGGGCACATGCCTTCTTCACGGTGTGTTGGGGCCTCCAAAATTTGACCTGGCCCAGGGCCCCCAAAATGATAAATCCGGCCCTGCCTATAGCCTATACAGCTTACGCCACCTCACAAATAGCTTGGTGTTTCTAAAATGTAACACTATTTGAAAGTTGAGCCAAATCGTCATAAAAAGTCGGATCCTGCTCATTTTACACAGACAATCTATTTCCCATGCCTAAATGTATTGAATTAAGTCGTGTTGCACGTTTCCTCGTTTGAAACACTGATTTTTTCCTCCCAGGGTGTAGGAGACTTGTATTTACTGGTGTGCACTCGTATAGGCCAGTTTGTCACTTTTAAAACTGGACCTTCGTCTGTTCAATTGCTTATAACTTTACTTCTTCAGGTCACATTGGATTCAATGTGGTGTCATGATGTGCAGGATGAGATCTAAGCAGCCAGTTGCGTTATGCAGGATGAGCATCTATTGACAAAACAAATTAACCTCAATTTTATTCAGTTTTGAAATTGTGATTATTTTTCCAAGTGTAAGGATACTTTTTTGGCCGCAGTATACTTATGCCAAACTCAGGTCATCATTAGGTAGCATCAGAGGACCCCGAAGTAGTCCATTGATCAACATGATGACACTGTTTGTCAGGGCTGAATTGGTATCAACCAAAAACAACATAGCACACCCTCTGATATAGGAAAAATTCAGAACGGGCGACCTTCAGTCCATTGGACAAAGAAGAACCCCACCACAATCCCACAAATCTAGCCTTTGTATATATTTCATAGAGTGTAAAATGGCACAGCTATTGGTATATAACATATTTGAAAGTAACAAGTTTGGCTGGGATGGGTTGCTTAGCATTCGGATAGAGATTAGTAAAGATACAGTAGAACAATAAAACAACCCCAACAGTAGAAACAAAAAATCTTAATAATTGGCTCTATAGGCTAAGAGGTCCATACCGGAATATCAATTGTAAATATTTTGTGATCAACCCAGTCTCTCTTTTAAGGTGCTAATATTGAGCACTATAGTGAAGTGATAGAGCCTCTGTTGCAGTGGCGGGGCCAGGATTTTTTTCGGGGGGGGGGGCATTAGGGGGCAAAGTGAATTTCGGAGGGGGTGGCAAAATCAACAAATTTAGCCCAAAAATGCCGTAAAAAGTGAACATTTTCATAATTTTTGGTATTTACTGGGGGGCAACAGGGGGCAAGAGTTCTGACTGAGGGGGAATTCCCCATGCCCCCCCCCGTGGCGCCGCCACTGCTCTGTTGTATTAAGTTTCGTTCCGTTAAAGACAGTCCGTCTCCAATTTCATACTTTTATGAAGCGAGGAAGCGACAGCAACGAATGTGAGGACACCCATAGAAAAGACTTTCTTGTATACGGAATAAACTGAATAATAACATATATGGCACTATTAATGCACTAAAGTGAACAATACTATTAGCATGTCACTTGCAGTGCTTTAATAATATGAGCACGTTAGTGGATAGACTGGGTTATACGGGATGTAGTAGGCATATTCCTATTATATTATTTTCAAAAAAGCTTCTATTTTGGGGATGTTGTAACATTATTGCCAATGTGTGTGAACTCTGTACGGACCTTCTTAACAGGCCATTTCTTGAAAAGAGACAAACGCTTAACATGTCCCAGACAGTTTATGTTTATTATAGATAAATAAATAAATTATTAAAAAATATTATTATAACGCCCATCCCTTAATTTAATTCCTTATGCTTATTAGAGAAAAAACTGACACGATTTTATTTCACAGGTATACAATTAATAAATTGTTACACGACTTTGAGATAGATTTATCAGTGGAACTCTGTATTGATGAAGTATGTAAAGTCCTAACGGTATTGGATAAGACAATCATACCCATTCCTGTATGCAATGGCAACTTTACTCTACCAGGAGGCGACACTATCAATGAATTTTTGGAGGATGTAGGGCAAAACGCTGAAGAATCTGATATCCGTCTGGTTTTAGAATACTTTGGACTCTCAGTAAGTATTGCAAAGTAAAGGTCTATTCAGCGATTTGCTTATTCAAAAAAATCGTTAAATGCATCCAAATTCAGTTTTTTTGCACCTTTCTTAGTGGCATAGATGTGTTAACATAGCCTGTTAGTGGTTAACCCGAAAGCCGTGTATTAAAAACAAAATCAGAAATGAAGCTGTAACATCTCTAAGTATAGGTATTATGATTGGAGACCAAAAGAATGTTTTCATATATTTCCCAATTTTGAAGAGCACCATCGTTCAAGACCTACATATTTTGACCTGAAACATACAGGGACCCTTTGTTTCCATAGCGGGTTTCGCCATCGGGCCAAAGTGTTTTTAAAATGCGTAAAAACAACTTGGTTTTAATACTAATTATTGCATGTTCTAGGGAAGTCTGATTATCTTTATAAAATAGCCGAGTGGGCGGGTTTTCGCTAAAATGTTTTTTGTGTAAAAACTGAAGCATTCTATGTATAAAGGAATATATGAATATTAACTGCACAACATGTAGAACGATTCGTGATACCCAATTGTGGTACAGTTGGTGTTATTTAGGAGGGGGAACATTTTATTTCAATTTTATAAACGTCAAAATATTTTTGGAATTTACTGAAAATGAACGCTCAAAAAATGATGAAAAATCTATGTAATTTTTACATAGAATCCCGATAAAGATTACTGTATCGTTTTTATGGTAATTTAATCTTCCATTTTCTAAAAACATCTTGGGGGTTCTATGTGAAAATCTTGAATAAACTGGGGGTGGACCCAACGTCTATACTCCGGGGGCTATAGGCCTACAAGAAAATGGCAGACTCGATCCCTATACATTGCACGGACCGATATACCATGCACGATGCAGTCAAAATCGATATTATGTATTGGGCGTATTGTTGTATTTCTATTCTATACCCGAGTTGGAGTTGCCTATAACCTATATGTTTAAAATTCAATCTGGCTACCAACAACTCATGTGGTCCAATGTATTAGCGCGCTGGACTTTGAGATTCTGTTTGTAGCTGCGGCGTGGGTTCGAGGCCCACCACTGAAATTACTTTTTTTTTAAATTTTATATTTAGGAAATGGGACAGGGCGATTTTATGTATGTCGAATGCCGCTGTGGTTACGTAGAATGTTTTCCTAGTTGGTGGCGCACTGCAAAGACATTATAATGCTCTTTTTTACTATTTTGTTGATTCATCCTTCAAAAATGTATTTTAATAACATTTTTATAGACTTATCCTCTAATATAAGCTGAAGTACTGAAAATCCCTTTACAGTTGATTTAAGTTTCTAGTGTTGGTATTATATTCCTCCACAGATATATTACATTTTATATTAAAGGATGTTATAACTGGTTACATTTTACAGAATTTCATTTCCACTGACCAGTGCACCCTTCCATCTCGAGCAACACAACAAAGTAAGTACGGCTCTCAAATAAGTTTGGAGCCATTCAAACATACACATGGTAGCTGATCAAACACTACATCAAAAGGAGTATCACACTCACCGCGATACTGAACAAAAGAAATACAGGCGGGACCATAGACATACCACCCTAGACCAATGACTTTGGTTCGCGTAGTGAAGCCGACACTGCTTAGCAACGACTTTGACAAAGACGCATACCCGGACGCAAGCAAGCAGATTTGTTCGCGTCTATGGAACATGTTGCATTTGACGCGAGCGATAATGGCACAACAATCACGCAAACGAGCGCGTCTTTCTCTCCAGACATGAACGCTTATTTCTCCGCGTCCGGCCACCCGACCAAAATCACCTTGGATACGTGGCTTCACCTACTGCCACGGTCAGGGATGGGTAGTCACCCCGACTCATAGGTCTAGGGTGGTATGTCTATGGGAGGGACAATTAGTGTTGCTATACCTCATAAATATTAATTAGGTAATCCAGACATCTTATTGGTTAATAACGCCAGCGTCCGAGTACGGTATTTTGACTACTTCCTCACGCCTGTGCAATTACGCGCACGCGGGGAAGTAGTAAAAACTTCCGCACCCTACTACCACACTGTGTCTCGACCCCGCGCGTCACCGTTCCCTCAGACGTAGCATTATGCTACACAACGGCGATTCTGCAGATGCGTTAATCGTGAAAATGGCGTCTGCTGCAATTATTTTGCCGAGATTACCGATGGATAATAACACGCGAATTTGACGTTTTATGAAACAAAATGTTATTTATGGAGTGTAAAAAGAAAATTCGAATAATATAGGTTAAAATGTAGATTGATTGAACAAAAATCCCCCAATAAAATCAAGTAAGCAAAATATTAAGCTTAGGCCTATATACCATGCCGGCCGGCACGTTGACTGTTGTGTGTGTTTTGACTTTTGTTTACGATTTTACCGTGATAGTGAAAATATTTATGAGGTATAGTAAAACAAATACAACATGTTTTATTTCGGGAAAGTAGTCAAAACTACTGGTCCCTCGGTGTTGGATGATTTGACTACTTCCCTCCGCTGACGCGTCGGGAAGTTATCAAATCATCCAACACCTCGGGACCAGTAGTTTTGACTACTTCCCCTCAAAACATGTTGTATTTGTATACTGTAGTATACACTTATAATTCGATTTAAATAAATTGATTTTAAGAAATTTGCAAACTGAAAAGAATACGATATTTTGGTTTAATTTCTGTAATCATGGGATAGAAAAATCTAACATTGCTGTCAATACCAATGTTGGTCCAGCATTGCATTGCTGACTGGGCCCCCACCCTCTACATTGTATGACCTACCTACCACCCTTCATTAGATGAGGGTTTAGTCCTGTTGTCATCAGAATATGCCCAAAAGGCCCAGCAGCCACATGCAGACATGTAAGTATGTTTGACCTTTTTTTGTTAAATGGGATAAATGTAAGGGTTTTGTCTAATTTGAATAAAACTTGGTTCATGTACTAATAACGCAAGTGGTGATGAAGGCATTTCATGGTCACTTAGTGCGTTTGTTATTGAAGACATCTATTTAGAACTTCAAAGCACGATCTTGTCACGGCGGCGCGATATAACGGCGGTGTACACGGGTGCCGATAGTCAGTCGCGCTATGGCGCACACGATACGCACTATTTATGTTTATTAGTATATATATGTGTCATCGTATGACAAAAAATTTTCAATTATACTGATTTAGAAATATTGGTGCTTGCCAACTGGTATGAACGATTGATTTTTAAAATTTGAAAGTGCACAATATTTTTAACAGTATTGCCATGATGTATACTTTTCAGGCTGTACGGACGTAAGCTTACCACCCATTCCTGGAAGTGAAACATGTGTATTACATCCTTGGTGTTTGGGTGTAGAGTGTTGTCTTAACATGGATTTCCGAATCGCTCACATCACAAGTCAAGTCTGGTGGTTGGTAGACCCGTGTAAATATAGTTTGTCTATCGGAATAGGGACATGGTTCCGTAATATATCACTTTTTTCTCACACTTGGGGTACGGAAGAAATCAGTTCTATTGGAAATGCTATCACCGTAAGGTTTGTAACTCTTTACACTGTATTATTCATTAAACGCATTTTTACATTAAAAAAAAGAGTTCAATATACCTCTTGGACACACTTTTAGTTGAGCAGAACTGTCTACAGTAATGATTACATAAGAAGGAGACTTCCCATTATATTCAACAGGATATCTTGTCTGTTGCTAATAAAACTAAAAAGCAAGATTCCTTTAGCGCGGAACATAAGGCCTACCCCCTCACCTCCCAAGTCACAGGTGCACGATAATTACCGAGCCAGATAGTAAAATTGTTTCAATATTGGAAGGTCATAGTGGTTGACCTAAAATTTTAGGGTGGTTTTTCAAGAAGGACAAATGCGAAAGAAACATCCGAGACTTATCTCTTACAAATTACAAGCTTTAGGAATTCTATATAAATTATAATAAAATCCATACTTAATTACAGCTACAATATAGACAAATTAGATGCAGAAAAAGTGTATCAAGTTGACTTATCTTTTCAAACTAACTTTGGGGGTGTCATTATGGATTATCCCCTACTGAGTGAGACACAGTTTCCTATACCATTCTGTATGAAGAACTTCACAAGGTTACCAGGTGATGGTACAATACAAGGTTTTCTGGATGTACTTGGTGAGAATGTTGGACGGACGGCGATAAATCTAGTCTTGGCCTATCTTGGTTTGGAGGTAATTGTTTTTAAAGTTTAAACAATAATGATTAAGGGGACAACACTAGTAAAACATTTTTTTAAGTCAAGAAGTTTAAACTGACTTTCAACACAACAAATTCAAATAACCTTGACTTTCGATGTACGACACACATCAGAAAAAGTCATATGATGTTGTGATGGACTTGATTTGTTGACAATTGGTGACTTTTGGTCGACTGAGGACGTTGTATAAGGTTGGCAATTCTAGTCTGTGGCGACTTTTTCGTGAAGTTTGGATGACCTCCCTCATTAAACGGGGGTACTCCCAGGCCAAGATAATACGAAAAGCCCGCGCTGGACGAGCTCTTCTTTCTATGAAGTTTCATATTTTGAGTGACATCTAAAACTATGACTAGAACTGCCAAACTTACAAACATACACATGTCGCCAATGGTCAACAAAAGGGCAAGTTCATCACAACATCATAGGACTTCTGATAAAGATGTATGTCACACATTCAAAATTCAAGTTTGTTGAATTTGTTGCGTTGAAAGTCAGTTTAAACTTTTAGAAATTGTTTATCACCAGCACCTATGAAATTGCATTAGAGTAGTATAATATAGGAATACACTAACAGTTATTGCAAACGGTTATCATTATGTTGATATAAGCATAAATTCTATAAAACATTTTGCCTTCATATGTTGATATAACCATATCCTGTGTTACTTTGTTTACTTTGCAATATCGATTTTCTGTTTTCGTTTTCTCAACCAGGATATAGTCGGTGGTACCCAGTGCTCTGTGGAAAATGATCTCACAAGTATGATTCTTAACATAATATTTTAGAACTTCATATGCTGTAAATCGATTTTTCCAATTTTGTCATATAAATGCATCACACGAAATAAGTCCCCCTCTCAAAATTTCGTCATAACATCATAACAAAATTTTTTGTACTAATAAAACTAACTTAGAAATAATTATATGACTGTTTACTATGTGTTGTGTGAAAATGAAAGGTGTCCATAACTGCATGGCTGAATGAGCCCAAATTAAAGACAAAAACTGTCCTTTCCCAAAGTCACAAAGTAGGCCTTCAAGGTGTATTGGGACAAGGAATGGGACTAGCCATCTTACAACTCACTGTGCTGAACTCTGCACCAAGAAGGAGATTTGCATGGCTGAATGATCAAGAATCGATACATGTTAGAGTAAATGTTCATATGGTGAGGATTTTACTCAACCACATGGGTTGGCCATTAGTAACAAACCATGAATCAACTTTTGTGACAAGCATAGGCCTACTTTGTGACTTTTGAAAAGAGCAGTTTTTGTCTTCAATTTGGGCTCATTCATGGACATCTTTCATTTTCACACAACACTTAGTAAACAGTCATATAATTATTTCAAAGTTAGTTTTATTGGTACAAAACGAAACCTGACAATGTTATGACGAAATGTTGATATATTCAATCTTCAAAGCAAAAGTGCAAACAAATATTGGAAATGTGTCATGAAATAAATCATTGTCTAAATGTTTATCTTGTGTAAACAGTGTTTATTAAACACGAATGTCCTCATGATATCCTTGCAGGTTGCCCAACGATTAACGTCCCCTTCTACGTCAACACAATAACTTGTTCAGTATTGGATAAAGAGTGTCTAGGGGTCGAGTGTTGTGTAAAAATGGACTTCAAGATTTCTGAGTTGTGGCTGCATGCATTTATTAGTTTGGATCCGTGTGGCTACCAGTTCTCCATAGGCTTTGAAAACTGGAGGGTCAATAACTCACTGTTTACCTACACATGGAATACCTGGAAATATATGAACATCGGAAGTTATCTAACGATGAGGTATAGTTTTGGTCTTCGACTCAAACTTTCAAATTCTTAAAGGTCTATGAAATAACAATGTGTAGAATAATGTAGATTTTTATCACTTCAGTATCGCACTAACGAAACAAAACCAAAATAGCAACAACTTATTTAATTGTCATAAAGAGACGGACACAAGCACCAAACATACACCAAACCACCCCGTCCACACACCCCATGAACTTCAATTGATCCACACATCTACTTTTGTTTTAAAGACATTGATATATGTTAAATTCATGCTTACAGCTATTCGATCAATAAATTACCGGAAATCGGCGTTTTCAAGATTGACCTTATACTTAACATGTGTATTGATGGCTCCTGTATGGATATATCAGTGTTCAAAGGCATCCACTTGCCAATACCTGCCTGCGAGATTGACCCAGCGATGTATCCATTACCAGGGAATGGTACACTCGCAGGGTTTTTGGAAGAGCTTGGTGCAGACATCGGCGATTCTGCAATAGAGCTTGTTTTAGAGAAACTTGGTCTTCACGTAAGTAGAATTTCAATATTTCACAAATGAAATTATGATTTTTTTAAATTCCTATATAACTATAACTATACTACATAGCCAATATATTTTGCAGGACCTTTTGAACAAAGAGCAGTGTGAACTTGGATTACCTGGGTCTGTCACAAGTGGTAATTATATAAATTTATATATTTTCATTGTCCATATTAATCAACTCATTTACATGTAAACCTAAGGATTTAAATTTGAGATTCGCCAGATTCAATCGTAATAAATCGTTCTAAATATCGCTATACTTTCTATTCAGAAACTATGCCCTAATATAATGTTGTACAGGGGGTGAAAATGTAAGTTGCTCGGATGTTCAAAAAACATTATGCAAACTGTTCCTCAAGTTCAAGGGATTCAGGAAAAGAACTGCGATGTGAAGGTCAGACTTTCACTTCTGACTCATACACAACAAGCAAATCGACCTTAGACCTTTTGTGCCCCATAACTTCTTAACTAGGTCGTATTCGCACAAACATTACATTTCTGGGATCCCTGGAGCCAGACGCATAATTTGACATATTTGAAATGTTATTGGAATCAAATTAATTTTCCCTTTATAAGATACCATGGGGTCATTTGGGGGTCTTTTTGAGGGTCAGACAACAGATTCGAGTTCAGCATAACAAAACTAACATTAAATAAGCTATATAGTTGCCAACTTTTACGCAAACATGCTGGTTGGAACACGATTTTCAAAAATAGAACTAAACCAATTTCCCACCCTCATGTGGCAGTGACGTCAGTGCGCATTATATTGGACGCAGCTTCAAATCGCTAGTGTTCTCTCAAAGCACTGGTGTACACACGCACGCGCATAATGAAACTGCATATATGCGCGCGCGAAACAGCTACCTCGTCGCGTTGGATGGAAAACGGTATAGTGTAATTGGTGATATAAAAGTCAGTACCCGGTTGATAATTCAAGTCCAACTTTTTTGTTTATTTGTGTAAAACAGAGTCCCCGTTTTCTGACAAACACGTGTAGTAGTGGTGGTTGTTTGTGTGGGTAGGGATGGGGGTGTGCGCGTGTGTGGGGGATGTTTTGGTGTATGTGCTGCATGCAAGCCCACTACTCTTATTTAATTGTTTCGTGTTACTTACAGGATGTCCTTCCATTACCATGGGCATGTTGTCACCATTACTATCATGTGATGTCCTTGATTCCTGTTCGGGTATCAGATGCTGCGCTAATGCTGATTTTAAAATCATAAAAAGAAACATTTTTGCCTGGGCAAACCTGGATTTCTGCAACTTTGAAATTGCTGTAGGATTTGAGAAGTGGTCAATTGAAATATCTCTGTTTGGGTATCAAATGGGTGATACAAGGAAGGAAAATATCAGTGATATTTTGCAAGTAATGTAAGTGCCATTTATATCCATAGATCTCATCTGTCGATGTTAGTGAAATTAGGGGTGCAAGCAGCTAAGAAAACAATGTGGAACTGTGTCCGCCACCTGTCAAATTGAAAGTAGTAGTAGTAGTTATTTAAAGTACCCTACTTTGGATGGCCATTACCCTTACTTTGTATGGCCTTTACACCTAACAGTTGCTGGATTCCATTTTAATGCCATAACAAAAAATATTGTATGTAATAAAAGTGTTAGAATGTTTTCCTTTTGTAGGTGGAGTGTTGACAAGCTATCATCTGAGAAGGTCTTCCAGATTGATCTCAGACTTGGAATCTGCATTGAAGGTGACTGCGTAGAAGTAATCATATTGGACGGAATCAAATTACCAATCCCAATCTGTGATACAAATGCGGAATTTAAATTACCTGGTAATTAAACATTTTCTCTATCACGTAATAAGATTATCCAAACATGACGTTGATTTGACAATGTTTTGCTTCCATCAATAATTCTGTGTTTTTTATTATAAGCCGTGGTTATTTTCTAAGTGTAAGAGAGAGGGTTAATGGAACCTTAGCATATTCTTTATCTCTTTGGTCGCTATGAAATTATTTTAAGGCATATTGATGTCAAACTTGGTATTTAGATTAGAATAGTGATTTCTTTGTACCAAATCGAGCCACAACTTGCATTTTGTTTGCATTTTAGCGGCAAATCGGTTTGGTCTACATTTTTTTAACAACATGGCTTTTCCATATTTATTGAGGGTGCGCTTACGTGACGTCATAATGACATAATCGTGGATAAAAAAAGACCCATAGTTATACGCTGATATCAAAAACATGCAATAATACGTTTAGAACATTCTTTTCCTTCCCCAGACGTGTTACAAAAAGTGCCTCCGGTAGATACTGATCAAACTAATTGGCTAGTCTTTTAAGGGATCGGATAGCGACGTTTCTGAATACGATGAATGTCCTTCTATTAAAAATCAATATTTTTGACATTTAACAGTCGAAGTAAACTTTATAAATCTAATGATATGAACTTAAACTGTATGTATCTTGGAGGAAAAGCCGAAAATGAAAATGTTGACCTTTTGTATTGGAGATATACATAGTATTTTGAACTTATATTAATGGTAGCGTCCCAGTTTAATAACTTTAACGTTTTCTTGGTAACAGGAGACGGATCAGTGTCAGGTTTTCTGAGTGAAATAGGATCTACAAGTGGGATCTTTGCGGTAGATGCAGTTCTCAGACATCTTGACTTGCAATCATTATTATCAGGGAAGGCATGTTCTATAAATGGTGTGTCATCAGGTAAGTAGCGACCATTGGTTTGCCTTTTAACAATTTGGAAGCTCTGAATAATTTACAACTAATACATTTAAATCGAGCGACATATACGACATGAATCTATTACTCTGTTTCTAGCTTGATTGAATTAAAGGATGTGGAACTAAATTGTTTGGCTAGTTCTAATACTCCTCTGAATATTTTAATAAAGATCAGCTTGAGTATAATCATATCAAAAATATGATATATTCATGGAGAATGAAAAAAAGTATAAAAATCAAACTTGCTTTTTTTGTTATTTATACATATGGCAGCCTGTTCTCCTGACATTCTGCTGTCCCTAGGCGTGCATGATTCTTGTGCTGTGATTGGTGATAAGTGTACGGGTGTACAATGCTGCCTAGATCTGGACTTAATCATATCCACTGCATCAGTATCTGTTTGGGTATTGGTTGATCCATGCAGCTACAGGTTTTCTGTTGGATTTGAAAATTGGGTATTCAATGGCTCTGTATTCAATTATGTATGGGGTAAGTTAAGAATAATACTTCATATTTTGCTTATAATATTGTAAATTAAACCAATTAATACATGAAATCACTTAAACACAAGTGTTGGAATCGTATTCATGTCGCACTTTAACTGATCATATTGATCTAACCTAAACCAGAAGTGTAAAATGGCCTTATACCGTTTACAATGAAGGTTTTGTTTTGTTTCAGGAGATCAAAAGGAATTTCAGATTACAAAGTCGATAGCCGTAAGGTAAGAGCCTCTTGCACAGCCTCATGCATATTTTCCTTTGTGGGATTATAGGCAACTGGTCACTGGAGGGGCGGGCGTGAAAACTAGCACTGCAGCTCTGTTATATTGATTTTTCAACGTAAAATGCCAATACCTATTTCAATGCATCCAAAGGTCCAGGGAAATTAATGAGGTGTCACTGGAGCTGGAATAGATAATAAGAGTAAAAATGTTTCGGTGTATATAAATCCTACACAGGTTTGGGTTCAAATGTCATTAAAGGGTCAATTCCTGTGTAAGACCATATCCTTTCAAAAATTGTCTAAAAAACAAAGCACAGTAACGGTATGTTCACACATGAATTGCGGTTAACAATGTATATGTGGCATTTTTTTATTTTTGGTCAAAAGTCATTAAGGGGTCACTTCTGGTATGAAACGAAATACTTTCAAAATACATCTTCTCCCACAAATTACGAAAGACAGTGACGAAACTTACAAACATGCATTGCTATTACCCAGTGTTTATAGATCATGCACATGTTTGGGGTCAAAGGTCATTAAGGGGTCACTTCCGATGTAAAACCAAATATCTTCAAAAATTGTATTAGAAAAACAGCACAGTGACGGTATGTTCACACATGAATTGATTGTACGTGGTATATAAATTATGTCGTATTTTGTAATTGGGTCAAAGGTCATTAAGGGGTCACTTCCAGTATAAAACCAAATACCTTAAAAATTTTACCAGCCAAGAACAAATATAGCACAATAACGATATGTCAACATATGAATTGTTGTTACGCAGTGTATATGTGGTATTTTTTTTTTTAAATTTTGGGTTAAAGGGGTCACTTTCAAATTCTTTCAAAATGCCTCTCCTGACACAAATAATATAGCAGAGTGATGCCACGTGTACACATACATTAACATTAGCCAATGTCTATGGGGTGTTCAGAGGTTTTGGGGACAAAAGTCATGAAGGGGACACACCCCCGGGACACACCACGGCTGTGTTCGTGGTCTTAGACCACAGCTAAGTGTAGTTCATTTTGTAAGTCTGTTGATTAATTGAACCTTTATTATGTAGCTTCAAGACTCGTTCCATTACAATCCCTTGAAACACACGCAAAAATTACCCTTTTCTGTGCGCTATTTGAGGTCTTTTTAACAACAAATTGAATGTAAACATGCCATCACACGATTGCAAATCAATAAAAAAATTAACATATGTTTCCATCTGCGGGGGTACTCTAATTAATTTTCGAGATACATATGAAAAGGTTTGGCCACAATAGCAGAAAAGTTGTAGCACGAAGAGCAACATTTTTGCTGCACGGCTGTGTATTCGACAATCATGGAAAAACCAGTAGCAGTTGTGCTCTCCATTGTTCTCTCGTCATGGCTGATCGATTTCATTTGTTTGGAATTTCCCTGCACATCAAAAACATTTTGGTAATATGTTATTATTTTGTTATTTTGGATGAAAACCACGGGCATCTTGAAAACCTAAAAGCATGAACATTTATGTGTACCCTCTGAATCATGCTACAATTTGAGCCAAGATTTAGAATTTTGATGAAAGATCGCTGGTTTTTCGTAGTCAAAGAAATTTTTGAAGTAAGGTTTTTGTTTTCAAATAGGCTTTTAACTTTCATATCCCGAGCTTGGAGCGTTTGTATACGTTTTATAAACCGTAAACACACACTGACCAAAGCCAGAAAAGCCAGTGGGAAATAAACAGCTGAATTGCCGTGTATAAGAAGTGTGTAAACTTAGTAATTAGGCAGATGCACGAAAGTTTTTCATATGGAGCTTTCAAACAGTGCTCTCGCCTCTTCCGGGTGTTTAGACTGACAGTGAGTCAATGATAGCATCTGTACACTGTATATTATTACAGATCTTAAATTAAACAGGGAGGGTTGAAGTCTTGTCAGTCTTCCGATCCGAAAGGGGTTCAGTAATTTTTTCAACGAGCAAGTTCCAGATTCTCCGATTCCCACAAAAATAAACAAAATATAAAATAAAATTGGCATTCCGTGGTATGGATGTTGATATTCTCTATTGAAGCTGATTTGTTCAGGATTATTGTTATTGTTAACGTAAGCTACAACGCAAAACCCCTAGTCGTAGCAGGTAATTGAATATTTTGTTTTGATGCCGTGTTTTGAAGTTTGACACAACGGGCTATAAACCTTCTGAAAATCAAGAATATATAAAGTTGAGACGAGTGTATTATAGGTCTTACAACGCATGCGCACAGGATCATCATGCAGATTTCATTTATGCAGGGCATTTATGATAATCCTATGCTGCCAATCACTCTCCTTGATAAACCATTGCCTGCCAATCACTTAGCTTGGCAACAGTTGCTTGACAGCTGACGAAACATTTTTGCACAATTTTTTCTGGATTTTTTTTAATTATTTGTTTCAAACATTTTCCTATTCAAAAGTATTTAAAATTAACCTTAAGGGATCTGGAATGAGCGTTTTGAGCGTTTCGACAGTATGTTTTGTTGGACATGAGAGCACATCAGACATATCGAATTGCATTTTGAATACGAAGAATGTCTTTCTGATATCAAATAATTGTCTTTTTTGAAATTCACGATATAATACAAATTTTATGACAAATTATTAAAATTTGATATTTTTCACATTTTGATATATAACAGTCCTCGAAGTAAATTTTATAAATCTAATGATATATTCTTAAAGTGTATGTGGCTGGGAGGAAAAGCCGACGATCAATTGAAAATTTTGACCTTTCATATTGAAGATATGGATTTTTTCCCAAAAAGACCTAATTTTTATGGTGTTCTGGGAATAAAATCCATATCTTCAATACAAAAGGTCAAAATTTTCAATTGATCGTCGGCTTTTCATCCCACCTACATACTCTTTAAGTATATATCATCAGATTTATAAAGTTTACTTCGAGTACTGTTAAATATCAAAAATATCAATTTTTAATCATTTGCCATAAAATGTGTATTGCATTGCGAATTTCAAAAAATCAAAATTATTTGATATCAGAAGGACATTCTTCGTATTCAGAATGCAATTCGATATGTCTGACGTGCTCTAATGTCCCACAATAAATACTGTCCAAACGTTCATACCCCATCCCTTAAACAGATAATAACCAGTAATTCTGCCCCGAATATCACACTTTAGATTTGAAAATAAAATCTGTTACCAATTTACAATTTCGACATTACGTCATGTACGTGGTGCTTCACCATTTTGTTAAAAATATCTTACTCTTCGTAATTACAAAATAATGATAAGCTACTCAAGTTTTTATGTTATCAATTAACTTAAAATAAACAGATTCACAATTCGCAACAATGATACAGCTATGGAACTGGAAATTAACTTCAATCTAGAGGTGTGCATAGATGGTACTTGTGTGGACATCGTTGTGCTAAAAGACGTCAGAATGCCAATACCTGTATGTAACCCTGATTTTGCCGATATCGATTATAACTTATCAGGTGAGAACATTTTACTTCTTCTCTCACTTACCTTATCTTCGACCTTATTTTCAAGCCTAGAAACCATAAAAGCTACAGTTTATTCATTTTCTTTTAACAACAATTGCTTAAAAGGGCGTTACCTTTCACTGTGGTTAATTGTGATATTGTTCCAAATCCAGTCAAGTGCAAGTCTAATGTGTTCTTGTTTATTTTCTTGTTTTTAATGTTTGAATGTTTTAATTATAATGTATGTATTTTCATAATGCTATTTTTAGTGCAAATATCGTGCAATTCAGCCGTTGGCTGCTATGTGATTTACCAAATATAGAATACAATAATAGTTTGTGTTGACAATAATTTATTTATTTATTTATTAAACTTCCCAATTTCCCTTTCAGTTCTGGCATTGGTATGTGGATTTATCATACCATCAAGTAGTTTTCCGTGTTTTCATTGGATAAGCACCCCAATTTACTGACATGATATTTCTCATATCATACCCCCTGAATGCGTCCCAACGCGCTGTATCATACCTGCTGAGCGCGTTTATGCGCGTATCGACGCACTGTATCATGTTAGTAACAACATACGCATGCGCAGCTCTGCATAAAAACTCAGACAGCGTCGAGTTTCATAATAATCATGGCAGTTCAATAACATTGTTATGGACCCGGTGTACACGCAACCTACAACAGGCTCTAATATAACTATTTTTGCATTATCGTAACTATTTTTGCATTTTTCTCAAAAACTAACAACACACTCGTATATTATAGGGGCAAGGAATCCAGTTAGTACACTGGAATTTCAGTGACTCAAGACAAGCGGTACGTTATTTATGATAAGAAAAGAGGTACCGCTAGAATGTACCGCATTTCTTAACATATAAATGAACCACTTGTCTTGAATCACTGAAATTTCAGTGAAGTAATTGAATTCCTTGTCCCTATAATATACATAACCTTTCTTACCAGTATATTGTTATTTTCGAGAAGAATGCAACATTAATCACAAAATTTATCAGGGGGTGTAGCACCACATTAATGCTTTATCGCACACAAACTACATAAATAAAAACAAAATATACGAAGTGCCTTATATGCGATTTCCCCACTATCACTTATGAACTTTTCACCTCCATCTATGACATACGGTACTTCTTATTAATTCATACACTTGAGCGTCTCTGAATGAAGAGACTGAATCTAACCCCATTATGGTAGCAAAAACCCCTTGTTGAACCAGTTTATAGTTGTGATCGAAAATGAGAGGTACGTCTTCATTTTGTGAGATCATAGGTTTAAATCTTTAATTATGAAGTCTACCAACACAGATGAACTTCCATGCCCGTTTATAGTTATATAGGATTCATCAATATACGGATGGTATAAAGATATTTATGTACCTTTTCTCTGTGAATAGCCGATGGTTTCGTCGAGACTTTAGATGGGGCTATTATCAAAGGTGCGACTGTTGAACTGCTGAGTGAACTTGGTATTAACCCTGGTCTGTTTCGTGAGGGTGTTTGTGATGTTGTATTTACAAATGCAACTCTGAGAAGTAAGCTACTTTTATTAATTCATAATTGTATTTGTATCTTAAAATTGTATTTTGGATACGCAAAATAATGAACGGGCAATACAGATAAATACTGCTGAAACTGCTGAAAATTTGAATGTACATGTGGGAATATCGAGTAATGAAACAATGGTGCAAACAGTTTAATCTCTTTATGGTTATATTCTTTAGACTGCCCGTACATGCAAATTGCAGATGACTTACCAACAGGTGTAAGGTGTAAGCTTCGTACGTCATGCTTTGGGATTGACTGTTGTCTTGATCTTCAAATTGGTACACTAAAGCATCTCTTCAGATTAGAATTTAATGTCGATCCCTGTCTTGGCAAAATAGTGTTTGGCTTTGAAAACTGGAGTTATAAGAGATCGGTAACAAATGCGGACTTTGGTATCAGTCAAGAGATTGCGATCGGTAATGTGTTCAACTTCAGGTATGTTATTCTCGAATTATTTTAATTAACACTGTTTTTGTTTTTATACACGCTTTTGATGATATGTTAATACAAGAATGGATCTTGCTATAATAATTTGCATAGAAATGTACCCATGTACATATATATATTTATAGATGGAGCTTAGAGGTAACTGAAGGCATGTTGATTGTCAGTATGGGCTTTGAAGTGTGTACGTTTACCGAATGTAGCGGTCATATCAGCTTCCTCGATGAATCGTTAACTCCACTACCACATTGCTATCCTAATGGTACTGCTACATGGAATACTTTGCCAGGTAAGATATCCCAACAACACGAAGCACCCACTGACGTAAAGTTTTTCACATTAGGGATATGGTTGCTGGTGTAAAGGTCGTGCAGCAAAATGAATGGGACAACTCCCAAACAACTTTTCTCTCATTTTGAAGCTTAAATTATTGTTAATTCTGACATTATATGAAGCGATTTAGGTTAAAAACAACAACAAAAAACAAACAAACAAAAACAAAAACAAAAAACAAAACAAAAACAAAAAAGCACGCATTTGCGTAATAAGATGATCTCCTGCATCTACGCCTATGGAAGCCCCTTAAAAGTAGTTTATCGCTTAGTTATGGGGAGAAATGTTTGGTTTCTTTTTTCATTAACAAAATCAAATGTAACACAAAATAATATACATGTATGTTAATCAAAAGTAGTGTATTCTTCTTAATAATATATCACCATAACATATCACCAAAATATTTATATAATCGTCGGATACCTCACATTCCGATCCATTAATTGTGCTCTTCGTATTTCCAAACTTCAAGTTTATGTTGACTTTTACCACTTGACTCCGGATGTTTGTTATTTTCATTAATATTCCATCCAGTTGCAACGACTGATTCCTTCTTTGAGGCTACTATCGTTGGTCTCCAAAGGTTCGCCACAGCATTACATCTCCCAACGAAGTTACTTACCTTTACACAGTGTATTTTTAGAGACAGACCTCAAGGTAGGTAGTTTCATTGACTGTCCTCACAATAGATAAGTGTAATTAGGGTTGGTTGTTTTTGCAGTTTTTGGACACTTTGCCCTGTGACCTATCGGGAAAATTTTATGCGTACAAAATATTATTTGAAATGTTTCATAAATTAATTATATAAAATTGTTAATGACAACATTATTACAATAATAAACAAATGAATAATAATTACAGCAATTTCAGAATTCAAAGTGTCCCAACACTGCTGATTGGGCTTATTCCTTCCATTGCTGCATCCATGGACCGCCTTCTGTTTTCGCCGCTTAAATTCATACCTTGCTTGACATAGGAACATCGGAGAGATGAATATATCATTCAAAATGAGTTGTAACATCAAAAGCCCCTTTGACAAATAAGATTGTATTTGGTCCAAGCTTAACTGACATAGCAAATGCGGTCGATCCGTTTGTATGAATGTGTTGCTGTTGTAGAGGCTCTTTCCTTGGATCGCATGTTTTTGCTTGCATGTGACGTCATATCTAGCATTTGACCGGCAGTTGTCATTGATATTCTTTGCCAGCAGTATTCGCGCGTATCCTATTTTGTAGAGAAAACGTACTTGAAAACGTACTTGCAAATATAACGTTCAAAAGTGAAATGGTCGTATGTTATGTCCTCCAGCATATCGATGGACCGAGCCCTTTGCCTTTGTTAATGAAAATATTGTATAATATTGTTCTGTAGCACTCTCTAAATGTAAAAGAGGGAAAAACTCACTCCCAAAAAGAGTGATTCACTTATAAAACCACTCAAACATGAGTGAAATGTGGTTTTTTTTAACTTCACAGCCACTCAAAAAAGAGGGAAAACCACTTTAAAAGAGTGAATGTCAACTCGTTCAAGGAGTTAAATGAAGGACAACATGTTTTTAACTCCTTGAAAGAGTTAAAATTCACTCTTAAAGAGTGGTTTTCACTCTTTTTTGATTGGTTCTAAAGTGTGTCAAAACCACATTTCACTCCTTCCTTTTTGAGTGGTCTTATAAGTGAACCACTCTTTTTGGGAGTGAGTTTTTCACTCTTTTACATTTAGAGAGTATTACATGTGTAACATTATGTAATAGTAATCGATATTAATAACATGTCGTCAGCCTCATAACAAAATTGCCCAAGTTATTTTGCATGTTATTTTTTTGCAATTTTGACCCTGTTGAGTAATAAACCAATAAAATGTTCACCTTGGATGTGTTTCTTAATATATAACATGAAAAGAGATGTATTCCACAAGTTAATGAAGAAAGCGGCTGCAAGTTTGATTAATTATGGGTTTATTACTCAGAAAATTAAAATGGCAAATGAGTAACATGTATAAGAATGACTTGGACAATTTTGTTATGAGGGTGACTATGTGATGCTACATTAAACGGATATTTCAATATTTCAAAATATATCATTATCATGCACTCTATAATTGGATGTTGTTTCAGTCTGCCCAGCACTACCAAACCCACCAGTACCATCTTCAGGTGGCCTCTGTCAGTATACCAGCGGATGTCTTGGCATCGTATGCTGTGTGAATACAAACCTAGGTTTTATCAGTCGCAGCCTAAAAGTCTCTATAGCCGTTGACCCATGCAACTTTTCTTTAGTTTTAACCTTTGAAAACTGGAGCCTGAATACATCACTTTTAACGTAAGTTTTCCAAACTTAAATGGTATGAACATTTATACTCGATGCATTTTTGTTAAGAGAGTGAAAATTATTTAATTATAATATTTTAAATTTTGGGTTATAATAGAAAATGCATGAATAGATTTTTCGAGAGTAAACATAAGGTAAACATCCCTAGTTTAGGGAGTTTAGAGTAAACACATTGCGACGACATAAATGATTTCAATTTTTAAAACTTGTTAAAACCTGCTTGTTTCAGATATCAATGGGGCCGTTCTTCCACACAACATTTAAGTGATGCGGTGAGATTGATATTTAACATTGACAAATCTGAAGACAACAGAAATCTCATCTTTAACTTCCGTCTTCGTTTATGCCTAGAAGACGGATGTATTTCAGACATTTTTATTCTTGAAAAGTTTGTTGCACTAATTCCATTCTGTTCCAATGGTACACTACTATGGCCAAGTGTTGGTAAGTTTACTGTGAGTTTTAGGGTTGTTATATGCGATATTGAATTATCTCCATTATCTCACCTGTGTAATGTTATAAGAAGAATGGTATTGATACACACCATACGCCATGCATAAATTCCCTCAAGAAGAAAACATGCTACCCACGATGGGACTCGAGCCCACAGCCTCTAGGTTGTAATTTTGAGACTGACAGCTCACCCACACAGAAACCGTCTAGCTATACATATATGGGCAATCTTAAACCGATGTATATTATAATGAAATGTCTCGAATCATAGATGTTACTCCCGGCCCGTTTACTTTGACTGTATACTAAGTAATGCTTTAGCATGAATGGAGCAAAGCAGAACAAGACTATAGAGCCGAAGTAACATTATTAAACACAGTGTAATTGATTGATTCTGACTGATTGCATGTTTTTTATATTCACTCACAAGAGTATTGTAAAATCATACTTTACTTTTGATTAAAAACTTGGGAAAAGGTGTTTTTAACGACTCGTAACAATAAGGCATGTCAAATAAAGATCATTTGCAGTATTAGTTGCTAGTGCTACTTGTTTTTACCTAGTAAAAGGGATGTTTTTATGCTCCCAAAACGTCGATTGGCTTGTCTTTTTAAACCTAAATTTTGGTTGGATTTTGTTGTACATATTAAACAGTTTTTAACAAACAAAATATACAAATAAAATTAATAAGAGTATCTCAGGCTTGGTGCGTTTTGATTTGTTTCTTGTATCTTTTTTAGGCCAATGTCGTCATTACATTTTTTTAACAAAGGCCAGTATAGTCATCTGTAAGTCTGGCTTTGACATCTTGCTTGAGTCTGGACCACATGTCCACCGGCAACGATTGATTGGTGATGTTGTAGATCAAGATGTTTTGAGCAAATGCTTTGATAAGATGATTTTCCAATGTCATGAAAATAAAGTTTTTGTTGTGTTTTCCATGTCTTTATTAGATGAAATCAACGAGGTAGCAAGTGGACTTATCGTTAATAGCCTAGGTGTTAGTTCTGATCTGTTGCTGACAACATCTTGTAATTCTCCACCAAATCAGATTACTCCTACGCAAACAGGTAATGTCAAAATGGTTTACAAGGATTGTATCCAAAACTCATAACGGAGGTCGTAAAACTATTTAAAAATATATACATTCTGCAATGGAGTTCCCACAAAAGGTTTGCTGCAGAACATGAACATGAGCAGTTCACCATGAAATGTTCTTTTTTATTTTAGTGTAACTTTTAACTCATTCACGCAAGCAAGCAGAATATCACTTACGTGAAATTATTTTCCTGGGGTAATCGGAGGATTACTTCGTAGATTTACTGGTAGATTGCTGGTATTTTTTCCGCGAATCGGATCACATGATCCGATAAGCTTCTTGTAGGCCTGTGGGAGGGGTGATGCATTATTTTCTTATTTACCTTCACAGGTTGCACATCAATACAATTCCCTGCTACCGTCGCAACGTCTTGTACAGCGGATCAAACTTGTAATGGAGTAGGTTGTTGTCTCGAGCTAGACTTGGGAGTTGCTAGACGTTCGTTTTCAATATGGATGAAGCTTGATTTGTGTGGCATGACATTCACGCTTGGATTTGAAAACTGGGTGTATACAGAGTCGTTGAACGCAGGATTTCATCTTGGTAGGAATTTAGACTTACAAATTTGACAGTACATCATGATCATAATATGCATAGAAAACTAAAGCGATAATGATGTTGCCGTTTTACTCGCACAATATGTTGAAATTACCCTATTTACCTAGGCTATTATGGTTTGTACCTTTTTACGTACAGGAATAGAGCATGTGAAAACTTTAGGGAATTTACGATTAAAATATCAATTGTTAAGGCCTTCATCCACCATGTACCATGTAGACCTAAGCATGGTTTTATGCACTGATGGTAGTTGCAAAGAGCCTATCATAATTATTAAAGGGGCTTTGTTTTCTGTACCTGGTTGCTCTGGAGGACGCCGCAGAAGGAGACAAGTGTGAGTAGTAGATGGCTTAATTATGTCAAATTGTGGTTTATTGCTTTCTATTAATAACAACTGCAGCATTTTAATTACCTGGTGAGTGAAAACGTTTGCAGCTGAATAACGGTATGGTCTTTCAATGGAACATTCTATTGTTTGTTTATTATGATGAAAGGAAATAATTTATTTCACCACTTCTTTGAGGAGATTTGTTAGTCCAAACAACCGTCAACACGTTCAATATCAAAACCATGTTAAGAGTTTCTAATAGCATCATTGGAGTACATACCATTTGTCTGTGACATAATAGTATACACTTACCGTGCTTACTTTTCAAATGTCATAGGGAAGGGCCTACTGAGAATATGGAAAGCTCTATGACAAATGAGGAAGTATCACTGAACACACAAGCCAAGAGATATTTTGCTAATCTTCTTAAACACGATATGACCATCCTCTCAGCCGAGACCAATATGATGACAACAATAGACCCGGGAAGAAAAGGTGATAAATATTATAATGTTGAAAACTTGTAGAAATTATTAAATAATCTAAATTGACAGTAATTATGGCTATCACACGCCTCAAAACAGTGGAAACATTCAGTTTTTAGTATTTTGCGCGTTAAGAGACACGCATGAATTAGATATTGACTTGTTCGTTGTGTTCTTATTTCCTTTTTTTACTACGTGTTTGCCAAACATACAGTTCCACTGCAGAAACCAGAGAGAGAAGCTAGTCGAAGACAGGTGGGTTTATTTATTCTTGAAGAAGAACAAGAGGTCCAAATTCCACGAAAGAAAAGAGAATTATCATTTAATCTCGGTAAGTTCACTGGAAAATTTACGTGCAAACTACTTGTGTATCATAGAACTCTACAATCGTTATGGTTATGTGTTTTTGTGGCTTTAATGGCATAAATTTTGCTTCATTGTTCACATTTTCTAAAGTATACGCCCTAGCATAGTAAAAATATGAACACGAAATGAATACCAGGTATAAGATGCTCAAGTTACATGTGTATCATAGAACTCATGACCAGACCATCATCAATGTGCCAGATCGTCTAGAGAACTGCATCAAAGGTATCAAAGCGTAGCACGTACACAAAAAGCATCAATTTAAAGATAAAAAGACGGAGATCATTCTCGTTTTGTTAATGTTATCACTGACGTTATTCCTCCTCTTATGATCGGTGACTCCCTAATCAATCCATGCAAAGAAGCTCCCAATCTGAGTGTTCTCTTTGATATCACATTGTAAATTAAAACTCACATCGCAAACAATATCTCACGGAAAGTGCTTTCATCTGCAGAATTGGCAAGATAAGACCTTTCCTGGACGCCACTGAGTAGTTCATACATGCGTTCATATCTTCGCGCATCAAATTATAGTGAAAACGGCCTTCTAATCGGCATACCTAACAATTATATCAACGACATTTGCATTTGCAGAATGCAATAGCATGACTTGTTTGCCGTAGTATGCGCTGCACTAACTCCTTGTAAGCCAGATTGTCTATAAGACGCTGCTGATTACATTTAAGACCACCCATGGCCTAGCTCCTATATACCTGCAGGAACTTATTAAAATCAGATATTTCCTGCTCGTCGTCTACGTTCTTCATTGAAAATCGTTGGGACAAGCTTCTCCATCACCGCGAACTTCCACGTATGGCAGACAAGCTTTCTCCGTGGCTGCTCCATCTCCAACTGTGAACAATTAAAACAACTACTTCTACTTTTCAAGCAGCACTAGCCTACCACTGATGTGTGATTTGTCCTCTTCCTTCCACTCCGCCTATTAGTATTATATTGACTCCCATTCGCATGTTTTGTGATT
The DNA here is from genome assembly GCF_039555335.1 of Amphiura filiformis. Lineage (NCBI taxonomy): Eukaryota > Metazoa > Echinodermata > Ophiuroidea > Amphilepidida > Amphiuridae > Amphiura > Amphiura filiformis. The sequence continues at coordinate 77,313,154 of NC_092633.1, forward strand.
CATGGTATTCCTTTAGAATGTCTTTGATTTCTGGAGCAATGCTTATGTACCACACCTTTAAACAGCGATCTATATCACGCATTAAATTTAGTTTTTACCCCCATAAATTTGTAATAAATAGGCGGTGAAGATATCTTTGGCCTTTTGTCTGACGGCGTATCTACTGGATTTTGGCGAGGGTCAACAGTGGTTGGTGGTGGCATAACGGGTAAGAAAAGGTTAACCTAGTATTCTTCATCAAAAAAAAGGTTACTTTTGACAGAAGCTCATGCATCATATAGCTAATGATTGTTGACATGAAGTACCAGTGAAACCTACAAGAACATGACTATAACAAATATTTGTTCGAGTTCTATAATAATACTATCTAATATCATGTTCGTATGTTCGAAATGACCTTAAGGCGGCAGCAAAGTTTGCCAAAATCTGGAACACATAATAGAAAGATTATATAAAGTTGAACAAAGTCAGGTTCGTATTAATATCAAGTGGATAAATTGAAATTGCTTTCTTCAAAACAGAAAAAGGTGCCGATGCGTTGACACGTCAAATAGCAAACATGACTATAGGTGAATTGGAAGCCATGTTGGATCTGCAAAATATTGATCCGCTAAAAGCACTGGAAGTCATGAGGGAATTCCGCAAATTATTTAGAGTTTTGGTGAGTGTTGACATTTCTCTTATCGTTTATGTTACCAAGTGTACATTCAATTCAAATAATCTTCAGAACGATTTACAAATACATTAAGGGCTGGGGTATGAACGTTTGGACAGTATTTATTTTGGGACATTAGAGCACATCAGACATATCGAATTGCATTCTGAATACGAAGAATGTCATTCTGATATCAAATAATTTTTTTTTTGAAATTCGCAATTTAATACACATTTTATGGCAAATCATTAAAATTGATATTTTGATATTTAACAGTACTCGAAGTAAACTTTATAAATCTGATGATTTATACTTAACGTGTATGTAGGTGGGATGAAATGCCGACGATCAATTGAAAATTTTGACCTTTCGTATTGAAGATATGGATTTTTTTTCCCAAAACACCAAACAAAATTAGGTCTTTTTGGGAAAAAATCTATATCTTCAATATGAAAGGTCAACATTTTCAATTGACCGTCGGCTTTTCCTCCCTGCTACATACACTTTAAGAATATATCATTAGATTTATATAATTTACTTCGAGGGCTGTTATATATCAAAAATTTGAAAAATGTCAAATTTTATAATTTGTCATAAAATTTGTATTATATTGTGATTTTCAAAAATGAAAATTATTTGATATCAGAAAGACATGCTTCGTATTCAGAATGCAATTCGATAGGTCTGAGGTGCTCTCATGTCCCACAAAAAAAATACTGTCGAAACGCAATAAACGCTCATTTTAGATCCCTTAATGAGTTTTATATCAAATGTCGGAAAAATATATGTGATTAAAAATAGTTTGATATATTTACATAATTGTAGATTGAAGAAGTGGTAGATGCCGTAACGTCAGGAAAAGCAGGGGATATTTTTCAATCTTTTGATGTGAAGCTAAGTGGGACAATAACATTCCCCAGGAAAGAAACCACGTTTTTTGAAGTTAATTTTGGTATATTAGTTGGAGGTTTTATCTGGATTGGCTTATGTAAGTATTTATAATTTCACAAAATGAGCTAAATACTACACTATACTACTTGCAATTTTCATCAACGAACAAATCTACTCTGAGGCATACACCGTCAATTGCTTTGTGATTAGACTTCTGTTGTTGCAAGAGCCCACGGTAGCGGTGCCAATCGTGTTTTGCTCTGGGACAATGCAGTCGAAGTTCTACCAGGGTTCAATAACGTACATCCCCCGGTACGCTTCCAAATCAACTTTTTAGCTTCCTTTTATGATCCTCGAACCATAACCCCAAAATGCATTCTTCTCGTCTCGGAAAAAGTATAGTTTTATGCACCTGCGAGATAATCTTCTCAAGTTATAAGCAAAGACCATATCTAGACCATACTACCACGTTAGCGCTCCGAGGCTACCTTCGTTCATGTAAAGGGTCTTATCAAGACAAGGAAGAAGGATAAAACTATTAGTGTCTAAAGCCATGAGGACAATATATGCTATGGTATTTAACCAAATTAAAAGACAGCGATGTCAGCGATTTAATCATAAAACTGATCAATATAGCATCTATCAAATGTTATACTAATAGGGGTGGTCTCAAATGCACTGAAATAATAATAATAATATGAATATTGACATCTACAGCTATCTACTAATTATTTAAAACATTAATTTACTTACTAGTTTGATTCAACTTACTAGATGTTCAATTTTTCACATAGTATATGTCAAACTATAAATGTTCTTGTCTAGATGCTGGTGCCGGTGGGTTTTTTGGAATGGATATAACCGTAGGAGTTGGTATCATTACAATGACTGCTGAGGTAAGTGATATTTATCACACACCTTTTTTGTTTTTTGGTATTTTACTGGTATATATCGTTATGAATTCGGCGGAGTGACGAATCTAGAATTTTTGAGTGTTCCATGTGTTCTACAGGTCTTACACTAACCCCTGACTAGAATTTAGCTTGTCCACAATGTTATTTTATATAAAATTAAAAAGGGAAAGTACCAGTCTTTTGCCAAAGTGCTGTAGTGGGTGATGCCCTCTTAGATGGTGAAAAGTGACACTCAGCTAGGCGAGGGCGCTCTGCACTGGAGGATAGCACATGAATGCACAATTGTGCACATGGTGTTTCTTTGCAGTAATAAGCTTCCCCTGGCATACAGGGCACAATATACGTTCACGTGTACAATATTGTACACAGTATGTACGAAGGGGATCAAATTTATATTCTATAGCCTTAGAACAACCAGTAATTTCTACACAAAAACAAAATTAAGAATGCGTGCTATGGTTTACACGTAGTTGAATGCGTATTTGACCTCGGATATAGAACTTTTTCCCTCTTTCCCATCATGCACTATTCCAGGTGGGTATAAGTGTCGCAAAATACATATCTCCCGGTGGAGTACAGCGTTATGTTCATTACATTCTGGAATACGGACATTTTGGCTGGTGCCTTCATCATAAAAAAGGAATCCCCGATAATCACGATAATGGCGCACGATCACTTATACCTTTCGGGGGCAAAATACAACATTTCTATGCCTTATTGACATGGTGTCGTCACCAAAAAAAGTTTCCTGTTATTGAAACCTAACTTTGTATACATTTTATAGACCTAATGGTGAAAAACTAGTGACGGAACACGCAGTGATATTTTGTCGGCGTCCGTTTCACTTTTTTTGGAGATGAAAATAAAACGTAAACAAAATCTCTTACACAGATGTTCTGCATCGCTCCGTAACTGCATCACTCGTGTATTCAATGATTGCATAATTGGTAACACCGATGGCTTTTACGATAATCCGCATATATGGAATCAGTATGCTCATATTAAAACAAAACAATTGCAAAGGCCTGGCAAATACCATCGGATGCACACGATCTATGAGGTTGATGAACTACGTCATACCCCCCTGGAATAGTGCATTGTGGGATAGAGGGAAAAAGGTCAATAACTACTTCTGCAGCGGTAGAGACATTTTGGATTTAGCATAAAGCCGAATAGCTATAAATACCCGTTTGGATAGATGATATCGATTGTTTCTGAACATACAATTATTGCAAATAATTCGTGCACATTCCCTTCTATAATATACATTTCAAATGAGTGCTCAAGAATGTTCTCAATTTTAGAAGGACCAATGGAATGGTACCAAGATTTTCAAACGTCGTTTACTCAGAACTGTAATTTTGCGTATTCGGCACTCTGCCGTGTTCATAACGATATGTCGCTGTTACTTTGGTTAGTAATAATCGAGCCAGACTCAAAATATATCAAGACTTCATATGCAAGGCCCCGTTTACCCAAACAACACTTTTGACTTGACATTTTCCGATCCAGATTCATAAAAACACATCATTTGTAAGACTGATATGCGCATCACTCCGTCAATCTGTTCTACTCTATCTAAAAGTATCAGAACAATTATAACACGTCACGAGAATTCTAATTCCGAAATTGCTGAATTCGGTTGATTCATTATGTTATGGTAGAAAGACTACAAATAATCTTATGATTACACTCTTAATACTTACACTCTTTGTAATCATATGATTACAATCTTATGATATACACTCTTTGAACGTCTCATAAAACACTGACTGTTGTTTCAGTTCGCATAACATTATAGCGTACTTAATAATACAGCATATACGATTGAAGGTCTCGTAATTCTGGCAATACGCGGTAAACACGATATAGTTTCACTTTTTAACATTAAGGGAACTGTGACGCCTAAGGCTGGAGCTTTTCTGAAAGCTGGAGCTCGAGTATGCATTGCTATTTTGTGTGGAGAACTGGAACTTAATGCAGCAATATTAAATGTACAGTTTCCAACAACAGCAGAGATCGGATTCTCCAAGTTTCCGTTGGATGTAGGGTAAGTATTGTTAGTATAAAACACGAGTAAAAAAGTAAAGTAGTACCTGTCAAACAACAAGCAAAAAGCAACAAAAAAGCAAACACTGCACGTTTAGCATTATGCTTATATTGAAAACAACGGTATAATTTTAAATTTTGATTTCTTTATTTCAGCATCCGCATGAATGCTAAGATAGTGCCTCTCACAATTACCCTCTACGGCAAAGTTACATTAAAATTGATATTTAAGACAAGAACTCTTTACAAGAAGAAAATTTGGCAATACAAAACCCCGGCAATAGAAGGTGAAATATTCAACATCCATACCAAAGATCCCGATAAATCCCCACCACAATTCATGGAATCTACGACATCAGTGGTAAGTCACATTTGCTATTAGTTAATTACAGTGATTTGCAATTTGCAATACTTCTATTTCCTTTGTAATATTACAATTATTTTGAATCTATTAAAATTTTGAACTGCCATGGCTGATACCCGCGCTCGGAGAATGGTATATACTGACTTTTACTGCCACTTTGTAGTTATATTCAGCAGCATGCCGAACAACGATTTGTATTTATTTTGTTTTTAACGTCAAACAGAGTCGCAAACGACAAACAGGTGGAGTTGTTGAGCCCAATCCTACTAGAGAATGTCGGGTGGAACAAGTGCCTGGACTAGATTACACCGAACCGGCATTTCAGCTTGAAATAGCTGCAGGGGATGACAAGAGTATTGTGACATTTACCTACTCGGTTGGATCTGTGCCAGGAGGAACTGACGTTGTTAATGCAGATGAGTTTGGGGGACCATCAGCTATCATTGTACATGTACGTTTTTATAAAAAAAAAGAGACCCGATGTCAACAAAAAATTGCTATTGTTATTTGAACTATATTGACATTACGAAATCGCTTAAATAAATTAAGAAAGGTGTATTTCCAAGTTTCGTTTCGTTTTGAAAAGTACTGTAAAGGTTATATTGGTTTTATTATTTTGTTTCAAGGATCTGAAAGGGGGTTTACCGTTGTATTTCACTGTCACTGCCAGCAACAGCGGAGGAGGCACATCATCAGTCACTTGTGATATTCCAACTTACGATGTGACGCTTCCTGCTGGTAGAATCGACCCAGCATTTTATAGGTCGAGTCATCCTTATATCCTTGAGGCAACGGCTGTAGTTCATGATGATTCTGAGATCTTAACCGAGCAGGAAGCTGTAGGGTTTGGACCTGGAATATGGGGTGACCAAATAGTACCTTGGACAGATGCTGAAAAAACGACGAGAACACATACTAGAGGAGGTAAGAGGAAATATAATAACCAATGTAGCCAAGTATATTAAACAAGAATGTGTACCTCCTGCATCGGAATTATACGATTTGGGATAGTAGTGGTTTCTTAATTCCGACTTGGACAGCCTAACTTTATTGCATCTAAATAATAGGAACCAAAGAAAAGGTAATTCGTTTCGATTCTGATCAAGTAATAACATTTTTACATTCATCTCTTTAGCTTCACCGTTATACCAATATACTATGCCACGTCTTGGTCGCCTAGCAACTAGTCCAATTATGACGACAACAACATACAATGAAGACATATGTGCCCAAAAATGCCTCGATTCATTAGAACTTTGTTTGAGCTTTAATTATGAATTTGGTGAAACTCAGATATGTGAGTTGCTAAGAGAAATCGAAGGACCGGGATTATATATAAGAGAGGTAATATTTTATAATGTTCATGTAAATGCGAATCTTCCGTTGCAAAATGCATCTGTCAATTGCATCCCCCACCGGCCCTGGGTAGCCAGGGATAGCCTAGGACTTGACATCATGTGACAAGGGATTTGATTCAAAATTTGTCCCGGGGGGGCGGAGGTGGGCCGGAGGTGGGCCGGGACTGGTGGTATAAAGAATTGACGTCGGCCACAACCCCAGGAATTCGGGCGGGGACTTTACCCGCGTTACCCGGGATCGTAAGTTACCCGGGGTATGCTGAAATGATGCCCACATTTATGGGCCGGGGAATGCTATGTACTTGAGCCGAGGTTTGCCGTGGATAATAAACTGAGTTATAGGTGTATGATATAAAAATTGAATTCCATGTCTTTTGTTAATATACAGATTTTCCGCTATACATCAGCATTATTTTCAGGTTGACAACTTTGCAATTAAGAGTGAGCGTAAAAACAAATATCAAAGTATAGATCGGGAACCCAATGATCGAAAGTGAGGGTATGCCGTGAAACTTAGGGGCTGTGCAATAATTATGAGCCCCGGGGGTAAAATTTCAAACGGCTCGCCAAAATCGCTTGCCCCCCCTCTCGACCGGCCAAAAATCGCTTGCCCCCCCTCTCGGCCTGCCAAAATTCTTTGCCCCCCCCTTGCACATGCCAAATTTTAGGATCCCAATTTTCAAACCTTAAATGGTCTAGATAGATGTTGCGAGCGCAGCGAGCAGGAAAAGTTGCATATTTAAGCGTTTCCGTGCTGTTTTCCTAAGCCTTTTTAGAGCGTTTTATATAAAAGGCGCCCCATGAATGGGTGCCAAAATCGTTTGCCCCCCCCTCTCTGCTTGCCAAAAATTGCTTGCCCCCCCTTTGGCTCGCCAAAATTTCTTGCCCCCCAATTTTACCCTCCCCAGGGCTCATAATTATTGCACAGCCCCTTAGAGTAACGGTTGCCTTTCCACATGTCTATACTTGGAAATTTGATTTTCCAATCTGTTATATATTCATATTGGAGCATTTAACAACATCATTAATCACAAAATCGTTGAAAGGATGTTAAGCCAAATAATATCGAAAATGGGAACCCCATGAAACAAAATTAATCATTTGTGCGCCAAAAGTTTGACCAATTGATTTAATCATACAATAATTATAGATGGTAAATTTGATTTTTAAAACAAAGTAAGTTGGATGGGTATGTGCTTTTACAGAATATGCCCATGATTGAAGTTGCATTTTGGATTGACGTCAAAAAATCTGACACTCCCGTGTCCTGGATAGATGTAATTCCGTTGATTTGTTTTATTTCACATCTTATATGTGTTTTTTAATCATATCGGCCCTACCTATATACGATATTCCCGATTTATTCCCAGCATTTTTCGACCCTTCGTGCCTTGTAATAATATTTAAAACAAACAAACAAGCATGCATAATAGTAGTGGTAGCACAACAGAATTTACCCCCCATTTGCCACTGTAGAGCATGACAATTGCATTACAAAAGTGGAGTGTGGGTTGCGTGCTGTTATGGGTCTGTAAGGCCTATAAAATAAACGCCGTGTCAGACAAAAGTCTTTGAACATGGCAAAAGTTCCAAGTCAGCAAAAACATCTAAATCCAGCGATACTGAGGTCTTCATCAGTGCTCAGGCCCCACATCATAAGCTATCATATAATTTAACAACCAGATGATCTACAGTATAATAGCTTACGAGATCTGCCCTAGGTTATGCTTTTGGCGACGAAACCTCAGAAATCAGATCTAGGCCTATAATTCGATGCCCAAGGCCGGGAACTTGGGCCGTGGAATACCCGGGGTTTGCACCGGTTTGTATCGGATATTTGTCCCAGGTAGGCCGGAGAGTAGCTCAAGATTTTGCCTGGGAGGGTCCGGGACTGGCCTAGTGTTTTCCCGGGACTTAAACTCAAAACCTCCGGCCAATAACCTGACCATCCGGCCGGGTTGCATTTGATATGTGCATATTATAGATGAGTTGACTTCTGACGTCCATGCCTGGCAGTATGCGCACGCATCGTCATAATTTATATTGTGTTTTGCCTGACAGTATGCGCGCACATCATATTTTGTTTAGGGCTCGTGTTTTTAAAACTCCCGCCACATCACAATAAGGCTATTGAACAGTGTAATGGTTACATGGGGTTCTATCAGGCATGTCGATATACCAGTCCCTTGCCTTTGTTGATAAATATTGAGGTCAACTCATCTATATAACAATAAATTCGAGGGCACAGGGATATGTAGGGACAGTGGTCATAATTTCTATGTTCTGTGTATTTAATTAATCTGGTTTCATCTTTTGCCATGTTATTTTGTCATTATTGTCATATGTGACCGTCCAGGTCGAAACGCTCGTAAAGTCGGCCCCTGGTCATATTTGTTTTCTTCCGTGTTTAGAAAATATAAATTATATCATAAGCTTTACAATGATATATCATTTGACTTCAAACTATATCCAGAAGCGGAGTTATAACTTGTTAAACTTTGCTCCTTCAGTAAAAGGGTACATTATATTGGCACTGCATTATATCTTTTTTTCCACATTGCTGGTATCAAATATCAATTGGTAATAATTGGCGGTCACTTCAAATCATCCCCAACTGAACGAGGTTCAGGAATGTCCTCTCTTTGTTAATTGTTGGTTAACCCACCACTTGAACAGGATTTAGCCACAGCAAACAAAGACTTCAGCTTTTTACTAATGCTATACATAAGTATAGGCTTATTATCCTCTTCAACAATAGGATTAAAGATTGGTGTTTGACTGGACTAAAATGGGAAACATGTCGGACAAACATTAGGGACATATGAATACAACCTCTATGCATATTTTGCACTGTAACTCGAAATACAATTTGCCGACTTTACGAGCGGTTTGAGATGGATGGTCACATATGCCCTGCGCTCTTTATGTATGTAGCGCTATATAAATGCCTCAAATGTATGTATACATGAAGTGTTTCATCTTGGAAGTAACTTGTCCTTTCGATGCTTTCATTGAGGAAAGTTACAACACAAAGTTCCAAAAGTATATTCCTCTTTGTAACTTGCTCACATTGTGCGGATTTGATTGCAAAATCCTTGTCTTCGTGATTGGGTCACTCGGCCATGTTCATCACCGATTCCGTAGTGGGTTGAAGAAACTTGGCTTCCCCAAACGTGTTGCTAAAGCTTTTGCCAAGTATGCCTCTGTCAGTTCCATGATTGGAACCAACATCATCTGGAGACTGCGAAACAGGCTCACCAAAGTCAATTAATTCTTCTTGTTCATGTTAAAAAATAAATAAATAAATGTAGACATTTATATAGCGCTTTATGCCGTAAACAGCCTCTAAGCGCTTTACATTTATTCCGCCGTCATTAGAATATGTCGGAACCACGTTTGCAGCCTACAAGTGGCGCAGGGTCCATCAGTACAACGACTGTGACTACCCCTAACAGCTTCCCATTGCACCTGGGTGGGGTGAGGCAAGCGAGGCAAAGCGCCTTGCCCAAGGGCGCAACACGGTGGTGGGACGGGGAATCGAACCCGCGCACGTCGAGCAAGCTCTCAGATTATGAGTCCAAGGCCGTAACCACTGAGCCACCGTGTTCATGTTGTTTGTAATTTATTCATGTAATGATTTATAATGCCGCTTTGGTGGCCCAAATGTATTTGTTCATTATTGAATAACAAATTCGTATATGTATTAATAATAATTATTGTTATGTATTATATTTATTACTCTTGCTTTTCAGTTTGGTTTATTCCATCACTTTGAACGCCTTGGGCTCGGACATACTGTTGAATTCGTTCACAACTCTTTAACACTAACCCACAATCAGCTGTACTACTTCAACCTGCAAGTACTTAATAATGTTGGATATGTGAACATTATTTCATCCAAGCCGATATTGACAGATTTTACCACTCCCTTACCAGGGCCGTTAGCAAACGTTTCAGATGAAACGTTTGTTCATATGGCATGTGCTTCTTTCACACACACGAAGTGGGAACGCTTATGCATACCAGATACCCCGTTGCAAAACCACAGGTAACTTCATGGTATATTAGTTGATAATTATTAACTATAAAATTGCAATGAATGTAATGGCTTAAATAGAGAAAGCGTTTTTATGACGCAAAAAAGGGAAGCAAAACAAATCAATCGGACTAAAGGCGGATATTTTTACACTCGGTCGTTTCAATGACGGACGTCATTACTGATACCTTTGTCTGTACCCTTTGTAAAGTTTAAACTTGTAATAAGCAGTTTCGGTTTTCATTTCAGTTTGTTACATAATCGTATGGCTACAGAATCTGTTGGTTTAAAGTTACCTATATCAATGTATGCGAAAGAAGTATTTTTCGCTGTGCAATATTCATGAGTAGAGAAATCGACATCTACAATTGAAAGCCAATCTACATTTGAAAGCGTGGTGTTGAAATTCAAATAATCCTTAGATTATTTCCCTGTGAAAAAAATATAGACCATCGAAATAGGCTATTATATACTTATATACGCAAGTGTGTGTCCTTCCTACCTAAAGATGAATGTATTACTCCATCGCTGAGCGAAATTGTTTGGTATTGACCAATGAGGTAGCGGTGCTTTTCTCTACGCAACAAAAAGCGCTTTACCTCATTGACTAAAAACTAATCGCTATCGATAATATTAATTCAGCTTTCGGTGTTATGATTGCATAATATTTGCTCCTGCGTTTAATCCCTTGATTTGTGGTTTCTGAACTAAAGAGAAACTAAGTCTCATTAAAACTAAAATCGAGGCTCTGAAACGCAATGACCATCCAATCAAAGGGTGTAATATTGAATCATACTTTCGCATTTTCATTAGGATTATTGTTGATGGCCCGGGTTCAGGTACAGTTTTCAATGGGCATGTGGATTTGACTGATTTGCTATATACTAGAGCCAACAATTACCTTTCAGGTAAGCCAGCAAATACAGACTTGACATTTAGTATGGAATATTTCTTCACGAAGTGACAGGAGTAGACTGACAGGGCTGAATATGAATTGGGGAGTTCCGGGAGACGTTTCACCACTACACTAGTGGCTTCTTCAGACTAGCAACTCATCACATCTGACGGTGTTTCCTTTTATGGGTGACAGGAGACACCGTAGAGGGCGTGATGAGTTGGTCAAAGATGTTGTTGAGTGCGTAGGTCCCCTCGTCCTTGTTTAGAGTGCTATGTCCTTTTCTGCGGATCCAAATGGCTTCCTTGAGCCACCTGGTAGTCTTATCAGCTTCACGATCAATGACTTTGGATTCCTCCCAGTTGATTGAGTGATTTGTAGAGGCTACATGATCAGTGATGGCAGATTTGTGAATGTCTGTGACAGAAGATTTGCGATTTGCACGTGTAAATGTTCTGGATTCCAATTTCTCAACCTCTTTTTGGTGTTCTTTAAGTCGGGTGGCGACGGGACGGCCAGTCACTGCAGGGGATCTCGCTTTTTGTCGAAGGAGAAGTTTGTCCTTATGGTGGACGAGCATACTGCGAATGGTGCGATGTGGCTTCATGGCAGTGGATGGTTTTTGACTCGCTCAGAAGCGCCCTTTATGTTGGGGACCACGACCATGCTTTTGGTTTTTTCACTGTCATCTTTTCGCTTTGAGGTAAATTTTGTCTTAGAAGTGGATCTGTCTTTTTGGACTTTCTTAATAGACCAATCTGGATAGCCGCAAGTGGTCAATGTTTCGCGAATTTTGTTCTCCTTAGATTGTTTGTCCGCTTTCTCTGTTACCAACGTGTCACTCCTGTCTAACAGCGTTCTAACAACTCCCAGCTTTTGATGTAAGGGGTGGTGGGAGGATAACTGAAGATATTGGTCAGTGTGCGTTTTTTCTTACGGTAGATGCAGAGATTCACTGATCCATCCGGTTTTCTGGTGATTAGGGTGTCGAGAAAGGAAATCGAACCTGCTTGTTCTTGCTCTAATGTGAACTTGACGCTGTTAGTAGGGTCAATGGAATTCAGGTGTTCTGTAATAAGGTTGTCTACCTCTCCTTTGCGTACAACACGTCATCTGCGTATCTTTTCCAGAGACGCGGGCGACAGGCTACAACATCTCAACAACATCTTTTACCAACTCTTCACGCCCTCTATGGTGTCTCCTGTTACCCACAAAAGGAAACAGTCAGATGGATGAGTTGCCAGTCTAAAGAAACCACTAGTGTAGTGGTGAAAGATGTTCCATAGTTAATGTCAAGTCTGTATTAATATATTATTACTATATATCTTATATCCTAACACGTATGTCCGGTCTCGGATGGCCAAAATTTCTTCCAAGCCTCAAATATTCCAAGTTATAAATTACATTAAAACTATTTTCTTATTTGGAACTTGACAGCTAACTGGGATGGATTCCATGACGATGAGACGGGAATCCTGGGATACATGTGGGCATCAGGCCTCGACGTTTGTGAGGAAGACATTGTTGCATATCAGGATCCCCATTCTCACATCTACCATATGTCCGAATGGACTCTTGAAGGTCTAGAGACAGGTTTGGACCTCCCAGGTAAAGGGTTGAAACACTGCATAGATATAATTATGATTTAACAATTCGAAGTAAGAATCAGTTAAAGAACTCAGAAAGAAGGGCTGGTTATATGGGGATATATCAACAAGATAAAAAGCTAGGAGTATAGTCATGCGCGGATTAAGGGGTTAGGGCTGTGTTTGTCACCAAAGTCAGTATCAATGCTGACTTCAACATCAATTCAAGCATGCTCTAGTAATTTGCGAGTCTCACGTCTTATAAAGTGTCAGTGGCCCAGTGTAACATTTAGGATTTTTCAAATTAAGGTCGGTGCCCTTCTTTTGTTTAAAGCAATGATATAAAAAGTATAAAAACGATGCACCAATTGACTTGAATTGGTCCATGTGGGCCTCATTTAACCAATTTTTGGCTTTGTCGCTTCGCGGAAAGTTTTGGAATGTTCGTTATTTTTCTCAAATTTGGCCCAACCTCTACCTTCACCTCCCCTCACCCCTCATTTTGTAATGTATACTTGCATATCAAGCATGCTTATCAAGACTTCTCCTAGAGAATTCGATTTCTTCGACATTAAGCTTTATCCTATTTGGTACCTACATGTACAATGTTTTGTTAGCAGTAGCAAAATTCAATTGCTCAATTACCTGTCAATTGTCGATATGTTAAATCGTGTGAAACATCTCATTGGAACTGAAAAGAAAAAGTACAAACTATACGTCACTATGGAAAACACGCAAAATGCAATACCCTAACCTAACATTAACCGTACGCCACCTCGATACCCGTGTAATCCCTATGGCGTTACTTTTCGTCGGCTTCATTCCATAGTGGCGTATAGGTCCGATACGTCACTATGACATGTAGCGAGATGTACGCCACTATGACATGCAATGTTTTTCATTTTTGACGATATTTCTTAATTATAAAATATGAATAAAATGGGCGTATGGTCGATACGCCACTATGGAAAACACAACATTTCACTTTGTAGCTATACGCCACATTTAATTAATTAATTACTAATTCATTATCTAATTTTGACTGATGACACTTAGAAAAATGAAAGAGAACATCTTTAAAAAATATATGTGCTAATTTTCAAAAAAAATAACCAAAAATCACTATATGTCACTATGGAATGCAGCCGACGACATGAGCAATGAAGCAAAATGTAAGAAAACTGCTCTAATCATTTATATTATATATTTTTTTCCCTCAGACGGGTTGTATTATATATCTGTGCGCGCACTTAACAACGTAGATTTCGGTGGCCCTATGGCTATGACAGTTTGCCATTCAACACCATTAGTTATTGATAATACACCACCTATAATATACGAAATCTTCAATATCACTTACGATACATCTACGTTTCTGATCGGTACCAATGTGAACGCAACGTAAGCAAATTCATATAAAAATGTATATAAAACCAGCACATACGGGTCAGATCTCTGATGCGTTAGCCAACTTCGCCGCCAGAAACTGATGGATGGGTGTTTTCTGTCGTCTTTATATTATTTACTGACTGTATCACATTCGTAAGAAAGGTAGTCGTCTTGAGTGAAGGCGGCAGATACGCAACGTCTATAGATGCCAGAACATTAGTCAGGTAAAAACTCGAGTTAAGACCCACCAGTTTATAGAAACGTAGTTGGCTAGTTGGTTAGCGCATCGGCGATTTATCTAAATGTAAAGAAATACAAAATATAAAATCGGAAAAGCAACATCTAATTGAGAAGAAAAATGGTCTACGATGAAAACACAAATACATTTTATGTAACTAATTAAAGTTCTTTGCCAAGACCAAAGAAAAAATTTACGTTTTCCTGCTGACAGTTTCGCCAGAAACCTCCTGGCTTTCTCAAAGCGATTGATGTTGTTATTGATCCATCTGCTTGGAGCGGGAATCCCGGCCGGATGTTATTGTTTTACCGGAAGTACTCCTGTCTCCAACGTTGGTCTTGAGCAGAGGATCAAAGATGTGGCTCATAAAGAATGTCCCCTCGTCTCTGTTCATAGTGTTGTCTCCTCTCTTGCGAATCCATACTGATTCCTTGACCCATCGTGCCCTGCGGTTTTCTTCCCTATCAAGGATAGATGACCTGTCCCAGTCTATTAAATGGTTAGCCCTTAACACGTGATCTGTGATCAGGCATGAATGTATTGAAAATTTAGGATTGTTATATTGTCTAACCTGATCTGATACGAAGGTCGTGGGTTCGAGTCCCATCCACAACAACTTAATTTTGCGATATGTAACAACGACCGCTTTGTTATCATTTCTGTCGTCTATCCATTATTTATTAAACAAATATGTATCAAGAATTTATTTCCCTCTTTCAGTGACCCTGAATCGGATCTTCAATCTATTCATTTTGCTCTCGGCCAAACCCCTCGTGATATAGCACATCTTGGTTGGGTTGATATGCCGGCTGTTGAATTTCTAAGCTACGTTTTTCAAATTCCTGACGGCTCTTATGGCTGGGTAAAAATACGACCAGTCAATAACGGTAAGCGTTGATGATTACTTACTTGGGATTGATGAGTTATTATCCCACGCCTAAAGCTAAATTTATACTCCATCGCTGAGTGACCAGCGATTGGTAATTGACCAATGAGGTATAGCGCGCTCAACAGAAAGCTCATTGGCTAAAAACCAATCGATATCGCTCAGCGATATAGTATAAATTTAGGTTAAGGCGTGGGACAATTCACAATTGGACTTAATTCACAAACACTTAAAATTGCATAAGGTACCGTGACCCTGCTAAGAATCGGGAAAATAATGGAATTGGTAGTCATCTTGCCCACCACGGTTCTGCGACCCCGAAGACATCATTCATCCATAAAGTATCCCCGTTATTCCTTTCCTAGGCGTATTATAGTTTTCAAGGGTCAATAGTATGACTAATTTTTTTAGTTTTGGATTGATATCGCCCATGTAGTCGTTAAATCATACTATTTGACTTGTATTTAGTAAACCTTTTGTTTAACTGCAAAGTAACGTCGATTCTTTGCAGTTGATTTAAGAACTGTTGGTACTGCTAGTTATCCGATCTTAGTAGACAGCACTCCACCCATTGCAGGGGCGATCTATGATGGACCAATTCCTGGAGAGGATCTCACGTATACAGCAGGGAGAAGAGAAGTAGGTTTATCTATATTATTTGCAGTGTTCTACGGCTCATCTTGCAGTTCTGTTAATTATAAGATCCTTTTATATTGCCATTTATTGTTTGGCCTTCATAAGGCCTAGAAAGTGGGCCTGTGTTCGTTGATCGTGATCTGTGTGCATCGTTGTTCAGATCATCCTGCTTCCAATCTTTAGAATCATCGCTCTTATCCGGTAACCAATCCTATGTCTAGTAATACTACTAATTAGATATCTGTTTTACTAGTGCCAAAGACTGTCATAGTCTTTTATTATTATCTTTTAAAATTTATATGTGAATTTATCTTTCAAAACGCATCCTACTACAATTGAATTTGCACATATATATTACTGACCATCCAAATAATGTTTATTAAATTGTGATATATCGCCAGCTCCCTTCCAGCAAGAATCAGTGCAAACCAATTGTTCGATCTATCTAGGACAGTTATGGGGTTATGCACAAAGTGGTAACATTATGACATCATAATTGTTGTTCCACATGGGCGACAATGAAAATGTGCAGCGAATTTATTTGAGTGGCATTGAGTTCTGTTGGATCCATTTGCACTTGATAATAATATTGTTGTGTTACCTGGGCAAGAAAGCACCATCGATAGAGTTCACTCTTGTTGACATTGACGAAGTTCTCATACGTAGTCGTGTTTAGAATCAGTGTGGTCTCAATCCACTTTCTACGTTTGTGTAAAAGAAAACTCAAATACGGTGATTTGTAATATTTTTCCCGTCAGCAATACATCACTGACCAATGGAAAGTTCATATCATTCTTAAAGATGTCATAATTACACCCATGTTGAAACAAAACCTTCTTTAGTGCTAGGTGTTAGGGTTAGAGTTAGGATCGTAGAGGCCACTGTCTTCCATATTTATGACTAATCTTAATGTAACATCATGGAAGCAAGGTAAACGTAACCATAATAGGCTTTTCCCCCTAAATATTTACCCCTTCATTTCCCTCATTCTTCAGGCCGTGCCTCTATCGGGAGCTAATTTATACAGTTTAAGCCTGATGTTTATTCAAATCCACAGGCTTCAACCTGCAACAATGTTTGTGAGCACTATTGTTTGTTTGTTTTTTTTGTTTTTTTGTTTTTTTGTTTTTGTGTGTTTTTTTTAAGTTTCCTCCAGATACTTTTTAGAATAAGTCAAACAATATTTTACGAAATGTAAAAATGTAAATAGATATGCATAGCCCTATTTATTTTACGCATGTGAACCAATTTATAGCGTCACACGTCATTGTGTGGGCCGTTTTAAAAGTTGCACCTAAGTCCATAGCAGTTAGGTTTTCTTTAACAAACACATGAATAGACCTGACCTACTGTATTGTCTGAGAGCTGTCTCCTATGGACTCAGATTTTACATTAAGAACCATTGTGACTGAACGCAATGACGTGTGACCCTAAAATTTGGTCCATATGTGTAAAACAAATACAGCTACCCATACTGTTTTACACGTTTGCATTTTATCAAATATTTTTCGATTTATTTTTAAAATATTCAGGGGGAACTTATAAGTTGTGGACCCTATATTTTATTTTACAGATTTGCACAAATTGGCGCAATTTTTACGATCCAGATTCGGGCATTTCCCTCTACATATGGGGAATAGGAACCGAACCCGGGGCCATGGATATTGTTGGACCGATAGAAATTTCTGGAGCGAGACATAAATACTGTGAGAGGATGACCCTTCAGCACAAATTCAAATACTACGCCACGCTGGTAGCAATTCACGGTGGGAATGATAAGTTGAACGTTACACAATCTTCCGATGGAGGTATATTTGTTGATTAATATGATACTTCACGTAATCGGTCAATATGAGAAAAAAAAACATTTGTTTTATACCTTTAACACTCTGTTTCGACTCTGTTTCAATGATATTTTTCCACAGTCATAGTTGACCTGACTCCTCCAGAAGCAGGGCTAATTATTGATGGATTGGACCCAGAGTTTCGAGATCTTGTGTATTCTTCTGAGGCTGCCACAATCACATCTCAATGGGTTAATTACACAGACCCAGAATCAGGAATACGTGATTACAAGATATCTGTTTATAGGAAGCATGATAATGTGTAAGTGAAAATCTAATCCAGCGATTTTATCTTATTCCATTTTTATTTTATTTGGGGAATCTTTCAATGTACTGACCCTGTTCTCCCACGGTTTCCAGATAACAACGAATAGAAATATGACCATTTCATTTTATTACTTAAGAAATAAAGGGTAATGCTTTATCCTTTACACCCAAATAATGTGTCCGAGGCAGTAAAAACGTAAATAATGGGTGAGGCGCAGCCGAACCCATTATTTAAACGTTTTTACTGCCGAGGACACATTATTTGCGTGTAAAGGATAATGCTGCACCCTTTATTTCTATTCTATTACCATAAAATAGTGCGATTTATAGAGAAATATCATTTTTGGCACAAATATTTTAAGTTGTTTACTTCACGTTGGAGCGCGTACGCGTAAGTGACAGCGCATATCGCGGAAATATTGCACGCGTAACCAAGCGTGATGATGTGCGTAGAGTGTGTGACGGCGCTCGACCCATTATTGCAGAATAATGGGCTCTCACGTGACGCGTTTCAACAAATCACAGTGCGCGATTTTGAATAATGGGTCGTGGAGGTAATAGAATTAGTATTATAGGTATAGGAAAATCCTGATAAGAATTAGCTATCAATGATTAACTTTCAATTTTAAAACAGCGACATTGATCCGAACGACTTCGAAGAAATTCACTCGCCTGAATCAGTGGGACCAAACGCATCCTCCATCGAATGGCATCACTTCCATCTACACCATAAGGACCGGGTGTACGTATCCCTGGAAACAATTAATGGTGCTCTTGAAAGTATACATAGCAGATCCAATGGGTACCTGGTAGACTTGACAGCACCAAAGTTAAGATATTTGGGAGATGGAGAAAACAAAGGAGAGGACAGAGAATACCAGGTAACTAACACAAAACGAAAAGTAATATCGGCCACTCTTACTTTCGAAATAAGAAATCCTTACTTGCACACCTCTGTTTGTTTGTTTTTATTAAATTTTGAACTATAATCTGAAGAACTGGACTTACTTTTATGAATGGGATAGTTTTACATCAAATCCTGTATGCATCATCAGCTAGCCATACTGATCTTTTGGTGGCAAAAGTTCATTGAATTTTGAAACGGATGTTGTTGTATTACAGGTCATAGTTAAGTTCAAGTTAAGATGTGGGCCACATTCCCTATTGATTGAAGGTTGCTCCAGTTTTACATAGATCACTTCTTTGATAATCTCTCAAACCAACTGTCAGATTTTGACATCCCTGTTGTCAAATGAATGTTTGCAGCTTTCCAAATGTATGTAGACAACCGAGTCTCCTCAATTACTGCTTGCTCATCTATGTTGGTAAATGCGTTTCGCCCTCGTTTGTTTTTTCACCCTTATGTAGAGCTCGTCGTATCCACGGTCTTGACGCTGTATCGCGTAAACGATCTGATTTGCGTGTCCTTTGACTGTTTATCATTAGGGCGGATTACAACCACTTTCACACACTCTTACACACTCTTAGTACCACATAGCCAATCAGAAAAGCCGTTACATAAATACGCGGAGTGCATTCATATTGTATATTGCACGTGCTCGCACTCCACGTAATGATACATTTATATATTTATATTTGCTCGTATTTTCCAACATGTTTAGTGATAATTTTGTTATAGAATTACCAAAAATCACGGCTTTTCTTCTCGTGTATTATGAAATAGGTTAATAAATGCGCATTACTAGTTGCTCAAGAATTTGTACAAAATAATGCACTTGTACTGATATGTCATTATCTTGTACAATTTCACTCTCAACAAGTAAAGACGCATTCTTTAACCTATAATTATGGATCAATGGGTAGTGCGAGTCGAATAACAGATACTGATCTGTGTGAGTGTTCGTTCTTTATACTGAAGTTGCTAGGCTGCCGTCACTTTGCAAGGTGACAACACAGTCCAAGAAAGCAAATTTGTCTTCGTTAAGCTCTTCCTTGGTGAACATTGTACTCACCTCACCTCACCTCACCTCACCTAGGCTGTTTCATCCTCTGTAGTATGAAGCCCTCTTCAAGAATCTTCCATTTCTGTCTGTCTTGCGCATCCCTTGCCCATGTGGTGCCTCTATATGCTGTTAAGTCGTCTCGCCATCTTCGTCTTTGCCTTCCTCTTCTACGCTTTCCTGTTCTTGGTTGCCACTCGGTGTCTCTTTTTGTCCATCTGTTGCCGTTTTTTCTAGCCACATGTCCTGCCCATCTCCATTTTGCTTCACCGATCCTTTCCATGATGTCTTTGACTCCAGTTTTATTTCTTATGTCACTGTTTCTGATTTTGTCACGTATAGTTATGTTCAGCATACGTCTTTCCATGGCTCGTTGTGTCGTGGTGAGTTTTTGTTCCAGATCTTTAGTTGTCGACCAGGTTTCAGCGCCATAGGTCATGGTGGGTAACACACATTGATCATACATACGCCTCACAGCGTATCACAGAGGATGTCTTTGTACCTGCCAAAACAACACCAGCCAGCCTTGATTCTCAGTAAGACTTCCTCTCTTGTGTTGTCCTCCATTTTGACTGTCTTGCCCAGATACTTGTAACTATCTACTTTCTCAATCGGTTCATTGTACATTGACAACATTGTACTCAGTGAGACTGTAAATATAATCTTCACCAAGTGTCATCGATAAGTGGGTAGGTGTGATGCAAGGTCCAACCGTTCGAACTTGTCCATAAACAGGTTTATAACAATCGGCAATACTGATAATTGGACTGAGGGTCGTGGCTGCTATCGAATCACAAAATGCAATCAATAGCTCCAGATTTTTCAGGATTTTACGATCTACTAACTAGTTAGAACACGTTTTAGTGGTTCATATTTCTTGTTATAATTTAACAGCTCACATGCTTTGCTGTAGTACGCAGTCTTATCTGCTGGTAAAATAGTGACGTTTTTATCTGCAACTATCGTTTCAATGGCTTCACGTTGGTGTTTGTTAAGATTAGAGTCTTTAATTCTTCAGTGTTCGATGTACACAAGTTGATGTGATTAGCAGCAAATAAATATGGACATGCAGCTAAATGGTGAACCAGTGGAACAAGTTAACGATTTCACATATTTAGGTGCTACCTGCTCCAACAACAATGACACCTCGAAGGAGATCCGAAGACGGCTTGCAATAGCAAGAAACAATTCAGTCAAATCCAAAACCTACTCAAAGACCGGCCACTCTCAATCAAAGTCAAAACCAGACTGCTTCAGGCACTCATATTCCCCATAGCAACCTACGGTTGTGAAGCCTGGACCCTGAAGAAGGCAGACACCAAAAAGATCTCAGCCTTTGAACTTTGGTACTACCGACGTATCTTGCGTGTCACTTGGCAAGACAAACACACCAATGAATGGATTCTTGCCCAGATCGATCCAAAAGTAAGACTCCTGACACAGGACTTTGGTCACGTAGCAAGAGGCAGTGCAGGAAACCTTACTAGAGCCCTGTTGCAAGGAAACACACAAGGTAACCGAGGCAGAGGACGTCCACGTACATCATGGGAATCAAACATCAAATCCTGGACGGGAATGACCACAAACACTGCGACCAAAGCCGCACAAGACAGATGCAAATGGAGACTCATCACAAGACTGGCTGCAACCCACCCCCATGATGAGGATGGTACCTGAGGTGAGGTGAGGTGAATAAGCTCCGCATGCGGTATATGGCTTGGTGCCACAGACAAGTTAAAACCTCTCACTAAAACACCCCTTTAGGTCTCTGCCAAGGGACGAGTACATATATTCTTGACCCAGTTATCTTTCAACTCACTATCCGTCACTTTTTTCCCGATTTTGATCCGCATCAACTCGCCATGCACGCTTGCATTTTGGAATTAAACTTGCAGTAACAATTTTCATTAAATAATGTCAGTTAATATTATTTAATACCGGGATGAATGATAATCGTATAATCTTTTTTTAAATATTTTTTTCAGACTAACGCAGATTCAATTTCAGTCAACTGGGATTATTATGACGATGAGTCGGGTGTAAGTGGTTTTGAAGTTGCGGTCTATGAGATGCGTTCTGGAAATAAACACAAAATCTACCCGCAAGGTAACAATAGCATTTGTTTATGTATATTTTGGATAACTAAGAAATACAAGCAACATGGGAACCATAGTTGTACAGATTTTTTTTCCTGTATTATACTATATGAAAACATTTTTACTATTATATTGAAGATCAAAATTCGAAAAGTGTTGTGGTCATCGAAGACCCAGCTGCCTCTGGCCATACGCAAGATGGATTGACCTTACACCAAGGAGCTACATACATCATACTGGTCAAGTCTATAAATAATGCCAAACTAGTTGCTTCACATGAGACAACGGGAATCAAAGTGGACACTTCACCACCACAGGTAGCATGCATTTAATTACCTAAACTGTTTCAGACATCAGATCCGTGACGATTATGTGTATTTATTTGGTTTATCCTTGGTTATTTATTGTTGGGATATTCTATTGTTGAATATGCATTTTGTGTGTGTTGAGAAACTAACTTTACTATTTTACCATTAGATCAAGTCTGTTGTATATATACAAGACATATACACAGGCAGTAGTTTGTCAATAAGAATATTGTAATGCAAATGCCCTTTAATCAACAGATACAATATGTACGTGCTGGTACCTTGGACGGTGAAGAGGAAGAAGTTCACAATGGATATGTGTATCAGAGTGATAAGAACGGTATCCAAGCATCGTGGTTTGCACGAGATGGTGAAAGTGGCATCTATGCCTATTGGGTTGCTGTTATCTCAGATCTAGGTTCGATATTTCGTCATCCTAACCAAATATCATTAGTTCTTGATCTTAATTTATTGAAAAAAATACTTTGCGAATACCAGAAACCTGTATTTGTAATTATTTATATATTTGTAACCTTTTCTTGTTTAGTTGAGATAAATAGGTTGTTGTTGTTGTTGTATTTAATTTAAGGATTAAAAGGTATATAAAAATGGCTAGGACAGTCCATCCAAGTGCAACTCAGGGCTCTGGATGAAAACCAGAGAGTTGTTAGAAGGTTTATTCAGGACGGCATTTTCGATGCCGTCTGATATCTGTTCTGATAGTGTTCAACCATAGTTGATAGCACGCAATATTATCTATTTAGAATTTGCATAAATTATGATTACGTAGAGACGTCTTTTTTATTGCTGTAGATCAAAAAGATACTGCTACTTATCAAGCAATGGGTAGAGATCACGATGGCTACATTTGGGACTTAAACCTTAATCTCACCAATGGAAGAACGTGTAACAATAGTATATTTACACCAAACTGCCGACCTGTGTACTACGTCTGTGCAAAAGCCGAAAATGGAGCCGGGGCCTACAGCACAGTGGTGTGCTCTTCACCCATTAGAGTTGTAGAAGAGGATAAAATAGGTATGTGTTGCAGTTCATGATACATCAGCTTTTAATGTAATTAATTATTTAATTAATTAATTAATTACTTTATATTATATTTATTTATTTATTTATTTATTTATTTATTTATTTATTTATTTATTTATTTATTTATTTATTTATTTATTTATTATTTTTTAATTTGTATTTATTCATTTTCTAGGACATTAAAAACGTCAGTTTTAGAATTCGCTGTAATTTCATTATATTTATATTGATCATACTTTTTGAAATATCATATGGCATTATTAGCAACTCTGACACCTTCTCTTCAGGTTATGCAACTGATGGATCTGGCCTGGCAGAAATGCTTGGAGAAAATGATTTGATCATCGATATTGACGCACAATTGTCTACAACCACGGTCACTTTACAATTTACA
Source organism: Amphiura filiformis (assembly GCF_039555335.1). Lineage (NCBI taxonomy): Eukaryota > Metazoa > Echinodermata > Ophiuroidea > Amphilepidida > Amphiuridae > Amphiura > Amphiura filiformis. Next base: position 77,336,968 of record NC_092633.1, read on the forward strand.
GGCTTTGAGGTTAGCCGTCTATTTGTTTGCATCAAAAACAACAGATATTTATTATGTGCCAATAGTATTAAATATTCATAGGCGCTTTAAACATACAGATGAAATCAAATCTGGTAGGCTTGTTGAAACCAGTAGGCAGTAGCATTTTAGCAACTACTTGAAATTGCTAGCAGTATATTCATTCCTAAATATGGATAGGTAGTTTGTTCCATTCATTAGTCCAAAGCATGAGCATGTATATGGAAATGCAAGCGGGAACAGCTAATGTTTAGGCATACATTATAGTATACGTTTAATTTCTGTCAATGACGTTATACCTGGAATCAAAGTTTACAAAGTGAGATCACTCATTGACTTGTAAATAAACATCAATCTCAGAAACAAGAAACATGGACTTAATTTAATTCAATTGAAACATTCTCCCTTTTGTGTCGTAGCATTTTGGTTGTTATTTAGCTATTAAAACCTGGGTAGAACAAACAAAAAACAGGCGAATCATGTCTATTATGTACCAGGGGTTTGTGTGGGTGTGGGTAGGGGAAGTGGTAAAGGTGGTGGCTTTGTTTTGTCTACAGCAGATCATTTAACATGACAGTAATTGAAGGCATACGTTTTACATTGATATACATTCTTATTGTCAGAGTCAGCTCTATGGCCTCTCTCATTATGAATGGGCCGTCGGCACTGAGCTAGGCATGGACAATGTGCAAGCCTTTACGAATGATGGTATTGTGTTTGGAAACAAGACTGGTGACTCTGGACCAGGTAGGATATCGGTGGTTGCTTACTATAACACATGTGTAAATTCTTTCGTAAAATGAAAAATCAAAGTATATATTTTATAGATTAGTGGCAGTTATAAGGTTAATTCCTACCCTGGCATTTATTTAATGGAATAGAAAAGCGAACACTCGATCAATATAGCTCAATTTGGGACTGGACTATAAGACAAATTAGTTTGATCTTTCGATCGACCACCGAAGCTTGGTCGATCCTCATTATTTATGAAATCAATTAATTTACTTGTTAATTGTGATAACATGTTAATTTTTTAGTCATACTGCCAATACAAATTTAGCGTTCTCTGATTAATTCATTGATAGTTCATTAATAATAAGCATCGAAGTAACATCGACGGTCGATCCAAAGATCGAACAAATTTGTTTCTGGTGCCTAATTGGTAATGGAAACATCAAATCCTGAATATAAATAAGCTTCCATATAGAAATGACCACCACACTATTCTGTTTTCTGACATGCCATCAGGCTTAGCGGGCCATGGAAAGGCACAGTCTCTTCTGCCTTTAGAGCACAGTAAGACATATTACAGTACCATCCGTGCCATCACAGGAGAAGGACATGTCCTTGAATCTGTCACAGATGGTTTCACTGTAGACAGAACTTCACCCAGAGTTCACATTATAGACTTCGCTGGTATGGATAGCAGCGGTGGTACGTTGGTAAGTTGTATTATCGTATTATCTAATGTAATATATAATCTTATGGCTATTTTGATAAAACATGTAATTAAAACAACCGGTCTCAAAACTTCGCCTCATAAAAAGAAAGTAAAATGAACCAGGACGGGCCCTCTAATAAACAACGTACACGTGTGCTGTTTATTCTGTCGTCTGTTTATATATAGTATGAGGCTGCCATTATAATTATGATCATTATTATTGACTTTTCTCCTTAAATTTACCTTGTCAAAATGAATGTATACTTTATACCCCTTTAATGTCGATTCATAATATCAACATTTGAAATATATAATAATTAGGTAGGTAATGTTTAAACTAACGTGTCAACCCGGCATGTCAACGAAAGTAATCCTGATTTTAAAATCGTACAGGAACTTAGGGGTACACAGCTCTATCATGATGACGCTAACACACTGACAGCAATATGGAATACAACTGAAAAAGAGTCTACGATACACAATATGTATTACAGTGTTGGGCGGTATCCAGGAGGAAGAGGAACCCATCAAGTAACGTGGACACATAATTACAACATTCCACCTTCCGAAATCATAGCAGGCGGAAACGGTGAATATTTTAATACCGAGTATTGTTTTTACATAATGATAATTATAATGAATATGTTAGTATCCTAATGATAAGCGAAGCAAACGCATAAATGTAACTTTGTAAGTCGCAGTGAAATGCAAAATTGTTATTAACTAACAAAGTGTCAAAGTGCATTGCCTTGATAAGCTACATGAAGCTTTTTGATAAACTGTATGAATATTGAAGAACGGAGACGGCCTATATGTTCAGGGGTGAGACAATGCGAAGGATCGAAAATAAATGATGCAAGCGCAAGAAAATGTTCCTACAGATAAAGATATCTCAAATGTGGAGCGTGTTATAGGGCTTCTTGTGATATTCTTACCGAAAACTTGGACGCTCAGAGTGTGAGATAACTATAACAAAGCTCGAGGTCAGTGTCAAAGTGGCCACGGTGGTGCAACGGTACGGACTTTACCTCGCAAGCGGAGGGTTGCGAATTTGAGCCCAGGCGGTGCCGTTGTGTTGTGCACTTGGGCAAGGCGCTTTACCTCACTTGCATCACAGGGGTGAAATGGGAAGCTGTTAAGAATATTGTCCATTGAGCGCTGCCCAAAGGTATGAGCATGCCTTAGGCATTGTGTGGAAACTGACATATTCCATTGACAGCGGAATAAATGTAAAGCGCTTTGATGCACGTAAAAAGCGCTAAAGTAACCATAGTCTATGTTGTAACAATACAGTTTTACATCCGATTTCTTTTTTACGAATTACTTTTTCCTTTTTCTCTCATTTTTTGCCATATTATGGACAAGCTTCGGGGCAAGTTGCCAGAAATAATATGTCTGTCTAGAATGTATAGTGGCACAAAACATAGCTCCAAAGATATTGACGTGTACATTATTTGGTGAAAAATGGAAATGTGAATCGAGTTATAATGTTTTTCTTTTCAAAAATGTAAAAATAAGAGGAATAAAAAGCAAAAATTGAACGTACACGAGAGTTTTGAGTCAAACTATTTAATAAGGATGGCCTAACGTATGATTTATTTTTAGGTATACCAAATTTCTTGACGGTAGCAGCTCTTAATACAGTTGGTCTTACAGGTAAACTCTTCTCGACAAGTTTGACTATAGACACCAGTCCTCCATTCCCAGGCATGGTAAGAACTTCAACATAATGTGAAATAGTATAAAAATGATGGTCTATTCGATGTTCGTGTTGTTCATTCTTTCCTTCTTGTTTTAAACTTAAAAGTTGTCAAAATCCCTACATGTACGTACATGAATTGCAATGCGTCCTTTTTATTTTAACAAGGTCGAATGCCCAAGATATCTGGCAGCTAACGACATTCTACAGTGCAACATATTTGGGTTTCAAGATCCAGAATCAGGCATTGATCATTGTACATTCTTTGTTGGGAGCGCAGAAGGTTACAAAGATGTATATGAGTCCCCGAAAATTGAAGGATGTGGAACCAGCTTCGGTGTTCCAGGTAAACGGCTTTTTAATAGTCAGTGATAAAAATTTTTATGAACGTTGTAAATGTAAATTTATTCTGGGAGAACATTTTTACTATAATGATATTTTTTATTTTGCAATCGATATTAGTTCTCAATCTGCAGTACAACAAATATTACTATGTAACTATTGAGGCCGTAAATAAAGTGAATCAACAAGTGAGAGCTTATTCAGACGCCATCATAATTGATGATACTCATCCCATTGGTGGAGCGGTGGTTGAATTGTCATCTGAGTATTACATAAATGGCACTGTTGGTTTCAGTCCATGGGAAAGAGTCAATTGCGCTGATTTTAATGGTAAGATCGGCTTTCAATCATTCAAGTATGTTTTGTTTGTTGTTGTTGTTATTATTGATGCTGTTGTTGTTGTTGACTAAAATGGCCAATAGAATCACATTTGTCGTACAATTTGCGTCCCCTTTTTAAAAAACCTGGATTCGACCGTTCCAAATTGTAAATGTATTGTAGCAACGTATTTGACGACCAGTACTTAAACTTATTATTCGTGTAAATCTCATTTCATTCGAATGTGGCAATAAAAGATCACCTCAGAAATAATTTGTAAGTATGAAAAGTGAGTTAAACCTTCAACATTTTCTTAATTGTAGAATGCTTGACTTACGACACAGCTTGCTTACAATCAGTATCTGAAGTAGCCATCGCTTGGCAGCCATTTACGGATCCAGAAACAAATATTATAAGGTACAATTAGCATAAGTAGCATTATCATGATTATAGTATCATTAGGACTATTGAGAGATTGTATCATTATTGAAACAGCGCCAGTAAAGAAACTGAACATTCTACGCGCTAGCATCACTGACAATGAACTTCGCTCATCCATGCCCATATTCTTGATAGACGTTGCTGTTGTAATTTGACAATTTGATGAGTTTCATTTTGTTTCATTGTCACGTATTCTAAAGGTATAACATTGCGTTAGGTACGGCACCTGGAGGTACACAGCTTAAAGATTTCTACGACGTGCCAACAGACGTAACAAAAGTGATTATCAACAACGTAGATTTAACAGATGTCAGAAAGGTAATGTGTGAAAGTTTAAAACAAGTGTGAACGTTGACCAACGTAAGTGTTATTGTTAATGTTGGCCAATACCAAAGGTTTGTTTCCTCTACCTCGCGACCAACCCCCAAAATGTATTTGTGAGATGAAATTCTTTTAAATAAACCAAATAAATGACAAAACACTTTTAGCCTTATTTTTGTCTTCATCTTCATTTATGATGCAGCCTGCCTATCGGGTGTATAGTTTACAATATAAAACATGGGAAGTACGCATGCAATATTCATATCATTCACAATCTAGAAATTGACTATCATGTCTAAAATTATCGAACGACCAACCCTTTTTAAACTTTGAAAGGGCAAACAAACATGTTTAATACTATGTGTCCCTCTCTTTTCTTCTATTCTAACTTTCCCAATAAGGTGTATGCTACAGTGCGTGGTTACAACTCAGCAGGTCTGTCTAGTATTGCAACATCCAATGGTGCTTACATTAGCAGATATGGCGCTGGTCTTCCTCCGATGAAACCAATTGTTGTCAGAGATGGATACTTGGATGCCAAAGACCTCTCACGAGACATGTAAGACTGGTTTTAAAAAAATTATTTCTATATTTAAATTGATGACACTCACTGTTATTTATTCATCATCATCATCAGTCGGCTGCGGAGCAGGTGACTACAAGCTTTCTCCAACTAATGCGATCTTGGGCAAGCGAAACAATTTTGTTTGGCTGCAGCATCCCTTCAGTATCTCCCAGGAGGTGCTGGACATACTGTTTTTTATTTTGTTATTTATTATTTATTTTATGTATTTATGCTTTCATTATACAGAGAAGCCCCTTCAGTAACAAAGCACTGCTATTCTAGGGGGCCCTGTTACAAAGTATAAGAATATAATTGAAAAATATTTACAGTATCATACAATGGAAAATAACATACAAATATAAATTATAATAAACAAATATAAATATGAAACAATCATATAATGATCAACCACCCTTAATGGAGTGTTTGAATTGACCAAGAGACATTGAATCAAAGTTTGAGTGTGTATGAACATCAACAGAGTTATTCCAGAGATTAGCTGCTCTAACATGAAAAGTTCTGAGACCAGAGTTGCTCTTAAAATGGGGAACAACAAGTGAATTTGAGGAATTACCTCATGTACTATAATCATGAGTAGAATTAGTAAAACTGAATAGAGCTAAGATTTCAGGAGCTTTACTAGTGAGACATTTGAATAACATAACAAGAATATGGCTGTTCCAACTGTGGTCTAATTAATTAAGCCTTACATACACCTTGGCCGTGACAACTGTCAACCTTTCTTATATTTCGTCCTTGTCGTCTGTTACAGAGATTTCCAAACTTCTTTGGACCACTTAAGTGCATCCTGGGATTTCTCTGGTGAGCCATGTCCATCTGCTGAATATGAATGGACAGCAATAAGAATAGATGGGCAGGTATATCAGCCTTGGATCAATGTTGGAAGTAAGTCTGAACACGTTTGAAACATTCATGAACTAAAGCATTAATAATGCAGACATTAAGATTCACGTTTAATTAATTTCTAGCTTCAAATCAATACTATCTAAAGCAATTGTATAGTTTCTGACACAGTTAAGTGATATGGAAAGAGTAAAGTGTAAATGGGTAGCTGAGACTCATAGTGTTCCATCTGTACCAAATATAAAATAAAGGACGTTATGTACAAATAAATGCAGATTGCAACAAACCCTTCATTAAATGAGATATAAAAATGGCTCAGTTAGACCTCTTATACGAGGATACGATAATGACATGAACTTGCATTAAGGTGACAAGAGTTGTATGAAACAACGTACATGCACCAAAAGTGTGGGTGGATATCTGTAATTCCGGGTCATTGTTTTAAAACCTTAATGTACGATTTCCTTTCAATTTAAAATTTGTTCGTATATACTCAAAATGCTGAAAGAAAACTAGTAATAATTAGAGGGAAGGATTTCTGTCCATTTTGAGTTGAAAAGTAAAGTGAAAGAACCCCTATTGGTTATTTTGGCCATTTAACATGCAGTTCTATAGGAGGACATAAAGTCGACTTCATGTGGAACTTTGCTCTGTTGACCTAGAAATACAACAAATTTGGCTGATTCAATTTAGGTGCAAGTTGGGACATGTGCAAACATTACAAATATGCTAAAATATCAGGTTTGATAAAATTAACCATTTTCATATTATAAGATTGTATATTATGGCTTTAATTGACCTTTTAAAACCGCACAGAGCGACAGCTAGTAACTTCGATGGATCTGGTATGCGTCCGTGCAAATATTGGCTGAAGGATTTCAAGTTAAATTCCGTTGCCATCAACGTGTTTATTGGATTTTAGAAGGGTGCGGTACTTTGTCGGTCAAAGCTTGGTAGCACGTTGGTGGTCAACGGAATGGGAGGATATCGTTGGTTGCCGTATGTTATTGCACAAAACTGCCTTGCAAAAGGCTAAGACACAGACATTTCGAAATCATTCTTTATGATTGAAACTATTATCTCACGACCAACAGAAAGAACTACAGTCAGCTCAGATGGTATAATGATGACGGATGGTGAGACATACTACACTATTGTTAAGGCCACCAATCTGATTGGCCTCACAATGATTTACATGTCGGATGGTGTCACCATACAACCGGAACCGCTAAATCCAGGCAATGTATATGATGGAGACCTAATAGGTCGTGATCTCAAATACCAGTTATCGGTTGATACTATTTCTGCCAATTGGAATGGATTTGGAGGGTCTGATGTGTTGGAGATGATCAAACATACAGGTATTATACACATAACACAAAAAGTCTTCACTTACATTACCTGTCATAAATCTAAACCTGCTCATTGACACGTCCGTATGTCACATCTTCTTAGCTCCAATTTGATACCAAAAGCTCTAACTTGACAAAAATTGATACCAGTATTTGAAGTTTGGTGCAGTTTTAAAAGTTGCAAATCAAAACGACAGTTGGAATTCTAGGCATGTCCATGTTCGCTTACCGCAACGTGCCCCTATCGACAAACACAAATACCCGGTTGTTAATTTGAAACGCATGGATTGTTACAATGATTTGCTGCTGTAACACGGGCATGATACGATCAACATTACCGTTGCGGTCGTTCGGGCTATGTAATGGTCATGCTTTGCAATTCGCCTCTACTGTTCTGCACGCTCCTTTTTAATTTGCAACTTTTATAAATGCACTAATAATACTGGAATCAATCTTTTTCAATGTAGAGGTGTATTTAATTAAGGCTAACAAAATTCTGCACACGACCGTTACAGTATCAATCAAATCGTCAAAACATAAACAGGTTATGACAGGCCACATAAGTGACGGCTGGTTTTTTGTGGGGGGGGGGGGTGTTGTGTTTATATAAGTAATTATCTATAAACTAACAACTAACTATCAACTAAAGGCAATAACATTAACTCTTTTATTAATATCTACGTGTGAAATGTTTTTACTATTTTGGACCCTTTTTGTAATAATATCACTATACGTCATGGCATGGTCATATCGTGTCATGTTAATGCCAATTGGTTTGAGTTCTCTACTGCATGCTGTCTAATGATAATAAAGAACTTTAGTGTACTCTAATGTAACTGCCATTGATATCTTTGTTTATTTTTTAACTTGCCAACGTCGCCTTCTAGGTAACGACGAAATCGTACACAATTCTCAGGTAGTGGACTTCTATGAAGCTGCAGTTGGCACTGATAGACGATATCCTAAGACTCGAGACAACGTAGTGGCCTTCACAAATGTTGGTTTAAACACGAGCGTTACATTTCAATATCTAGATCTTCAACCTTTGACCTCTGTATACTATGTAACTGTTCGTGCATACAGCGCAAGTTTTTCAACAGCTGAAGTAACCTCAAATGGAATAACGCCAGGATTTGCGAGTGTGGTTACCGGTAATATGTCCATTGTATTGTGTTTTGTTAAACGATGTGATAGTATCTGATTTGAAATACGACAACAAAATTTGCATTCGAACTAATACGGTTACTTTATTGCCCAACATATTTTACCAAACTTAAAACCAACGTTAATTTTGCTATCAAGTTGTGTTTGATTTACTTTTTCAGCTGGAGTAGTAGACGTCAACAGTTATGTCAATTCCCTTACTACTGTTGATATTGCATGGTCCGATTTCGAGTCCAGTCTATCCATGTTTTTCTATTATGTTGGAATATCTAGTATCAAAGATGCTGTGACAAAACTTAACTGTGAACATGTTCTCTTGGTAGGTTGGGTTTATCTCAAAATATAATAGACGTGGAGCTAGCGCCACAGCCTTTATACACCCCTGCCATTAAAAGAAAAATATCCCATCAGCTTAGACCCTTTTGCTTATAAATCAAGAACCTTAGCTTAATCTTTGCGACGAGAGGAACACTTTGGTATGGTTGGTAACCCCAAATTTGAGCAAGTTTGACCCATACCGTAAAAACCCGATAGTTATCATAATGTGTTTACCATCGAGCGCTTTTAAAACATGCAAACATGAAGAGCCCCATCCACAAAAGTGTAAAGGGATTTGAGCAAATCATCGATACACATAGGCTATATACGAACAATTAAACCTAAAAATGTGCGTCTCAACCCCATTAGCTCAGTTGGTAAAGCGCCGGACTTTGGTACAATTTCATGTTATCAAAAGCGCTCGATAGTAAGCACATATGCTAACTATCGAGTTTTTACGGTATGTTATCCTTTGATTGACCCTAATTTTGGTAACATCTTGAATGTGTTTTGGTACTATTTAAGAACCTTAAAAATGTGTGGTTTGGTTTAGTCCTGTGTGTTGCAAATCGGTAATTCTAGCTCCAAATTTATAAGTGAAAACTAGATTTAGTAGAAAATATTAATTATATTACCCCCAGTTGACGATATATTGATTATGTTATTGGTCAATAGGTACATGGTCAAGATGTGTATAGTGAATATGATATATCTACATTCACCAATGTTGGACTGGATACGTATCTCAAAATAACCAATTTGAATCTCGCACAAGCAGCGTTATATTTTGCAACGGTTATAGGTATGTATCAAACAAACCACACATAATCCTTTATAAACACTATCAGTGATCTCCATGAAAGCGTAAATATATTTCAAATTAGAAGGAATATATATAATGAGTAAAGGTTTCTTAATTTAAAAAAAATACAACCGAGCGAAAGCAAGCAAATTTGAAACGCCATTCAAGTAAGTAAGTATCCGTACGGACAAATTACTCAACTGCGATAGAGTCATTATTTAATCTTCTCATTGCATCACAAGAATGTTTTGCTATTTCATATGTAAGTTAATGTTACCTTCAGGTGTTGATGAGTCTGGAATGTGCAACTACACTACTGTCCAATTTACTGTTGATGTAACGGCTGCTTCGGAAGGACGCTTGCGGATTGGTCCATATTATGATATGGTAATTTGAATGATGTATATCAAAGCTAGGTCATGAACTCTTCTAATGTATTAAATAGGGAGCGACATAATCCAAAGAACAGGATCACTTATTTTTAGAACGCACGTGATGATGATGATAATGATGATACGCTATAATGATATGATGATTCCAATGACGAAAATGATGACCATCATACCAATACAATTATTTTTCATGAAAATCATGTAACCTTCATGTAAAAGTAATCGTAAATAATGCTATGTATAATTTTACAATATTTGCAGCCAGTAACCTACACCAGTTCATTTGAGTTCATACCAGTTTATTGGGAAGGCTACATTGATCCCGAAAGTAACGTTGCAATGTATAACATTCGCCTTTTAAGGGCATCATCATGTCATGAAGCAGATGAAAACAAATTATACATATCAGTAGACTGGATTGAAATTGAGGCAAAATACACTAGCTACCAGTTTGTTGACTTGAGCCTACAGGTAAACTACTGTTCTTTTTAAAAAGCATACCCGACTTACAAATATGTATAGATTGTAACATTAACTTAACATGTTCCTCCCTACTTCTATTCAAACTTTGGCCACATGAGTATAGATTTAGAACAGATACATTTTATGTTTTCATAATGTTAATGATGAATAACTTTACCTAGGAAACCACGCCTTATTTCGTTGAGATCGAAGCTGTAAATGGTGCCGGTATTAAGACTACAACCAGGTCATCACCAATACTTCTTGATAGTTCAGAACCATCTGCTGGCTTTGTCGTAGATGGTCTAGACTTCAGAATGGATGAAACATACCATGGAAACCAGCATCAAATTTCAGGTAGCCATATACAATCTGCGATTTTAATAACAACAAAAAAAAAAAAAAAAAAAAAAACAGGCATAGTAATTTGGGTTCATAAAATGCTGCTTCAACCTTGTCAATAACCAAGTATGGCCGTGAAGTTGCGTCCTAATGCATTTTTGTTTCTAGTAATAAAGGAGGGTATGAAGATTTAGATTCCACTGGGAGCCACTAGGGCACCCTTGAGCAAATGGAGTTATTGAGGTCAAAGGTCACATAAGGGGATTAAAATTTTTGAAATGTTTTAATCAAGTTATACAATATCACATGTTGTTCTTCTGATCCCAAGGAATAAAGAAAGTCAATTGTCGCGTATCTCTAAGATGCTTAGTTAATGAGGTATAGGTCAAAATAGGTCAACGGGTATAAATAACAGTGCACACGGGTCAAATTTTCAAAATGCTTCAAATTGAATAAAAATGTGTCAAATTATTCGTCTTTACAAATTAATACAAAAACGTATAGTTTGCTATAACTGAGAAGTCATCCTATTTTAGAATCATGGATCAAGTTCAACAACCATATATCCTATACAGTATTATGTAACATTGACAGTTCATAGGCAGTTCAAAAACCATCCCTGGACTCTAATGACTTTTCCAATTATCGGCCTGTGTCTAACATCAGCTTCATGTCCAAAATAATTGAAAAGGTTGCCAGCAATCAGCTCAAGGAATACTTGTGTCAGAACAATTTTATTGAGTTGTATCAATCCGCTTATGTTTCCAATAGGAGCACCGAAACTGCTCTCCTCAAAGTGCAAAGTGATATCTTGAATGCTGTTGACAGGCGAGAGGTTGTTTTTCTTGTGATGCTTGACCTGTCTGCAGCATTCGATACTATTGATCATGTTTTGTTATTGCAACATCTTGAAAGCAGTTTTGGGATTTCTGATAAGGTTCTCCAATGGATGAGATCCTATTTAGAGAGTCGAGTGTACCAAGTTCAGATAGATGGTGTTTACTCTCATATGCATAAACTGGACACTGGGATCCCTCAGGGCTCTGTACTGGGCACTTTGGGTTTTATTTATACACATCTCCTGTTGGTAATATCATATGTAAGCATGGACTTAGTTTCCATGTTTATGCTGATGACACTCAATTGTATATTTCTTTCGACCATAGAATACCAAAAGCCCGGACCAAAAGCATGTCATACTGCTTTTTCAAAACTTGAACTGTGTATCACTGAACTCAGCAATTGGATGACTGTGAATAAATTAAGACTCAATCACAGTAAAACTGAATTTTTCATTGCTGGAACAACCCAAGGACTCAACAAACTCTCTCCTGTTGAACTCAAAGTCGGTAATGAACGGATTAAACCCGGCACTTCCGTACGCAATCTGAGAATAATTTTCGACGATCATATGTCCGTGACTAAGCACATCAATAATTTGAAACCATTTTCATTGCGATTGGAGCGTTTTTAACTCTTTTCCCATGTGGAATTTTGTGTTTACCCTTTGAACTATTTGGACATATAATTAGGCATGCTAGAGATATACGAGTATGACCATTGGTTCTTTACTCCTTGGGACCTGAGGAAGGACTTATTATATTCCATAACTTGATACATTTGGTAGGTAACTTCACAGGCATACAGCCTTTTCCTCGACTACAGACGCTACACCAAATGATCCAATTCATGAGTAAACGCATATCATGTCAATATTTGCTCTAGATTTATACCGCCTGTTTTTTTTTGTTCAGATTCACAGGACTTCCTTTTTCTCTATTCTCGACAGAATTTTGCTTTACTTCCATAAATGGGTTTGTCTACTTTCATTAATGCGCTTTTATTATTTACCATTTTTTGTGTTTTGCTTTTTAAGGGAGTTTCTTGCATTATGCCAATCCTGAAGGAGACTCGTGTCCCCAAAGGCTGCTTGAATTTACAAACCCTAACTATTGGACGTACCTTGAGAGTCGTGGATTGTGGAACATGGATGGAGCAGAGTGGTATTTACAATATCACAAAGATCAAGTACTGTCATATTCTCAAAAATTGTCAATTCTTTATTGGAACAGCATTAACAGTAGCCAATGAGGTTGAATTTGCAATACATTATCTTCTGAAACTTAGGTTGTGTTCGAATTGATATATTTACTTTTAAAAGAATGCGCACGAAAGATATTGTTGAATGCAGCAGCGTATACAGACCTTTTTAAATGGGCGCGCGCCCCGCGGGTATCAAAAAACGAGAATAGAAATTGAGGAGAAACGCATGCGAGCATGTGATTTTGATGGGATTAATTTGCCATTTGAAAGTCCCTGCATCATTGCAATTATTTTGAAACTTAATCAAATTAAATTAATTAATCAAATTAATTTGGTGAAATTTCTCATAAACGATATTACCTTTAGCATTACACTTGTTCGACTTCACGTGTAGTTAAGTTACACAACTTACAGAAGAAAAGAATTGATGTTTAATGCTGACCTATCTTGTTATTGTAATTGTTAGATTGATATAGTTGATGATGTTATGAGTATTATGCTTGAAAGAGATACCCAACGTACTCAGATGTTAACTGGGGGATATGTGTCAAACGCTGCAATATATAGAGGCGGAAAATTCATGGTAGGTTGTCAAAATCTACGTTTATTTTCAAATTCAGTCACACGTACGATAAACAGTACGATTTGATAAATATAATATAAATTTGTATAGTAGTGAGTTATGATAGTAATTTATAACAGTTTTACTTATTGCATTTCTTAGACTTGACAGAGCCCTTGACAAGCTCTGTAAACTTATTTGACCGTTTATAACTTACAAATTGACAATTTTTTTAAATTCAGATGGACATCAAAGCAGCGCCAGCTAATGATGCTAATGCAGTGACAGGTGTTGTTTTTTGGGATGGTCCCAGTACTGTTGTTGGGGAATTCAACCTTAAAAATCCAAGAGAGTGGCAAAGTGACAGATGTTCATGTTGCTTTGTAAGACCATTTAATGAGGTACGAATACCACATTTGACACATACAATTATATAATGTATGCTTACAAACCCACATTTATGTGATGTTTGACTTGAATATAAATGTCTTATTGAAAACGAAACAATCACTATCCGCACATTACATTGTTGTTAGGCTTCAAGCCAAAGTACACTCGAAGTCAATGTAAACATTTTCCACCGTTTTTCCAAAGCGTTAACCCTAACCCAACTAAGTCTCACTAAAGCTCACTATTAAAACCACTCTGCGTGCATGCATTCCACGTGACTTGATGACGCAATCAGCCCAAGTCATATATACCCAGGGAATCGTTGGCCGGGGCACGTCACCTGTGTGCTACATGCTGCGGATCTTCTGCGTGGCATGCGAGGGGTCCCAGGTTCGAATCCCGGGGGTGCCAAGTGACTTTTCTCCTTTCCCTTCCGATAGCAAAAATACCACGGGTAAGGTTAGGGTTAAGGCAGTTTTTTGTCGCGCGCATCTATGTGGCGTCTTTAAGCACGTGTGTGTGTACGCCAGCGCTTTGAGCGAACACTAGCGATTTGTAGCTACGCCCAATGCAATGCGCACTGACGTCACTACCACACCAGGGTGGAAAATGCTTTAGCCACAAAATCCATCGTATAAGAGTGTGACTGTATTTCATGTTTCTTACTTCCTATTATGTTCAGTCTGAATGCTGGTGTAATTGTACGGAGTATTTGCCACCTGAAGACACTGATTTCATCGAAACCGATCCCTATAAACCTTTTGTTGAAATGAACGTAGAAGATCACCTGATACCACGCACGGCTTGTGGGTTTCAGCTACATCCAGGTTTGCACGATTAACATTTCTTAATTAATTGATAGCTTGTAAATACCTCGAGTTATTACAAGGAGATGAGTATAATTATTATTCATACAAGTAGATAAAGAGTTGAATGTTTTCCCAAGTTGGAATCGCGTCTTTAGCAGATAGTAATACTGTGATACTATCTTGTTTTGTCCAGAATGAGAACAGTTGTTTTTGATATGTGAGTGACACAATGACGTCATAGAAGGATTTTATGTCACCAAGCTGCGTATAAATAGAAAAATAATGCCCCTCTCGATGATAAGGATGTTTATGAAAAGCTGAACATAGACGTTACAAAATACATGTAATAACATCAAAATATTTCTCAAGGATAAAGGTGTCAGTGACTCTAAACCCTACTGGGAGTAGTATCCACAGTCTGTTGCGTGCCAACGTTTTATAGGCTAATCTAAATCCATAAACCAACATTTAGACCAATAATTTCACGCATCGGATCGATCACGAGCTTGCGCATCTTGAGTCCGGGGTTAACTTCTCCTCTTATTGGCAAGACTGAGTATCACATTACCTACACTAATCTTTTGTTGAGAGTATTCGCGATCTGAATATGAAATCTGATGTTTATCCTTTGATGTGTTTGTACTTCTTATTTCCATCACAGTTGTCAATACACTTTTAAAAAAATGACCCCAGCTGATCCCAGCGGCGTAGCTGCCGTGGGGGGGCAGGGGGGGCAATAATGAAGGGGAGGCAATTGCCGATTTGGGCAATTGCCGATTTGCCCCCGCCCCTAGTGCAAGGAAAAAGAGGAAAAGGAGGAGAAAGAGGAAAAAGAGAGGAGAGAGGAGAGGAGGGGCAGAGATGGAGAATCCATACGATATATGCAATATCATACGATTATTATCAATAAGCCTGGCAAAATGTGTCTATTTGGGCCCCGCCCCTTCCCCCAAGTGCAGGAAAAATTGGTGGATTTGGGCCCCCGCCCCATACAGGCTTGCCCCCCCTGGAAAAAATCCCAGCTACGCCGCTGGCTGACCCTCACTTATATTGCAACCCTCTTACGTTTTTTCAATGGGCGTAATAAAACGCTATTGTTTACTTCCAAATGACTTAAGCTGATCCGTCCTTTGCGCTCATAGTGATAACACGGGGGTGCGGCTGATCATCAAAGTTGACCACAAGAAAGGGTCGTCCGCCGTAGGTTTCTACAGCAACATCCATGGATTTCATCTTGCCATTGTGAAATTATATTGAGGGATATGGACTTGGTAGTTAGGTTAAAATAGACATGTCCTTTCATATTAAGAACCTCCTGCAGGCTTTGACATAGCAGAAGGTGCTACGAAAATCAACTTCATAAACAGGCAGAATTCAAAAAATGTCGATAACCAACTGATGCCTGGGAGGAGGGTACGTGCAACATAATAACATATTTCTGTGACGCAATTCTGACGTCATGACGTCATCATTAGGCGAAATAGTATCACAGCTTCTTCATCTGCTGAAGACGCTAGTCAATATGGTGAAAACATTCCAGGCAAGCAGAAGTGTATAGTTTTGAGGTTAAACTCCTTACTCATTGTATTATTTAATTAACAGATGGTGATGATTCAGAGGCAACAGTTTGGTGTCGTTACTTCAGGGATGAATACGTAAAAATTCAAAGGACGTTTCCCATCGACTTTGACCCTTCTGATGAGTGGCACACTTACACTCTAGAGATTGTGGTCTATCCAACAGGATCTGAACAGGTAAAAAGTCAATCCTGAATCAGTGCGGTAATCAGTAAATCAGTACGGTAAATCAGTACGGTATTCTTCAGAACCATCAATAGATTAAGGTTTTCTTGTCGATTGTATTTTTAATATTGAACATATAAATATCCACTCTTTTGTTTATCTTCCTTTGTAATGGGTTGTATACTGCTAATGTAAGTTAAGTCTGTCATTCCTCGTTTATCGATATCCTGTTCACGTCGACTTTCCTAGGATCAATGGGAACTGAGACTTCTAATTGACGATGTTTTGTTGACCAGTCTTGATGGCATTCCTGAGTTGTCAACATCAGCGAATTTCGTGATTCATGTATGGAACAAAGATAATATAGTAACTAACCTTCCAGATCCATTATACCCGCCAAATGCAGTAGCTTACTTCAGAAACCTCAGGTTTGTAATTTCGTACACGTTGATGACGTTTGCCGTGTTGGTATCCAGCTTTGTGTATGTAATAATAAGGGACTGTGCAATAATTATGAGCCCTGGAGAGGGTTTTTTTGGGGGGGGAGATTTTTTGGGAAGCCGAGGGGGGGGGGCAAGCAATTTTAGCGCACATTTACGGAACACCTTTTAAATAACACGCCTTAAGAAAACACTACAGAAACGTTCAAATATACAAAATTTACAAAAGTTTGCAAATATGAACCAAAAAATTTGGCAAAGGAGGGGGGTGGGCTAAGATTTTTTGGCGCGCCGATAGGGGGAGCGAACAATTTTTGACGAGCAATTTGACAATTTCCCCCCCCCCCCGGCTCGTAATTATTGCACAGCTCCTAATGGCTTATAGCCATCTAATGGCTAATAGCCATTCATTGATTTTAATCAGATTGATTGCAAAAGAGTTTATATAGCAAGTAGATTTATTTCATAAAATTATAACACCTACATAAAAACCCTAATACACTTATCACCTTAAAATGCAATTGCTCCTGTGTGGGCAATATTGCGCGAAAGTCCAATCTGAAAAAAATGTTCGTTTGGTGAAACGCGGTCTTTGTTAACCAAAAAACGGCCTTGATCGTCTTCAATTTTAACCGTTCTTTTTGTTTGGCATTATTTACCGAATGGGTGCAGTCTGGCAGTACAATGAATGATAAGTATTTTCAAATTTACATTATGATTCCTTGCTTGTTTAACAGAGCTCCTCCTGCAATTAACCAACCGTGTCGATATGGAGAGCAGTTCCGTGCGAGGGGAAGTCCTATCATTACCTATATGGCGGGAGTAGGTACTGCTCCAGGCGAGACGGACCTTGTGCCATTTCAAGAGGTACACTGTAAGAAAAAATGTACTCAAGACACTAAATAAACATGAATGTGAGAAGAATCAGCAAAATGGTAATGAATAAAAAATAATTAACAATCCATAGCCTATTTTGTAAATGCAAGCATCGGAAATTAATGATAGTATTTATTTTCATTAGTTTCTTCGTCCGTGCATTCCGTGTTTCCAAGGCCAATCCGTATGTCAGCGATACCAGTGTTCAGATGAATGCCGTGTCACAGGAGTTACGCCTTTCACTTTCACTTTACATAACATAACATTGCCAGAAGGAAGTGTTGAATACGTAAATGATACCACAGGAACAACTGCCACAGCAGAATACTTTGTCACAGGTAAAATAAGCCAGTAATTTATAAGTTGACATAACGGGAAATCATTTCATGAAGCATTTTCAAAATTGACACTTCCTATTGACCCTGTAATTAATATGATCAATCAAATGTTCCATTGTCCGTAACTAGGTTTATCAAGAATATCCACTTGTATTTGATATGTTTATCCATTGCACTACAGTCTGCAAAATAATTAAGGTACCACTTATTTTAACACCTGTATATCCTAAACAAAGACATTATGTCGTAATTAGAACCAGAAGCTAATAGCTGCATCTTTTAGCTCGGATTTAGTGCCTCATTCGTTAAAATCGGTCAACTAATAAAGCCATAATTATCCAAATCCCAAGGAAGATGTAAATTCAAAAGTTGCAGTTTTGCTCTAATACATGCCATAGCATGATATTGATTTGTACACTAAGCGTTCTCGAACAAGAGAACAAGCGCTGTGCTTTCCATTGCACATTAAAACTAGCGTCGTGCTTTCATTGATTAGAACATGAAAGTGCAACTTTTGATTCCGTTACTTCCTTAGGTTTTAATTCACCATTTCTTTAAATCACAACCAAATTCAACAAGTGAGGTCTTAAATCAGAGCTATAGGGTACAGGTATTGGCTGCTGGTATTAAATTTGACATCTTTGTTTAGGATTATACAGGGGTGAATATAACTGGTGCCATAATTATTTGGCTCACTGTAGATATGCATTGCAAATGTATCTATGTGGCATACACAGAAAAGAAATATCGTATCGTATTATAGAAAATACTGATGATAATCTCTTCAAATATTTGGGCACCAGACTTTAGAATTCCCCTAAGAATAATTATCAACTTGCATCATGATTTTTGTGTACAATAAGTTGCGTTCCTTAATGTACACGTGGAAACTGAAAAAATGATCTTACTAACTCTAGATATCAATTTTAAATCATGCAAAATGATGAATGTAGAACTAGCTGGGGAACCCATAAACTCCCGGGCATAAACCTTATGTCGTTATGAACTCACAAATCATTGGCCAGCACAAGGACACCCTTTGACACTATTTTAGCTACATATGTATTCACTAAAACTCTCTTTGATAAACTTTGATTAACGTCAGTTCAAGCCGTAGCTGGAAACGGTAAAGTAGCCGTAGCATCATCGAATGGAGTCAACATGGACATCACCCCACCAAGATTGGATTACTACTTTTATCTAGATGTTACTCAGTCCGGTTTGTTGCAACAGGCACCAACCAAATTCCAGGCATCCAGTAATACAATACGAGCGTTTTGGGGATTCGTTGATGACGAAAGTGAAATTCAGGTAGTTTCGATTTAAAATGTTCCTTGTTTTTCAATAAAATTCTTATTTAAAATAAAATATTTACTTGATCGTAAAGGGCATCATTTCATTATTATTATTATTATTATTATTATTATTATTATTATTATTATTATTATTATTATTATTATTATTATTATTATTATTATTGTTATTATTATTATTTTTCTTTCTTTAGGCATACTATTGGGCCATAGGATCATCACCTGGTTCTACAAACCTTCAAGATTTTGAATTTGTAGGTCTTAATCAAACCAACACGAATAGCAGTTTCGAAGGACTACTACTTGACAATCAAACGTATTACGTCACAGTTATAGCCCGCAATGGAGCCGGATTAGAAACTATTTCTGAATTTGACGGTAAATAGATTATCGTGCAAATTGAAAAGGTCTACGACCATGAAGTCTTAAAATTACAACAACAAAAACAATAATTTTAATAATCCTACATGCAATATCCGCCTAGTGCCCATCCATGAACAACCTTTGAACAATCTTTGACAATTACCTCTAAAATTGTTATTGTCTTCTCCAATCACATTATTTCTACAGGTGTGACCGTGCTTTTAACACCTCCTCCTCCAGATGGCGTGAATTCAACTGTTCTGTTTAATGAACCGTTTGATAAGGAGGTCTTCCCATCGGATGCCAAGCAGACTACTAACCCAAGTGCCACCGGAGCATGCTGGACTAAAGCTGACGATGAAAGTGTTTCAAGATATGGTATTATCTACAGAATTATTATTACTTATACCAGCAATGGTTAAATCACAACTATAAGCCTATAGTCCAATGTTTGAGCATAACTATGTAGTACTAATCGAAATAAGATATAAGAACCGCGCAATACTTTCATGTTTTTCTTTTCTGTATTGTTTTTATTTTATTCTTCATGGTCGTGAGTTTGTGCTGTGCTGTGCTGGATGTTATGTTTGAAGGTATATACCTCGCTAAATTCTTTTTCTGTATCGCTTTTCAGACTATTGTGTGGGAAGTTCACCAGGCGAAGATGATATTGTCCAATGCATAGCAGTGAGCAATTCTTCTGGATGTGCTATGATTATTAATGGTAAAATAGAGGTGACATCTGATGAGTATGGTCAAGCATCATACAACCTCTCAGACTTTATACCACCTGATGGAAATGGAACATTTTACATGGGAAGCAGGTTCAATATGGAACCAGGAAAGTAAGACAATGGAGGACATCTCCTCTAGATGATCTATATAAAAGGAACATCATGTACTACTAATATTATACTGTAAAAATTGATGATCCTACAATTATGTTAAGTTATATGGTGACTTTTTGTTAATTTAGCGCTCTGGTGGAACGCCGTCCTTGCTTAATTTGTAATTACATTTGAATAACGTTGTTCTAAGGTTCTGTGTAATATTGTTTCAGATGCTTATACACAACATTGAAAGTTTGCAATGAAGCTTCTTTGTGTACAGTCTTGTCAACAGGAACGGTAACAATAATACGTAAGTTATGCATAGTTTGTTATCTCATAACCAGCGATGATATCAGAACAATCCTGCCATCTCCACCAATCTTAACACTATACAAAAGCATTTTGCAGAAGTAATTGTTTGTTGATGTCACTGTATCATACATCCCTTGCGCTTTTTGTGAGTTACTCCTCCCCAACCTGAACTTATTGTGCACACTTTTTGCTCCCTTTAACCAGGGTCGACAATTACCTTTTTCATATTAAAACATGAAATGCTCCCCATTACTCCCGTGTTCTGGTGTGTTTATGATGACCTTAAAATATTAACCTCAATATTAAAATAATTTCCTCCCCAAACCAAGTTGACGGCGATGAGATAATAACATCTACTAATGGAAGTGATATCATGGTCGAGTCATCTGGCGCCAGACGTCGTAAAAGGCAAGCCGAGGATGACTTTGAACTATCAATTGAAACTTCAGGAGGTAATATATTAACCAAACTAAAATCTTATCCTATCCAGATGATTTTGATTGTGGTACAATATTATTGATGAATATTTTTAATACAAGTTTGCATTAAGTACTCAGTAGCTGAAAAGGGTGAAGATTTATCTACTTTTTGTAATTTTGTTCAGGTCTTCATCCAGGTGGCTCTGTTTTGTTTGGATTCCTTGATGGCGATAGAGCCAAACAAGATTTCACCTCTGATGCATCGATGAAGTATCGCTCATATATCACAGACCACCTGGCAATCGAACTTCAAACGGAAAGAATTCTTAGAGGAAGGTATGATGATGAATAGAATTTGAGCCAAACCCAAAATAAGATTAGGTAAACTTGCTACCTTTGTGTTACATAGCATTTACCTACAGATCTCATTTGAAGTGGTTCATCCTCCTGAAAGAGTGTGTGGGAGTTATCTGATCTGTAAATGACCTTTATGTATCTTATGTATTTATTAACTTGGTTTAGAGGTCTGGGAGTTCATTTAGACATTTTGTACTAGATTCAAATTTTTAATGGGGTTTAAGATATGAGCTCCTCTCCCTAAATCGTCTCCGCCTAATCCACAACCACCCTTGGCAACTTTTATTTCAAGCGTCATCAAAAAATAATTTAAAAAAATTAAAGCTGAATATTGTACATGACTAACAGCGAATAAACTTGCTTCAATAAATTTTAGACCTAAATAAATCTTCTAAGTGAAGGAATACTAAAGAAATGTTTTGAAATCCATGTTGCACATCAAAATATAACAAAACCAACTTTTTGGGGTACTCCGGTATATGACACAGGACCATTAATCGGTTATTTAAACTTCTTCATGTTGTTTATTTGTTTTCTCATAAAAGGATTAAGAAAGTTTATGAGATATCATTCTTCCTTGGTAGTCTTGGACAGATTGAATTACAAGGTCCCTTAATGATCAATATTACATTTGAAACTTGGGACAACTCGACAGATGAAGTGCCATTACTTCTGTACTGGGATTATGGTAAGTAGCTCAAAGAAAAATGACAGCGACCTTCATCAAACCCTATACATTATTTAAACATGTTAAAGAGACACTAAGCCAAATAAGAAACTTATAATTTTTCACAAGGTCATATCTTAAAATCCTGTGCGTCAACATGATCAAAATTACACACAGGATTACTTCAATACTGTACTCTAAACACATGTCAGTAACCAAGCAGTTGGCCAATTGACACAACAGCAAAATGCACTGAATAAGCCCCGTTCCACACTATTCCACTTACTCTTTGGAAATTTCTCATCTGTGTAAGAATCTTATACGCATTCTTACAGACTTTTTATGCTGGGTGCATACTATTGGGCTGTGAATGTTTTCCAGGAAGCTGTACAATGTCTGAATTTTGCTCTTGTGTCAGTTGCACAACTGCTTGGTTACTGACATGTGTTTAGATCAGAGTATTGAAGTAATCATGTGTGTTATTTTGGTTCATTGTGATGCACAGACTTTTAAAATATGACCTTATTTTTATAAGTTTCTTTTTGGCTTAGTGTATTTACTAATGCAGCCCTTTTAACATTAAAATGTTTCCAGTGAAGTATTATTGTCCCCATCTGGCGCGTTCGGAAGCATGTAACATAAATGGAGTCTTTGGGTAAGAGATGTACCTTTGGACCTAGGTTTTAGTTATTAGGTGAGAACATAATTATGAGTGACTGTCACAAACAGTCCCGACGAAACTTATTCTTAATGGCTTAAATCAGTATTGATGTTTACAAACAAGTTGAAACAATATTGAAATAATACGGGAATAGGTGGATTGAATGACGGAGCAAACAAAAAATAATGGGGATGTTTGGATAACAACCGAGGAATCCAGCATATACGCCTTACCTCCAATATTGAAGTACACTCTCACCGGATATTTGTGTGCTGTATTCTTATTTATGTTTTCAGAGTCTTCTCGGTGGCTTGATGCTGGCAAGACGTGCAGTAATACAGGGACAAGTTACGATGAGTCTATGCGTAGAATTTCGGTTTGGGTCAGTGATAAAATCTACCTTATATAAATGTTCACCATAAACAACAGCTCCTTTGTCTCGCGTATGCCTTATTCGCCGCTTTGACTACTTTATTTCATCTTGTATTTTGGTTTGATTGTCTAAATATGTTACTTAATATCATTATAGTGTTCATCATAACATAAGGTTTCCATTAGTCTCTATGAGAATCCTCTTTCGTGTTATTTTTCTAGGTCTGCGCTACCAGAAATAGCGTGTTCGAGTCATCTCGCGATCGTTCTCGTCGTGCTGTTGATGAAAGTGCTTATTTTAGTCAGGAAACACAGTTTGCTGTGGCTGCTATATCTCCGAACATTGTAAATGAGAGCCCTTATTTCGTCAATCTTGTTTCATCTCTTACCGTTGATGAAGATAAGGGTAAGGGACATTCGCCAGTGATGTTTCTTTTTTTAGCGGGGTTCGTGTTTAAATTAGTTCTTGAAAATGTTTACCACATTTGATCAGGCCGAGATCGCATGCAATGCACAATATCACCAAGGACTCATGATCATAAGATATAAAATTTACTTCCCATATATTCCAAATTATTGCATGTTCACATCAATGGCCGAAGGTCATTAACAAGTGTTGAACATATTTTATGAACTTATTTAGTTCCCCCAAAAGGATTGCTTTTCTGTATCGCTCACTCAGAGATGAACAGTTTACCAGTTGGTCAAAATAGGCAGGTACAGTACAGAGATCCAGATCAGGATTCAGTTACCAGAGGAACTTGTTCAGTCCAGCTTCCACCAAAATATTATCGCCTGACACATTTAGTAGTCAGAAGTTGACAGTAAGTTGCTAACAGATGTCATGCTGATTATGGACAGAGTATCATTGAATATGATGAAAAAATATTTACGAGATATGTAACGTAATTATTCTTATCGTTCAACAGGGAAATTAGAGTATCGATTACGAGCAGAGGACCCAGACGGTGATGGACTTAGATTTGTTCTGGATCATGCCAAAGGTCGCCCAAGACTAGGTATTGCTAGTGTATCCATCGATGGGCTGTTGACTTATACACCATGCAAAGACTGCAACGGAGAGGATATCGTCAATATTGCTGGTAAGAGCTTACATGCTATTTTTCCATAGCCCTGGATTAAATAGGGAATATCGATGCTAAGCAATACGCCCGAAAAATATTGACATTTAAAGCATTTAAGATTTAAAGTATTTTGTATAAACTTGGATCGCTCACTAACCACAGTCTTCAGGAATATATTTTATCCCGTGAAATAATAAAGAACAAACACACACACATTTGTGTGGAAGACGCCAACTAGAAAAACCGATTGTCAGCCGTGCTCTATGTTTTGGCTATATTTATTGCCATATCTTGGCCATCAAAATCGGCATTAAATTGGCTGAAATATTACCGATTAATAAATCCAATTGGCAACAATCTGTATTATAATTTGCATTGTAAGGATGACCGACATTGTAACAAAAGAATAAGAATGCGACGCATATTAGCAAGTCAGGTTAAATGGTTTATGGAATGATGTGGGGTCGTAGTGGTCAGCGACAACCTGTAAAGAGTGCTGAGGCGCACTATAAATGCCTGCGCTTTATTTTAAACAATAAGATGCTTCTCTTTTTCATTGTAAAAGGGCAAGTTCCATAATCACATTTATGGAAATATAGTTATGCATATGTATATACAGTAAGGCAAAAAAGTTGTGTTGTATTCACACCTGTATATCCTAAACAAAGACAAAGATGTCAAAATTTAAACAAACAACCAATACCTGAATCTTTAGCTCAGATTCAAGACCTTATTTGTTGAAATCGGTTGAGAATGAAAGAAACGGTGATCTAAAACCAACTGAAGAGACGAAATTAAAAGTTGCACTTTTGTGTTCTAATCAATGGAAGCATGACGCTAGTTTTAACGTGCTAATCAATGGAAGCACGGCGCCGGTTTCCATGTTCGCGAATAGCACATGCAATGGAGGAAACTGCAACTTTTAAATTGGCACCTTCCTTGGGGTTTTGGATCGTCGTGCCTTTATTTCTTAAACAATTTCAACGAATGAGGTCTTAATTTCGAGCCAAAAACACAGCTATTGGCTGCTGGTTTTAATTATGACATATCTGTCTTTGTTCAGGATATATAAGGTGTAAACATAACTGGTACCTTAATTTTTTGGCTTACTGTATTATACATTGTCTCTTTTTCTGTAACGTGAATTGTGGCGCTCTTTTCGAATGACTGGAAGATCATGATCAATACTTACCAAAGCACCACCTGGCCCGAAATACCTTTTCCTCCTTTATTTCTTCAAAGAAGAAAGGAATGACAATAATGCTAAGGCAGGATAGCAGCAGAACTCTATCTGGACATTTAGAATGTGTATGAACACGATTATGAAAGAAATTTGCAAATTGGGTTTTGGGATTAGGTAACTCAATCGGTAATTTGTCAGGCAATTTAACCTCGATTATGCTCGAATTCGACTGTGTGGTGGTGGCCACGACATGGCTATAACACATATAAAAATATACGACGATAAGCGATTGCTTTAAGGGGGTACTACACCCCTGTGGTAATTTGTGACTATTTTTGCATTTTTCTCAAAAAATAATGACACACTGGTAACAAAAGTTATGTATATTATTGGGGCAAGGAAAGCAATTATTACACTGAAATTTCAGTGACTCAAGACAAGCGGTTCAGTATATATGATAGGAAATGAGGTACATCCTAGCGGTACCTCATTTCTTATCATAAATAACGAACCGCTTGTCTTGGGTCACTGAAATTCCAGTGTAGTAATTGGATTCCTTGCCCCTATAATATACATAAATTAGTTTTTGAGAAAAATGCAAAAATAGACACAAATTTAATGAGGGGTGTAGTACCCCCTTAAGTGTTGTTCTTCCCCAATACTAAATGTTTCGGTTTTTGGACACACGTTATAGACACGCGTAAGGTATCGATCTTTTTAGAGTGCTTATCAAATTACGCGTGGTATAGTTTAGTTTATTTAGGGAACGATGAAAAGGTCTTGTCGCAATCGTGTGGTTTTGCTTTATTTTACAGTGGAAGAAGTCCAGAGTGACGCAGGCATTACATCAACCTCGACTCAAGCTAGTATCACTGTGCTAGTGAGATCGGTCAATGACAATCCGTTTGCTTTTGTAGCACATAGAGGGCAAATCGGTAGTACACTCGCTCGATCTGCAAAGGTAAAGTTGTGTCCATCCAATCCTTACAGTGTTAATTAGTTTATTAAGCTCCCTCTTTTAGCTGTTTTAAAACATAGAGCTACATTGTTTACGAGATAACAGTAATTCAGTTAAGTTTGATGTTTTATTGATTTAGTTTGCAGTGGGACAAAATACTAGATCTATCATAGCGTACGTTCCTCTAATGGCAGCACTAGGCGCATATGATGTGGATAGCAGTGATGTGCTCACTTTTGTAATTGATGCCCCTGTAAATGGAGAAATAATGTTCAGTGATGAAGATAGAACTGTACCAATTAATGCAGAGAATTGCAACAATGGCAGTGAAACAGTGAAATCCTTTGATGAACGTGTTGTTCCTTGCGGACTTGTACTGTCTCGAGATAAGGTATGCAATGGGTTAAAACAGGAAGAAGAAGCCGAAGAAATCGTCGACGACGAAGAAGAAGAAGGGGGGAAACATGCCCCAATGTATCAACATTTTACATAGAATATGCTCTAGTTAAAATGTTGATGTCTTGTGGGCACAAATTTAAATCGGGTATCGTTGAAAAATGATTCATAAAAGATAACCGGTAAATTCTAATTTTTTCACAAAACACACGGTAACTAATGAATATAGTATTCACATTAATGTATAAAAATAAGAAGTCCGCCCTATAATTATTAATAATTCACAACTTAGTAGGAACCTTTCTACTTTTATTGCAGAATCATCTAAGCTGGGTGATGGTGAACTTCACGTACACACCACACATGAATTTTGTTGGAGAAGACTCGTTTAGATTCCTTGCACACGACCAAGACGGTGCCATGTCACAATCAATGATAGTGTATATTGATGTTTACGAACCGTGTCGTACAAAAGATTGTTTCTGTAAGAGTTTATACCACCAGCTTAATAAATAAGGCAGCAGTTCGTAAATCTTGACCGTTGATGCGCTCAAGCTAGCAAAATGAGTCTGCAGAATCAAAAGTCAGTTTTCCGGTTCATTTTTCAGAGCCATGTTCAAAGTGTGTGTCGATTTCAAAAATCAAGGTAGCCAAAATGACCCGTTAATGACCCCAATGATATTTCTTTTAATTTGAGATATCGGTGACGGCAAATGATGCAGAAAAAAGCAAATTCTGAAACAAAAAAGGCACATGACAATAACCTTATTCAACATGTTCAATCATGGTGAGTGCCGCGGATCCTGGATAATGTAACTTGACCATATGGACGGGAAGTGTAAATTCATGACATGAATGATGTGTACAAACCAACATGGTTGCAACTTTTTAATTTGTACCTTCCATCGGCTTTAGTTTCATAACTTGGCTATTTCTGCACCATTTGCCGTCATTGATATCTCAAATTTAAGAAAACAACATTGGGGTCATCATGTTTTCCTTGATAATTGAATCAACCCTCACTTTTGTAAGGTCATGACTTATTAACTGCTACCTTATATTATTGTGCTGACTGTATGTAGTCCTTCAACATTCAAATTTGTCATATTTTGTTCAAGTTTTGTCTATAATCGTTTGTTCTTCAATGGAACAGATCTGCTAAAAGAGGACAAAATGGTCATTGTACGATGTTGAATGACAATTATATGGATTTTACTGCGAATAATTGATAAATAGAATAGGTTTCTCATTGTCTTGAGTTAGGCATGGTCTAGGATTTTAAGCAGATACTTTATGGAGTGGTCGTATATGAAATTATAGTTATACTGAACCATATAATATGAAAGCGGCAAGAACATGCTAACAATTGAAGTGGAATATTATGTCATTATTTATTTACACCTCATGATCGTGAGCCAGCTGAGTTTTATAAGCTGCCATTGTTCGTAAATCGTTCAGTAAAAACAAATTCCTAAATGTACATTTAAGTACGAAAGATGTCGTCTTTAATTTGATACCTCATATTATTTTGTTGACATTTAACAAGAAACGACGGAGATATCAGGCCTGAAAAGCCCCTTATCGTCCTTAAATCAAAAGTGATACTTTTAGTTAACATTAGTTTTGGTTTTTCCAAAATATATACACCTTTACGCACAAGGAAATTTAATTAACGAGGAAGAATTTGTTATTTAATTTTCATGAAATGATACTGGCTATTGTCCTTATCGACTTATAAATTGGTACGTTTGGATGTTTGAGTCATATGTATGGATGTTTGAGTCATTTAAACTGCCGTAAGGCTCATTGCGTAAGGCTCAAGACGTAAGGCTCATTGCAACTTTTCTAATATAACCCACTACACCCAACAGATATGTTTTAAGCATTTAATTTGAGAGTTCTTACGTTATTACTATGCTACTTGTGGCAGTTGATTGAGCCAATTTCAACATGTGTCTACTTTTACATTTACAGCTGTCTTCAATTTGGAGACCGCCTACTACAAACAGATGTATGTGGATGAAGGGGAAGAATTTGTTACAATAACTGTTAACAGGACAGGATACGTAGATACTCCAGGTGTTGTGGGTAAGAATAAAAGGTTTAAAAATGCTTGTGTATATGAGATACTAATTTATTATTCCTAAGTGACTCGTGTGCTTTCGACTGAGAGTAGTCCAGTAGTCAATGTACTTAAACATAAAACTACTTTGCGTATTTTTCTTACGTATTTTTACCATTGGCTATTTCGTTGATTATAATAATTACGTATTTTGTAAAAATAACTGTGTATTAACCGAATTTAACGTCACATATTGATGCGTCTAATGCACAATCCCCAGGAACAAGTGAAAGAATTGTCGAGAAAAATAATACACACAAAAAGGGATAAAATTACTTTAGGGGATGTCATTTTCTTCGGCAGGGGGGTCATGAATATGACCCCCCATGACCCCCCCTTCCGCCTATACAGACTCAAGACAAATTATTCATCGGCAGAAGTGAGGCGCGGAGCGCGCCCAAATTTTAGAGCGGAGTGCGCGAAACGCGTTAAAAATTTCTATCGTAAGTGCAAAAATCTTGCAGTATACTAGTAACTAACGATTGTGCGCACACTTTGTTTTTTTAGTTTTGGTCTCAAAATTCTATGACCCCCAGTATATTCCCCGAAGAAAAAATGACAGCCCCTTATCAATTTTAGCTATAACTTTTCACAAAAATGTCGGACTACACGAGCAACATGAGCAAGTAAATGCCGGGAGTAAATGCTTCCAACTCCAAGGAAAATAACTGAATCACGTAACACGCATGTGCTCGAGAACACTGCGCATTTTGTCAAGTGCAATTAAAGGTGTGTGGTAAGATTTGGTTTGTTATATTGTGTTTTGTAAATCACATCGAGAACTTTACCACATTAATCTGATTACCAAGGTTTGAGTTAAATTGCACAGGCTGGTTTGATTTTAGAAGCAAAAACGTCTTTCACAACGATCTGTAGAAAGTTATGGGTGGTGAAAACCATGAAGTATGAGTTTTCATGTTTTCGTTCAAAACATATAAACGGAATATACACTATGCAAAAAAAGTACCGTTACACTTGAAAAAGTCTCCATGATTTCAAAACCAAAAGGGTATGAAGCAAATCAATACAATCGCTGAATGCAGCATTTCATACTGCGAATGTTGACACCTCATTTGTTGCTCTGTAAGTTACAAGTATTTCAATTTTTAAGTGTCGGATAGAAGTTGCAGTTGCCCCTATACAACAGTGCAAATACAATAAATACGCTATAATCATAACGAAACATTTTTCTTCACTCAGTGATAACTTTTATTGAACATTTTTATTTCAATCTCATTCTATTCTTGTTTTCATGGATTCGTTCTTTACATGTTTATTCTCAAACTTCAATTTATCCTTCAATATTTAGTGTGTCCTCCATCACTGTTCACAAGTGCTGCAATGCGACGTCGTATGCTTTTAATGAGGTGTACATTTCCTCTTCAATGGTCAAATTCTGTTTCACTTTCCCAAAAACATGCGGAACAAACACAGATTTAGTAAATTATTAAAAAGGCATTCATTCACAACATTCCAAATTGATCCATTTTAATGTCACTTTGATTATATCAAGTTTTGGACGTGAGACAGGGTTCAGCCATGATTGGAAGCGATTTTAAGGGTGACCAGATGACATTACATTTTACAAGTGGAGAATCCCGCGTCAGTACTCAAATTGATATCGTGAATGATGATGAGCCAGAAGACAAAGAAGAATTCTTCGTATCCCTAAATGTTCTTGAAGGAGGAATAGCTGGTCTAGCAAATGAGATAACAGTTACAATATTTGATGATGACGTAATAGATGGTAAGTAATGGTGATGTCGCAGTTTAGAATTTGAGATGTAATTATTTCTGCTTTTAATCAAAATCTACATAATGCAACTTTATTTCTTTTTTACGTGACAATCATTTTGAAATCTGAGCATTTCTCAAACTACGCCCATTCGACCTAATAACTCAAGATCAATATCTAGGTCAAACATTTTTTTATTTATATCAAAGGTCCCGCTCTTAATTAAAATAGATTATAACATCCGTACCTAGGTAAAGGTAAAGGATGCGAACCTGTATATAAACAGTGAACGGAGTGCCCATCTCTCTTTCATTGGGCGAGACTCATCCATGTAATGTTGCTGTAGGGGGTCGCTACACCTCCTCCACAGCGAGACTGTTACCTTCCCAGCATTAAAGAATACCGGTACCCATTTATACACTTGGGTGGAGAGGAGTAATCGAGATAAAGTATCTTACTCAAGGGCACAACACGATGGCGTCGCCCAGTACCCAGGTCATCATGATCAACATAACAGAACTTTGTCACCTTTACTTTGCTAGTCATTAATGATCAGTACGCGGTCTACTTTTCTTCACCATGTATTAAAAATCCACCATAACATTGCAAACAATCATTTTAATGCTGATGACAATCAATCAATCAATCAATCAATCTCAATCTTTTTTTTTCATCAATCTCATAAAGCATACAATGTAACAGCAAAGGTAAATTAAATTAAACAAGTATTGATGAAGGCAGGTACATTACAAGGCCAAGAGGCCTGAAAACGATGTACCACCTTATAACATATAATTATAATTGATATCAATTCTTATACTTGTCATTCAACCAGGGTCTGTGTTAGACATATTAAAAGCATGACTAGTTACAAACTAATATAGGGCTAAGCTCAATATGATCGTTTAATTATAGCTAAAATAAATTAAGTACGTTTTAATTAATGTTCGACAATATCTTTATTTATTTATGTATGTATTTTTTATTCCCTTTGTAAAATGTTTGACCCCCATAAAAATTTCGATTCCGCAACTGGCGCGCCAAGGAGACGGAACTAGCAAATAGATAGAGAAAAAAGGTAAACTTATCCTCTGTCATTCCTCCCTTCTTACATAAATAATGACCTTAGTGTCAACTGTTTCTGTATCTATTACCCTTGCCCAAACCACCATAAATTCTTAATTGTTCCCCTTTGATTGTAGACTCATCTCAGGGACCAATCGTTGCCGCTGCTAGTGGTGGTCTAGTGGCACTTTTATTAATCATCTTCCTAGCGCTACTAGTCTACTATCGTTACCGAGTCTTGCCTGCCAGAAAAGCAGCCGACCTACCTGCTGATAATCTACAGGTAAAGTTGCCTGTGAATAGAGTAGACCCTCCCTCGGGTCCATGGAGAACGACTGGTAATGTAGATTATAAACACATCAAAATTAAAAAGTCTCCAGTAGTTCCATCCCCATTTAATTAGAGTCTGACGAGTTTATGGCAAAATAATTTATATAATGATTTTCTATACACTTTCCTTCGAAGGTTGGTACCAAATTTGATGCAATGGTGAATATATGAGGAGAGGCTAGGGGAGCCCAGCAAACACATTTTTTTAAAACTTCAATACTACACTAATATTACACATTTCCAAACGTACGTATCAATCACCCGTGCATCTTATCCCGTTACATGAGACTGGTTTTGAATAAATGCACGGGCGTATGATACATACGTTTGGAAATCGCAAGCTATCTACTATATTACGCTTGGTATGTAAGCTTATGTAGAATTACACGGTTTGTAGCGTATATTTTTAGTGTGTGCGTATCTGAAACCATATAGTATATAAATGATCAATTAATAAAACAAGTCAATGAGGGAGGTTGGGGAGGGGCTTGGGGATGTATCAGTCAAAATAAAAACCCCAATCAAGGGTAACTATGGTTTGAATAGTAATCAAGTTTAAATATACTCCTGATAGGGGCAGGGCTGAAGAATGAGACAAATTAATGGTTAAATTTAATTTAATTCATCAAGAGGAAGCGACAGTGTCAAGAGCAGTTAACTGCGGTAGTTGAGTCCAATAGAAAGACCCCGCAATGCTATTCATTTGAACTTACCAGCCCTGCTCCAGTAAAATGGTACCGTTAATTACTATAGTTCAGTTACTTACAAATGGGATGCATCCAAGCTCGTCGCTGTCGATCCCTCGGGGTTGATTAACGTAGGAAACAGGTGACGAGCTGTTTCGAATGTCATTGGCATTTTTTCAAATTTAACAATTTTTGTGTTGTTTTAGATTTCAATATTAAAGCCATTATTATAACATTTGCTGAGGAGAACGCCCTGAAAAAAAATTTAATTCTGGTTTTTACACGATTGTAATGTACTTTAGTCAATAAAGATACTCTGCAAAAATCAAGACTTTAGGTGCTGTAGTTTTTTCAAAATCCGAGATATATTTGGAAATATTAGTCGAACACGTATGCACAGTACGTACACGGCGTGCGGAATACACATACACACACACACCCACACACCGAGGATCGTACCGTATTACAACCGCGGGACATATCTGACAGTAAAAGCTAACATTTTATGAAAAATAAATACAAATCTATTTTTACAGAAATGATATAATATGGCTTAACCGAGATTGACCAATACTGCGTTTATGACCAAATAAAAGCAGTATTGTTAACGTTATTATATAATTAATACAGCTAGGTGACCCCTTTTCAGTACTAAGCAAACCTTTGTCGTTGCAGGATGAACATTTTGAAGCAGAGATGCGACAGATGTGTTATACAATTGACTCCGTTTTAATGAAAAATACGCTAGTCGACCTGAAAACTTTCCAGGTAAGCAAAATAAATTGTCTTTATTTTAAAAACAAAGCAAAATTAAAATTGGCTGCAGGAAAAAATAGTGCCGTAGCTTAAGGACTATCACATCCTTATATCATGACTTTTTTAAATATTTTTTTCTTGGGGAAAAGAGCAACTGACTGCCCCGTGATCTCGTATAAAACAGTGTATTTTAACTTCCAGGCATTTGGTGTCACAAAACAATATTAGAGAGCTTGCGATTTCCAAATGTACGTATCAAACACCCGTGCATCTATTTGCAATCCCGTCACATGAGAGTGATTTAGAATAAATGCACGGGCGTATGATCCGTACGTTTGGATATCGCAAGCTCTCTATTATTTTGTAGCTTGGTATGTAGAATCACATTTGTAGCGTATACTTTTAGTGTATCTGACACCATAGTATATAAATGATCAATTAATTAAACAATTCAATGAGGAAGGTTGGGGATGAATCAGTCAAAAAAATCGATCTATGGTTTGAGGAAGCGACAGTGTCAAGAGCAGTTACTAAACTGCGGTAGTTTGGTCCAATTAGGAAAGCCCTGCATGGCTATTCATTTGACATTACTAGCCCTGCGGGGCTCCTCTAAAATGAATCTATAATTACTATTCAGTTCAGTTCAGTTACAATGGGATGTATCCACGATCGTCGCTGTCTCACTCTCACGGTTGATTAACATAATATGAAATAGGTGACGAGCTGTTTCGAACGTCATTGGCATTTGTTAACTTTACATTTTTAGTGTTGTTTTAGATTTCAATATTAACCCAGATTAATGAGATTGACCAGTACCGCGTTTATGACCAAATAAACGTAGTAATCTTACTTCTTTAATCATTAATACAGCTAGGTGACCCATTTTCAGTATTAAGCAAACCTTTGTCATTGCAGGATGAACAATGTGAAACAGAGTTGCGGCAGATGTGTTATACAAACGACCACGTTTTAATGGTAAAGTTTAAAACTTGTTCGATTAGAAATCGCAAGCTTTCTATTATTTTGTAGCTTGGTATGTAGAATCACACGGTTTGTAGCCTATACTTTTAGTGTATACGCTACAATCCGTATAATAAATTCCTCTCATCATAAGGATTTAGAAAAGAAAGTACTATTTTTTAATGTTAGCTATGTAGCAAAACATAAAAGAATGCAACTATTCTAATTTGGGTTTATTTTTGTCAATTAACAGCAAAAAATGAACAATTTGCGACAAGTTTGTTTGTATGCCTGTGGAGCCCAAAATTTGACCTTTGACTTTCTTGTGTAAAATTTAACTGTAGGTCAGAGACAGGTCAAGCTATCATTTTTCCTAATTCTTACTACGATGAAAATATTGCGATGAATTTGATCCATACAATATACTAATAATACCTTAATTATTAATTTCTTATGTCACAATCCTTAACACACATGGTGCACTGTGTGTTCGGTGCTTGTTACATCGATTACTTGAATATTTGAATCCGTGGAACAGACCGAAAATATCTCAAAAACTAAAATAGTCTACTATTTAATTAATTATTTATTTATTATGTATATTCATACGTAGCGGTAAACGTAAATAGAAAGCAAATTTATACTTCTACGCTACTCAAATTTAGTACACTCACCGGAGCGCCTGTTATTGCTCTGAAGATTGTTGTTGCTAGTGATGTAGTAGTAGGACACCTCCGATGACGTTAGGGGGGTCAGGAGGTTGTTCCAGACAGGGTCGATGTCTAACCCTTTATCACGGTTCAGTCTGGGTCTTATTTATTTATTTATTTATTTATTTATTTATTTATTTATTTATTTATTTATTTATTTATTTATTTATTTATTTATTTATTTATTTACTTTATTTGATTTTCAGCATCCTTTGGACGATGATGACAATGGCCAGATGAAACCTGGAATGTCTGTGGAATCAAACAATGACGGTTCGGTGCAAGAAAGTTTGTAACTGATATTTTGAGCGAAATCAAGTTATTACAAATAATCATGATTATAATGAATATGTTGGTTAATGCACACATTGTAAGCTATTTTACAAGTCTATTATTAAATCTTAATAATATTTTTTTTAATAATTAAAAACAACAAATAAGTATAAACAATTGAGGCAAAAAAACCTTCTGCAAAATGTCAAAAATGTAGATACGACCTTCTCACACTACTAATTTAAAAGGAAATAGTATTGACAGTGGACGGAACATATTTTTGTGAATGTAAAAGGTTTAAGAAAATTATAATGAACAATTGATAAAACTATAAACTAGGCTTATCAAAGTATACTCAGATTCAATGAATATATTTTCTGTGCCTATATGCAGAATCCTAAAGCACAGAATTATAATACTTTCTGTGAAAACGATTTCTCTATATACTTCCTGAATTAGGCAGTAGTGTCTGTTATATCAGAGGTAGGCATATACTAAGACTAGGGTATCGATTTTCAACCGTAGCATATAAACTAAATATATATAGCGGTATTCTCAAATGTTATTCAGCAGTGTTATAAAATGGTTATATGAGCTGGAAGATTGTTGTCTACTACTATATTCCAAAAAGCAGCACTCTCCATACTTTAATTCCCGAGAAAATCTTAAATATACACTAATACCTCATTTTTTTCATAGTATAATTCCAAGAAAAAAAACTCGCTTTTTTTCCATACAGTTTCGGCAATCCACTCTGTTGCCTTTCTCAATGGTGTCTGCCAATAGATCCTTTGTTGGATGGTATGACGTCATCAGAAGATGATGACGCCCTCAGGATCAATTGGTCGTAGACGTGACTCAGTTGGTATGCCCCCTCGTCGCCGTTCATTAGGCTTTCTCTCATACTTGGTTGTGACTTCCTCCGGATCCAGATGGACTCCTTATCCATCTGGTGTTTCTAGTGTCGTCCATTGCGAGGATTTTAGGATTGTCCCAGTTTATAACATGATTTTCTTTAGTGGCGTGTTCTGCAATTGACGATTTTGTTTCGATAGACTGCGAGTCCTTTCTTGTTGCTCTGGTGAAATTTTGGGCCATCATTTTTTCAGACTCAACTCTGTGTTCTTTTTTTCGAGTGCCGACTCGAAAAAAAATGTGAGTTTTTTTCTTGGAATTATACTATGAAAAACTTTGTAAACACTAATACCTCATTTCAGCCTCTTATTTCCCTTAAAAACGACTCATTTTCAACCAGTGACTATAGACCATTGATTTTATGCTAATGCTGTTACGTAATCAAGTGTGTGATATAATTTTTACATTGTGTTGTTTGAAAGACAAAGTTACAGTGTTTATGTGATCATAGAGAGATGCCATGAAAATAATCCATATGAGGTTACAACTCTCATTAAAGCCATATTATAACATTTGCTGAGGAAGACGCCCTCACTGAATTTTTAAAATTCCTTTTTACACGATTAAATTGTACTTTATTAAACCAATATACCCTGCAAAAATCAAGACTGTAGGTGCTGTAGTTTTGTCAAAATCCGAGATTTTGAATAAAACGCCGGAGTAAATTCCAATTTTCTTTGCTTTGCCGTAGTTCGTTCGGCTCAAAAATAAAAGGGGATATATCTGATAGTAAAAGCTAACATTTTATGGCAAAGAAATGTTAATCTATTTTGTTTGAAAATGTTATAATATGGCTTTAATTACTGACCGCCCCTCGTACGATTATTTTACGCAGTACAAACTTGATGTGTGGGAACGTGGCAAAAGGTGGCAACACTCGGGCGATAAGTAAATCGGGCATTGTGTGTGAGCCTGGACTAAAGTCTGCACAAAAAGTAACGCAGCTGTTGCAAATACGCCTATAGCTTCAGAACTACAAATCGTGTCCACGATATTTCTACATAGAAAGAAGGATGATTTATTTACGCGCATTTTGATACCCAATTTGTCAAATGTCGTTCAATATTAACAACACAGTAGTGCTTTTAAAGAAAAATACTCGAATTTAAAAGTTGCAGTTTACAGCGATCAATTATTATTACGCATAGTTAGTTCTGATGCTGCGTTACTTTTTGTGCGGTCTTTAGAAAAGAAAGCAAGTAAAGTTTTCGGTTAGCCAAGATATTACTGATTCTACTGTTTATAACATTGTTGCCATGATCCTTTTTATTTTTGTCTGAAAAGCAAAACTGCAATTGTATATTTTTATAACAATCTGTATAATTAAAACGTTTAATCTACCAAATACACCAAATTAAAATTTCCTGTTCTTAAAATGATAAATCGAAATTCATGATAGATCTTTCGACATCTCTCCAAAATTTATAAGAAGGAACACAGATTTGATTGATATGAGACAAAACCTAACTTGCTGCTAGACACCTATGTAAATTAGAAGTTTTAAAAGCCCCTTAACAGCAACTCAAGTGGATCAAACCGCTGCGGACAAGAATGGCCCTACTAGCTCGTGAAACGTTCTTAGTGTTTCAACTGGACTTGTCATGTCAAATTTATTTGTTTAATTTCATGCTACTCTATAGTCCTAATGATCTTGTTCAAACGCTTTAAACACCTATTTAAGAACATCATCATCATGTTACAACTGTCAAAGATGTAGTTGAATTCAAAAGTGATATTAATTCTGGGCTTCGTGTACAATGCACAGTGTTTCGCACGCGTTCGCGCCGCGTAGGATTGATTCATTTTTCTGGCGTGTTGATGCATTTATATTTGGTTCTATTTTCCAACATTTTTAGTGATTTCTTCTCGTGTATGAAATATATTAATAAACGCGTATTACTTGTTGCTCTACAAAGGCACTTGCGCTGATGTTGATGCATCTAATGCACCCCCCTCGGGCTCGTGCACTAGACGCATCAACATCAGCGCGTGTGCATTATTTTGTCTAATTTCTCTCCAAGTAATAAGCGTTCATTAACCTATAATTATATAAACACCTCAAAAGAAATAAGTCCCCCTCTGAACATGTCGTCATAACATCGTAAGGTTTCGTTTTGTACGAACAAAACTAATTTGGAAATAATTATATGACTGTTTACTAAGTGCTGTGTGAAAATGAGAGATTTCCATGACTTCAGGGCTGAATGAGCCTAAATTGAAGACAAAAAGTGCCCTTTCCAAAAGTCACAAAGTTAGGCCTATGCTTGTTAACTGCAAGGCGTATTGGGACAAGGAATGGAACTGACCATCTTACAACTCACTGTGCTGAACTCTGCACCAATGGGATTTGCATGGCTGAATGATCAAGAATCGATACACATTACAGTAAATGTTCACTTGGTGAGGATTTTAAACTGCACTCAAACACATGGGGTTTTCCATTAGTAACAAGCCATGAATCAACTTTTGTGACAAGCATAGGCCTACTTTGTGACTTTTGAAAAGGGCAGTTTTGCCTTCAATTTAGGCTCATTCAGCCCTGAAGTCATGGAAATCTCTCATTTTCACACAGCACTTAGTAAACAGTCATATAATTATTTCAAAGTTAGTTTTGTTGGTACAAAATGAAACCTTACGATGTTATGACGACATGTTCAGAGGGGGACTTATTTCTTTTGAGATGTTTAGTAACACATTATCTGTTCTTCTGTTGGTTAAAATCATGTCCTCTTATTGTTAGACGTTTTCATAAAGAACATGGGTCAGTTGCTAACGGTTACTAAATCTTCATACCATCTATAGTTGATTGATAAATACAGTTCACTGTCATTAATTGATGCCAAACTTCATTAAAATATATATTTGGAAGAATGTCAGTTATAGATGTTGAGATTAACTGGATTGAGTTTCAAGCGGAAAGATTTTATATCTTAAAACTACATCTTTATTGCTTGTATATAGCGGATTCGAAAGATACTGGCCCTAAGTAGTATATTTGAATTGAATTTGGTAATTTTCTATATGAAGCGGACCCACTATGGTTCGAAAGATTGAAGTAGTACAGGGTGTCCCAGAAACAATTACCGGGCGAATGAATTTGGACGTAAGTCGCGAAATAGATATCAAAATCCAAATATCGAAACATCAGCGTGTAGCCCATCTTATTCTGCATTATATACGTCAATTTTACTGGAATCGGTTGACTGATTGCGAAGAAATGTGCGGTTACATAACGCATAGGCCTACATCAATTCACTTCATTCCAAGTTTGAAAGAAAGATAATTCAACACAATGCGCACTATAGTGGTTACCTGTCAATGAGCTTCATGTTTTGTTCTGTGAAGTCCTTTTCGTTCTTTTTAAACAATCTGTTTCTTGCAAAACATTTAATTACGTTTTGTTCACATTTGAAAACCTGCACGATAATATGAAAGCTTGCATGTAAGATGATGCTTGGTACTTGTATATATATTTTGTCGTTAATGTTGATATAAATGTTGCATAAAGAATTATTGCATAAAAGAATTCCAGCTGCCTTAAACAACTTTTTAAACACATTTAAGTTTTTGGAATATTTCGTAGAAATTTTAATGCAATCTTTTAAAACTTCAACATTAATGTTGCATACCCTAGTCGAAATTTGATAGAGATTTGATACATATCAAAACTCTATCAAACGGAATTCTACAGAATTGGGACATCATTTGATAGACTGTTTGATAGAGTATTTGATAGGTATTTGATAGGATCTATCAAAACTCTAGCAAAAACAAGGAAAGTCCATATTTGATAGAAATTTGATATAAATCTATCAAACTCTATCAAATGTGTCCAAATTTGATAGAATTTGATAGAATATAATATACTGATGCATATGATTTTCAGCTGATCTCTATCTAAAGTCTATGAAATGTTTAGGTGGATTGTCACACTCCTATCAAAAACCATATCAAATATAATATATTTCTGTCATGCATCTCTATCAAA
This sequence comes from Amphiura filiformis, assembly GCF_039555335.1. Lineage (NCBI taxonomy): Eukaryota > Metazoa > Echinodermata > Ophiuroidea > Amphilepidida > Amphiuridae > Amphiura > Amphiura filiformis. The sequence goes on from NC_092633.1 coordinate 77,377,465, forward strand.
TGTCTATCAATTTTTCAGCTTGCAGCTGCCAAATTGTTAGCTGGCTATATCGAACCTCTCTACTATCAAAAGTCTATCAAACACTCCCACTCTTTTTATATATATATCAAAAGTATATCAAACTTTTAGCTGGCTGACGAACCTCTCACCTATCAAAAGTCTATCAAACACTTGCAATCTTCTATATATCAAAAGTCTATCAAATTTTTAGCTGGCTGACAAACCTCTCACCTATCAAAAATCTATCAAACACCTCCACTGGATAACGATCCTCTCCCCTATCAAAAGTCTATCAAAAACCTGCAATCTTCTATATATCAAAAATCTATCAAATTTTTAGCTGGCTGACGAACCTCTCACCTATCAAAAGTCTATCAAACACCTCCACTGGATAACGATTCTCTCCCCTATCAAAAGTCTATCAAACACTTGCAATCTTCTATATATCAAAAGTCTATCAAATTTTTAGCTGGCTGACGAACCTATCAAAAGTCTATCAAACACCTCCACTGGATAACGATCCTCTCCCCTATCAAAAGTCTATCAATCTTCTATATCAAAAGTCTATCAAATGTTTAGCTGGCTATCGAGCCTCGCCTGTATCATAGAAAAAGATTTGGGGGTATTCGGGTTTTGTTTTGAATGCATCCAAAACTTCAGTTGGGTGATATAGGCTTGCTATATAGACACGCTTTATTGCGCGACGCATGCTGTGCGTACAGGTAACAATGCCAAAGCGTATTATCACACAGGCTGTTTCCGTGCATGGTCTGCAAGGACCCAAATACCCCAAATTTCTCCCCATGGCTAACGACGCCATTGTATGTGGCAATCTCCCCTTTCCTTTTCTATGGAATTAGTCTATATCTGATGTGTCAACACAGTCTAAAATTTAATGTAAATTATTTTAATGTTAATTTGGCTGCATGCATGGCTCGTACAGATTGTCATTGCATTGGAAACTTTAATATTAGCTTATAAATGTGCTCTTTAGAGGTAAACCAGACCAACCCATAGACCACATGTTACTTAATATAGTCATGTGTGTGTTAAAGCATCAAAGCATAAACAAATAATAAGTAGGCCTGTGGATTGGCAAGCCTTACCTCTAAAGCGGGCCAACCCATAGGTTTAATTCAGTCATGTTGTTGTGGGGTTACTCATCATATTACCCATTTACCCTTATGAAAATAGCAAGCATTTTGGAAGCTTAAAAAGGGTAGTTTTTCGTGGGTAAAAAAAGGTAGCAAAATTGCAATTGCTAATACGCGGAAATTAAATTAAGGGTATGAAATTTGATGCAAAAAATAAAATCCCTGTTTAGGGTGTGAAAACAGGCGCGTGTTACCTGTTTAGGGTATCGTTTTAGCCAAGGGTTAGGCCTAAATCCTTGTTTAGGGTGTTTTTCAAAAGTCGATTATCGCGGATGGTGTACAAGCCACAATGGGAGTGACCCCCCCCCCCGGAAATCACTACACGATTTATGTACCAGTGCAATTCGGTTAAAATAGTCCACCGCTTATTTGAGCTTGTTGCGGCTTTATTTACTAAAGATATTGTCAAAATTCGCACGTTTTCAGCTCATTTACTTCCGTTAGTGTCTACATGAAAAAAAAAAAGAAAAAATCTCAATATTTTATTTCAGAGGTGAAGTTTTGGCACGAATTTGAACAACGTCCGGTTTCAAAAATTGAGTGATTTTTTAGGTTAAATTTGCACCTTTTTTCTTTGCAGCAAAATAGCAAAAAAAGTATAGATGGTCACCAATATATTCTGTTAAAAGAATAATATTCTGCACATGATAAGCTTTAATTTGATACCAAACTTTTTTATCTATAGTATGTTTTTGCAGTGACAAAACGCCATCCAAACGTGTGTATTTTCCTGTGTATTTCAATATGGCGCAATCAATGGTGGTGCGCTCTCACAAGCCCATCTTTCACAAGCATTAGCACGCTTGCAATACGCATACGTATGCCAAGTGTGCGCATGGTGCGATATAGACATCTGTTCCAATTTGCAATTGCAAACTCATGATCATGAACTGTGCAATGTGCATCTTGTGAGTATGGTACATCATGTACATGTAGTATATGTACCAAATTAATGTGTGCCGTAGTATGATTCAGAATTTTTAGTATGATTCAGATATAGTAGGTAAGCTTATCAATTTTATTTTTAAAATTAAATCAAAATGTTGACTGTATATAGCCTACTTACAGTTTAGTACACACCCCAGGTACACACACCTCGAGCTGCCAATAAAATTCCTTTTCTGTAACACAAAATTTGCCCCCAAATTTTGAAAAAAACTGCAACTCCAACTGTCATGACCGTTTGAAATGTGAAAGCTGCCATGGTATTGACGGTTGCAGATCCCCCTTTTCTAGGAGCACCATGCAGTCATATTTGATAGGAATTTGATAGTGTCTAAAAGTCTAAAATCAGCTAAGTCATATTTGATAGGAATTTGATAGTGCCTAAAGTCTTAAAACAGCAAAGTCATATTTGATAGACATTTGATAGAATTATTTTTGATTTAAGTCATATTTGATAGGAATTTGATAGTGTCTAAAAAGTCTAAAATCAGCCAAGTCATATTTGATAGACATTTGATAGAATTATTTTTGATCAAGTCAAATTTGATAGGAATTTGATAGTGTCTAAAAAGTCTAAAGTCATATTTGATAGACATTTGATAGAATTATTTTGGATTGAGTCATATTTGATAGGATTTTGATAGATTATTTTTTGATTAAGTCATATTTGATAGGAATTTGATAGGAAAAAATTAATTTGATAGAGATTTGATACTATCAAATCTATATCAAAATATGATTTGATAGGGTTTTGATACATCAAAACCCTATCAAATGCTCATTTAATAGACATTTGATATACATTTGATATATATTTGATAGTTAAATTTCTGCAAGGGATATGGTAAGCACTTGATCATTGTCATTCTTGGCTCAAATGTTCTTTGGAAAGTTAAACTATATAACATATTTGCACAGCCTAAATAATTAAAGTTGGAAAGCTTCCAATTACAGAAATCAAAGTTATTCATCTTCAGTGAAAGCATGAATAACATAACATCATCGGATTATAAAATTGATAATTTGGACTAAATTTAATGAGATACACAAACTTTAGGAAGCGGTGAGCGAGTATGAAAAAAGCGCCTGTGATCAAACTTGGAATGAACTGCATTGATGCGCACATTATGTAATCGTTAATTTCTTCGCAACCAGTCAACCGAGTCAAACAAAATGGTCGTACGTGATACACATTAACATAGGCTATGCGCTACATTTTACATTTTCTGATTCTAATGTCTACTTCTCGATTTACGTTCAATTTTATTCACTCGGTAATTTTTTTCTGGTACACCCTGTATTTTCAAATCAACACTTAATCGCTCCTTAATAGAATAAAGTGAAACTAATGGATGGTTTTGATTATTAAATATAAAACTTGATGCTTACATGAAGTAGTACTGTTAACATTCGAAAGATATATTAGAATATTATGTTTACTCTGTGTTTCGATGTAATAAACATCTCAAACAAAGTAATTACCCCCTTTAAATAATGGTCATTATTCAAAAACGGGCTATTGTATTACAAATCTATAAAAGCAGAGTTTATTTCTGCACATTTTGACACCTCATTTGTGGCAATTGTTTAAATATTGACGTCACACCGTACATTTAAATCAATGTAACCCAAGATTTGAAAGTTGCAGTAAATTCTATTGATTTGTATTCATTATAATGAAAGGAAATCTGTGTAATGAAATCTGAGTGTTTTTATATTGTTGTAAGTGCAACTTTCAAATCTAGACCTCACTACATTAAATTAACCGGTGTTTTCTGGGCTATCGTATGAGGTGGTAAAATGCGCAGAAACAAATTCTGCTTCAAACGCATTTCAAAGATTTGTAATACAATAGCCCGTTTTTGAATAGTGACCATTACTTAAGGGGGTAATTATTTTGAGATGTTTATAAGGTAGTACTACTATTAGATTTGAAAGATATAAGTAGTATATGTGAATTAAGTTTCCATAACGTAATAAAGTGTTTTGGATAATTATAATAACGTATCTATATAGCATGATTCATTTCAGTTTCTCATAGGTTGACACAGTAGTCGCTTTTCAAGATTTAAAAAGCATATCCCTTTGTGGTTTTGATTTTGGACTGGATTCAGGTACCATCCAGGGCCCGTCTTTTCATTTAATTGATTTCATAAATAATAATATTTTATTAATAAAAAAATCAACCAAGTATCGATGGTCGATCGAAAGATCAAGCAACTAATGTAGTGCAATTGCCTTAGTACACGGCTCTTGACTTAATCAAACAGACTATGTTAGCACATCCATGAAACGCTGAATGGCCGTTAACCCTTGTCATTTCAGGGGTCCAGTGGGACATGAAGTTATTATTGGTCGACCCTGTGCGCTCATTTTATTGACAACACTACCTAACCCAGGGTAGGGTATGCTATCAATGTCGAAGGGTAGAGAGGTGCTAGGTGTTATCACCCAGATGATTTGACAAAGTGATCTAGTAGATGGATGGCCATTAGATCAAATTATACTTGTTTTCGGCGTTTTTGTTAGGTCTGGGTGCTTAATCTCGCCGATAAAGTCTGCGGCGTGCCCGCAACCCAAGACGCAGGCCCAAGCCGATGCGCCTATGCTGAGAAATAAAATACTGTTGCGATATGCACTAACAAAATGTGTGTCTGCTCGATGAAAAGCCATGTTCAGTCACCCGTTCATCGGCTTGATCGGCCCAACTCCTACATTTCTCGCAACCGGCTTATAACACTTGACAACAATACCCTTACAAATTAGTGTCCTTGAGTGCGTTGATTCTTTGCCAGATTATATCGACTGATCCGCAAATTGCTCACGGTGAGTAAACTCAAGTACGTACTACAATAAACATTAATATAAAGGTTTTGAGTAATGAATGGCAAACCGCAGAGCAAGAAGATGGCAAGATGTTGCGAACTCGATGCCCATAACTGCTCGCGAATTCGCAACCAGGTATATGGCTACACTATATTAATTCATCGGCGTGCTGCGGCTTGAAACTGCAAGACGCAGTAGAGCCATCGAAATGCTGCGAGACGACGCAGAGGTAATCGGCGAGATTAAGCACCGGGTCCTTACAGAAGTTGGCAACTACTTTATCCCCATATAACACTTTCTATGGAATGGGGTATATTACAAATTTAATTTTCAGAAGGTTATTGGTCATTGTGCCCAAAATGTTAGATTTCAACACATACTTTACAAAATAAGCATTATAGTCTACTTAGGTCATATTTATTTTAAACTGAATTCTAAAATCAATGGGAAACGCTTAACCTCCACTAGTTATACTTTTTTAATGACAAATATCGTTCAGAAGTGGTTGTTAAAAACACGAAGTTTGTTCATTTTGGTAAAATATGTTAGTAGTGTTTAGTCCTATAATTGACAACACTTCACATTTTTCACATTAATCAAAAGTGTCATTTCGTGTAGTTTGGGATCATTTAATTCAAATGTAGAGACTTTACACACAAATACGCACATTTTCAAAAACACCGTAATGTCGCCATTTTGGTATCAATTATTTAAATGTTCCCTGTATTAAAGTTAGCAACCTGCACAAGTTGTTATGCATTTGATACGAAATATTGAGTTGGTGTGCTGTTAACTAAACTTTGATTTGAGGTAGAGGTTGTCCCCCATCCCCCCAAAAACACCCTCATTGCGCCTTCATTCGTGGACACAGCGACAAACGGGTACTTAAGGGCATGTCTTTAAAAGTTTAATATTAGATAGAAATAATTGTTTTGGTTTCTTAAAGCTAACGAGTAAAGGTTAAATATATACCAAAGTATATTTTATCACCGTTTCATAATAGGAGATAAATAAGGGCCAATGAAGTTTTTCTTTCTTTTTTTTTATTTGTTTTTGTTAGACACCCTATAATTGTTTTGGGTTATTTTGTCCAAACATAGCGATGGCGTGGTTCGAATCAGCGCTTTCCATCTTCCAACTTCTATGGAAAGTCTGAAGGCAACTGTGATGCTCATATCAGTCCACTGTTTGATGTCATTTATCCGTACATCTCTTCTTCGGCCTTCAACAACCACCCTTTTTGCTATTTTCTTCTTGGGCGTCTTTTGATATGACAAAAGAAGCTTAGTTTCTATTTGTTAGCTAGAAGCGTCAGCTCAATCCCGGCTATCTCTATCATCCAGTTATATGTTCAGTCCAGGATCCATATGTGGCTGATGTGCAGGCTGTGGATTTTAAAGGGCGGATTTTGAGTGATATCGATATCTCGTATGGTATATTTTCTCTAATTTAAGACAGTAAGACAGTTCATGCGTAAATCATAACGATATGAATAAAATTGACCATTGTCGCATCGTGTAATATCCATGTTCACCTTTATTTAATATTATTTTTAATTGCAGTGATTTATAGTGCGCTATTTACAGGCATACACCCACAAGCTCAGCCCACATGTAAGGGTCGTAATAAAACAAACGACAGAACAGTTTAGAGATATGAATTAAAGAGTTGACATGAAGCTGTGTGACTTAAATATTGTAGTAAATGTCTGGGTATTATTTAAGGTGCATGTTCCCATTAATTTATTGGATAGTCATGAACTTGGTGCATGTGAGTGCCAAAATGTTCAAGGTCATATCAAGGTCATCTGAGTATATGTTGTTGGGCCGTCATCAAAATTGGTGAATGTGATCATCATCGACTGCCGAATATGTTCAAGGTAATCTTAATATAGGTTAAATGAATAAATATTGGTAGTGTAGAGATTTTTATCTTTGATGAATAAATATTGGTTTAATCACCATGGATGTGATCATCATCGAGTGCCGAATATATTCATGGTCATCTTAATTCAACTAAATGAATATTGTTAGATCTCCATCAAACTTGGTGGATGTGCTTGCCATTGAGCGCAGAAAATGTTCAAGGTCATGTCAAAGTCATTTGAGTGTCTTCAGAAACTCACAAATTCAGCACTTTGATTTAAAAGTAGCCACATTTGTTGGAAACTCTTGGTTCCCGAGAAGGCACAACATCATTCTCCAAAAGTAGCCCAATTAAGCGGCTAATCAATTAATCAATTTGATGACAATCCAACAATCTATACTCTGATGACCATTAATTTACCGATCCATGGTGATCCAACAATATGTATCAGATGATCTCTACCGACCTTGGCATGAGCTTGACCTTTTGGTGCTCATAATGATCACCATGTTTGATGACAATCTACCAGATGATATTGACATGACCTTCTGTTGGCGCTTAATGATGATCACATTCATCGAGTTTGTCAATCCAACAGTCTATACTCACATAACCTTAGATGACCTTGATCATTTTTGGCACACAATGGTGATCACATTGACCATTTACAGTTAACCTGAATATTATAAAAATCTTTGCAATATATGTTTTTAAATAACTGCACGGATATAATTTCTTTACAGCTGGCAAAATGTTTGCTGCAGTTTTGTAAAAGCATGCGAACCTTATGTATCTTTGCTAAGGGGAAAGATATCTTTCACAAATAGTTTGGAAATGAAATAAAATTTTAAAAGGGCTATATTTTAAATACTTCTCGTTGCATTCTGCGTACAGCAAACTAGTACTAAATTATATCTAAATTATCCAATAATAACATGTTTAAGAGTTTCATAAAGACCAGCAGCATTAATAGCCGTTATGGTGATGTAATAATCTGTTGATCGATGTAAAGGCGACATTTCAAGATGAGTATCTAAAGTTTCTACCCATTGTAAGATATCACTGCCGCCTTCAACTGTCCCAATGGAAACTTCATAGATGAGCTGACTTGTTGACATGAATACACCAGCCCATGTAATCTGCACTTTGGTATCTTCCAACCAATTAACTCCGACGGTGACGCCTGTGCATGAAATAAAAAAATATAATTAACATTAAGAAAATGTAACTCGACAAACTTTGATCGCACAAGAGCAACTGATGAACATAAATAATTAAACACGCTTGCTGAAGAAAGATAAATCATCAAAAAATAATTAGCAAATGCTGATCGGGGAAATTGTGAAGTAAAATATGAATTTTACGGATTTGTACAGATATTTACATTTCACATTATTTTTAATAATAGTCTAATTATTGTAAAAAGCAGTAAGAATTATGTGCTGTCTATTCTGCGATTGAACATCGCCATATCTTGTTTACTGTCACGACGAACGTATCCGCCAACCCAATAATATTGGACGTGTGACAGAAGAACGATCAGCAACATTGTGTAGGATGTCATATATTACCAGGAATGGTAGCCTCCCAGTGGCGCTTCTCTGATGATACGAAGGAAAATCACTCAAGGATCAAAATATACATGGATTGTCACGTGACTCTGATGTCATATCTAAGTCACATGACCAAAATCCCGCTCCAGTCAACCACTCTTGAAAAAGTCTCGTCGGATGACGGACGAAAATTTGAGTAAGTCAAAATTTTTTTAAAGTTATGTGACCAGATTAAATTTACCTCAGCATACATGGATTGTATTATGTTCGGTATGGAACAAATATTTTTAGTACCTGTCAATCCTGGCTTTTCTGATTCAATGAACAATGTTTCTTGCACTGTGTCACTTTGAAGCCCTGCATTATTGACAGCCCGAACATACAGTGTATATGCTTGGCCATGCTCAAGATCTAGTTCATCAATTGTCACGTGGCGTTCTGAAGACGAACCACATTGTTTCCAATTGTCTTCTGTGCTAGATGATGCAAGTAAAGCACACTGTTAAAAAATTGGATAATGTATTATTTAGAAATAAAAATCACCTGAACAAAAAGCATACTAGCTTTTTGTTACTATTGTTGTAATTGAATACATCACGTTGTCTATCTCTTAAACAACGTTTGCATTTTCCGTCTCAACTTGATGTTTCCCCTGAGGTTTCTTATTTGTCACATAAATAGTTTCTAATAATAACCAGAATAATGATAATAATATACGGCGCTTACTATAGCGCAATACCAAACATGTTCATTGCGCTTTACAAAAAAGAACTTATGAGCGCCCCCTGGGTAAAATTTTCAAATGGCGTGCCAAAATTGATTGTTCCCCCCCAACCTGCCAAAATGTTGCCCCCCCCCTCTCCGGCCTGCAAAGAAATCTTTGCCCCCTCCCCTTGCACATGCCAAATGTGTCTTTAAATGGTCTAGATATACGTGTGCCAAAACTAGATTGCTATCTTCTTGACCTGCCCAACACTGATTTCCCCAAGAAATCGTTGCCCCCCCCTCCATTTTACCTTCCCCATGGCTCAACATTATATCCCAGCCCCTCATGCAGAAGAATATTTTGCAGCCATGTACACTATAGGATCCCTTTGCGGTCATCTTTCCAGGTCCACCGTCGCCAAGGTATCTGACTGGTACACACAGAGCACCTACACAGTATCAATACTGCTTCCGCACAAGACCCACAAGCAGTGGTACTGCATTGGTACTACACCGGTGCTTCCTTGTACTACATAGTTTTACAACCTTGGCAACGGCGTAACTGTATGTACAGGCGACACCAATAGGTAGTTCATTTGAAGTTACCTTTAGTTGTTAGTGTCGATTTTGCTGAAAAGGAGGTTGATCATTTTAAGGCACTTGTACCTTACTAAAAACACGCAAACCTATTTTCATTTGTAAACGTCAGCCCCCGGGACGTCAGCTACCATCATAGATACACACGTTTATAATCTATGGAACATTCAAAGTTATTACCTCATAATAAGCTATGCCAGCAACGTCCATAAATCCATTCCAGGAAGCTCGAACTCGAGTTGTTTGGAACTGGTACATATCCCGCATTGGATACCCAGTAACTTCAGACGTTTTAATGGACACAGAAGCATATTCAGCATCAGGAGGTCGAGTGGCAACAATGGCTCCATCTGATGTATGTGTTGTAGACAACATAACCCCGTTGAAGCATTTCACTGTTGTATAGATCTTTTGACCACCTACGATAGTATTATTAATGTTGAGTTGCAGTTCACCGGTTGGTGCATGATGAAGAGTTAACCTGTAAATGTCTGTATCTCCTGGTGACGATCCTGAAACAAAAAGCGCAAAACTCTGTTTGTTTGAAGATGTGTCATATGTATTCGGTATCAGAAAGAAAGATTCCAATGTTTATTATCATATTATACTGTCACAAGCAGGACGAATAGGTCAGGTTGCCTTGACTTACCTACGGCATATTCGCAATATTGTATACCACTCTCTTCATCTGATGATGACCAACTTATTGTAAAATTTGTATTTAAAATATAGTCAGCATCTATTATATCAAATAAAAACACCATATTAGTTTAAATTCAGACACATTTATATATTTTTGTATATTTGAAACAGTAACAATTTCTAACTTATGACGCATGGGATTTGATATGTTGAACTAAAATAATTTATCTTCGCTTACTATTTTTTTAATCTTCATAAACCTACCTTTTTGATGTGTGCCGTCATGGACATGATAAATTGTTGGTGGCGTAAGGTCGACTATTGTTGCATTTGAATGCGATAATGACGACAGTCCTGCTGCATTAGTTGCCAGTACAGTGACAGTTATTTTTGAACCATGTACTAAACTTAGCTCACTATTGATCGCGTGGGACTTGGTGCCAACTGATACAAAGTCCTGTAGTTGAGTTCCCCCTTTTATGTATCCTTAGTGGAATGGAAGAAAATAATGTTTTATATTACTATTGTTAGTAACATGAGGCAATATCCTATGGATTTAGGCAGTGTTACAAATCTTATTTTACTATATATTGTGATGAACACCTATGTAATTTATATTTATCATATATTTTGTGATATGGAACATCATGCAACAGATGGAAACTTCCCCATCAATTAATCTGAAACTATCAGATCAATAAGTGCATAACATAATGGGAATCCCCAGGTATAACAGAATAAGTAAGACGGGGCTAATACTAGAAAGAGGAAAAACCCCGATTGAAGTTTACCATATAAGCTAGAGATAATAACAAAATGACTCGGTTACGGTTTTGTGTGATAGACTAGAGGAAAATCTCAAATTTGTGCTTATATAAAAGTGTTGAAGCATTTTTGAGTAAAAGTTGATAACCTAGGTATCTTTACTAATTTGGTCACAAATTGCTCCGATTGTCATGAAACTTGTACCAAATTGTTTGTTTTTTGCTTCAGACAGTAAAAAAAAGATGTATTCTGATATAACCCTATGGGGTCATATTTTAAGGTGTCATTTTTTAGGGTAATAGACTCAAAATAATGCTTGCTCACCGCCTTTTTTTATTCAGCAGGTCCAAATTATCATGTTGTACTAAGAAATGCCTTACGAAATCTGATTTATTGAATTTTGTCTAGACTTTGATATTATCTAGTGGAAGATGCAGTTATTAGTGGTCTCAAAGAGGGAAGAAACTTTCAGTATACTATATATCTGCCCATTGTTGCTTGCCATTTTTTTTATCTTAGACGTGCCCAAATTTGTTTTCCCTCCAGTTGCGCTCTCCCCCCGTAAAACCCACAAATTACAAACTTGTCCACTTTTTGCGACAATTTTGCGCAATATTGCTTGATTCTCCCCCCCCTCCAGAAAAAAGTCCTGGTGCCGACACAAAAGTCCTGGTGCCGACACATAAGTCTTCATTTTCCTTTTTTTGTAAAAACGTATACACACTTTAATATGCGCACAGTTGTATTACTTACCTATTGCCCAACGGTACTCAATGACTGGACTTTCTGGATCTATAAAATGCCACTTTGCTTCAATTGAAGCCCAGTTTAGTACAAACTGCGTTTTAACATATACACGTGAATCGGTGATATGCTCAGTTACCCTATACGTAACCTCTTGTACCTGCAAAATACCGAAAAGTGTTGAGAAATCATATTACATAGAATTTAAGTTATAGTAACAAAGTGTGATATACCCATGGACAAAATAAACATAAATATTGCTGATCCCCTTTTGTGAACAATATCTAGGGTCACAGGGTTTCTGTGATCTAGGGTTTCATTGATAGAATAAGGCATGGTCGAGTATTTATGCACGAGGCAGAGCCAATGGCATTAACAACGATCTCAATTCTTTTAATGAGCTCTGTTCGTATATTCCCTAACATTTGGTGATTGTCGTTCATCAAATGTGACGTGTCATGTCAAAAGGAGACACTTTTGGGCAGGAATTTAAATGGAGAAATAGCCAAAAATCTGCCGGTGGGTGATTTTTTCACAATTTGGATTTGTTGCGAATTTGTGATGTTATTAATGTTAAAAATATTGTCTGATAAAGTCAGACCGGAATATAACTGGCATCTTGTAGTTTTTTAGACATTTTTCAAGTTAATTCCTATTCTCAACATTGTCAATAATATTTTTAAAGGCCAATATCTCAATTTCCAATTTTATAATACCATAACTTCCGAACTCAATATCTTCGCTTAGTAATGTCCGATTTCATTGGGGGAAACAGCAAAATTTCTCTGTATTTAAGATATGTAAAAAACTCAAAATTCATAACCTGCCCAAAAGTGTCTCCTTTTGACATGGCACGTCACAAATAATGACCAATAAGATGTGACATTCATGAAATTGCGATTTTTCTACGTTTTTATATACCCCAATAGTTTATGCCCAGCTCTAAAGCAATCACACACGCCGTTTTTGAACAAAACAATTAATCTACAAGATGTATTAAATAATACGCATCTCCCTTGTCAACAGAACATGATCAAGTTTACCCCGGTCCATAAATGTTCCCGGTCTGTCAATTTGCAGCCGTTCCCATCATAAAGTTTTTGTGATCGGTCTTGACCTACAGCTGGCTTATATGTTTGGACTTTTGTGAGAAATGAGGTTGATCAAAGCGTATCACCTATATCTAGTTGTACTCAGCCCTATGTTTAATAAAAAATTAAATAAAAATGTTTCGTATAATGAATAATAACAGCTAGAGGTTAGTTTACCTGAACATTGTCCAGAAGCATGCCATTAGAGCGACCTAATGATGATAATGTTATTTCGGACTCTTCATCGTAGGCTGTAAAGTAATAAGTATGGTGGAGCCATGGCAATGCCTGTGAATGTGCATGCGCCGGTCGATCATAAAGTTTGAAAACTTCATTCAATCCTGTTGTTTGTATTCGACCCTCTTGATTTAGCAACGGATCCTGGGAATTATTAACGTGACTAACATAAAACGAGATGCGATATGTGTGTCCTGGTGTTGTTAGAAAGGTTTGGGAAATACTTCCAAACATAACAGCAAAGGCTATTCCATCTTGAGCATAATCCGCCCCGGCTCGGATGGCTTCGGCGTGGGTATTCAAGGACGTATTCCATAAAGTAAGAGGAAAATTGTCCATCTCTGATCCTGGCGATCCAACCAATGGAATTAACTCAAGTGAAGGGTTTTGCAAGCGGTTACTTCCGATATTGCCTGCCTCCATTCTGACTGGAGGGGTAGTATCAACAACTACCCCATCAGATACAACCACATTGGACTTTAGCCCGGCAGAATCTACTGCAATTATCTTAGAATAGTATTTGAAAGCTGTAAATCCTGTAAGATAATATTTGGAAACATAATAATAATAATAATAATAATAATAGCATATTTCTCAAATTTGGTAGTGATTAATCTTACCAAACTTACGTCATGATGAAATATAATCATTTTTGAAGATAAAATGTGCTGAAAAGATTGAACAATGTTTATAATTAAAGACAGAGATAAAAACAATTTATCGCGTCTGATGTCACTGTCAATTACGATCCTTGATTGGTTTACACAGGTTAATCAGCGCTTAAAAGGAAGACCGCTCTATCTGGTGCTGATCGGAGAAAAGGAATAGCGGCAAATGGCGAAAAATTACGTACTTTAACAAGGCAAAAAGCAGCTTTTCTAAGCAATGTTGACATGGTGCCTTCGCCAAAGAAAGCTTCCTACTATAAAGACCTAACTTTTGAGATGATTTGCATGTCGAAAGGGGCAAAATTAACAAGAAGGCGCCCGGTTATAAATCCGCGTTCAGCAAGTCATCATCACGACACTTGTAAACAAACCGTACTCGAGTTTGATTGACAGATGACGCCAGACACCCCAGCAAACACAAAACGTTTTCGACATCATTCGCAAAAGGTTATAAAAGGTTGTCAGAAAACGTTTAAATGTCGGGTTATATAAAGGGTATATTAAGAGTATGAAACGTTTTTATAACCTTAAAAAAACATTTTTTGATAATCTACTGCTCAGCAAACAAAAATGTTTTACAGAAAACGTTTAAATGCCGGGTTATATAAAGGGTATAAAAACGTTTTAATAACATTCCAAAAACATTCTTGAAAACTTGATACAAAACATTCTAAACAGAATGTCATTTTGGGGTTGAAAAAATATTTTGCAAAAAATGTTTGCCCAAAATATTTTCAATAACGTTGTAAAAACGTTTTCATGACCTTTATATAACCCGACATTTAAATGTTATTAAAAGGTTTTGAAGAAAACATTTTAAGAACATTTTTGTGTTTGCTGGGTTGAAATATTTTAACATAATGTTATTTAAGTATTGACACAATATTTGCCAAAAATGTTTGCAAAAATAGTTTACAATAACATTTTTTGAAAACATATAAAAATATTGTTGTAGTGTGTGTTCATACAAAACGTTTTAAAACGTTATCATGACCTTTATATAACCCGACATTTTAATGTTATTAAAACGTTTTTACCTAAAAGCCAAAATATAACTTATTTAAAACGTTTTTTAAAACGTTTTTGTGTTTGCTGGGACGATAAATCGTATTTATCTTTGTCTTTCATTTATAGACTTTCGCTATTCATTTGAAATAATGCACTTATTGTTCATCTCCTCTATGGAGTTATTTTCCATGGCAGCCACCTGTGATCATGCTTAATAATTACTTGGACTTAAAATTTCTAACATATTCTAGCAGCCCTATATAAAACCGTGACACTCGAAAGGCCATATCTCTGGAATGAAACGTCCGATTAAGATATTTAAACGCCAAAATATCTCTTTCATCAATTCCCAGCCAATAAGTTAGGTCTGAATCATTTTAAAATTACTTCAATTTTTAGTGGACATGCATAATAATAATAATAATAATAATAATAATAATAATAATAATAATAATAATAATAATAATAATAATAATAATAATAATAATAATAATAATAATAATAATACGGTAAGCTGATAACACCCACCATTAGTGAATGACGATTTCCAAGTCTTCGTCGCTGATGTTTTTAATCCCACGGATGTCCAATCCATAACATCGCACTCATCGGACGCAGTTGTCGTACCAATGCACCATTCGTACCGATAAATGTAGGATTCATAATCAATAAATCCGTGCCAAGAGGCAGATACCAGCCTAGTCGAGTTTTGAAATTCCAAATCATGAAGATCTGCATAGAGAAAATGCCACGTGTTTCAATGTATGATGTTGGTTTTTATTTTCGTCTTGAACTAAACTCTACGATGTCATATTTTGGACCGCAATAAACTTTTTACACAAATGCTACATGCGGGGCCGTATTTACATTTTTGTGGGCCGTGGGCCAGGCCAAAATATGAAGACCCAACTCACTGTGAGGTGATTATGAAGTTCGAAAGCGAGATGTGAAGCGCGCAGCGCGAGACTTTCCGATTGGGGTCCATGTGCCCACTGAAGGGCCCTGCTGGGCAAAGCCCCAGAATCTGGCGTTTGCAGAAGCTGAGATGCAGATATGATGCCAAAATTTGACCCATACTGTTATGGAAATAACAATTAAAAACAACATATTTCTGGAAAATATGATTTTTGTTTATAAACAAGCATTTCAATAACAATGAAAATGAAGAATAATTTTTATCTTCATTTTTGGTGACCCAAAAATTTGGGGGCCCTGTGCCCGGGCCATTTGGTCCAATGGTAAATCCGGCCCTAAGCATGTGTTAGACAATCCGTAATGTAGCTTTATAATTTATCAACACTGCTGTTTTCTCTTTGGTTTTTGCGCAGGGTTCACTGATCAACATGGTCTCCTAACTAAACTGCCGCATATAGTTAGTGTACAAATTATATAAAACTGACCATATACGGCAGTTTAAGATATCTTAAAGGTGATAGCGCCCTCTGTTGTTATGAATTAAATTTACTACATTTATCCAAAGTTTTGAAGATATTTTGACAACATAAAATATTAAAACTAGTAACTTGATAAGTAAAATGTCTCTATGGTGTATGGGGAAGATTGTGGAAGTGTTGGCCGTAAGCAAAAAGAAGGGCTCAAAGACAACAATGTCCAAGGTTGCCCCACAGGGCTACAAAGAAACAATTAGAGCTACAATCAATACCCAACAAGCTTAAACTATAAATAAACCCCCGATAGAGGGCAGGCCTGAGGAGAAATGGAAATTAAGGGGTAAAAGAAATAAAATGACGGGCTTTTGGTAACCTAAGCTTACGCATTGCTTCCTTGCCCTGCGGTACAATAGCGGAAACGGGGCCCCAGTGTCAACAAAAAACTTCAATGTTTTAGGAACATACCTTTTCCATCATATACTATGCCAGCCAACGGTCGAATAGTATCTACCAAAAATCCATCACTACTTTGTATGGTATGAAGGCCAGCTTTGTTGTAAGCTCGAACGCTGCAAAAATATCTCTGTCCGACTACTAGTTCTAAGTCGCTAAACAAAAAGTTCACAGCTGACGAAGGTTGGATGTGGTCGCTAAATGCCCGTACGTTCTCGCCTATACTTGGGTAAATTTTGTTATAAGAGAGATGTAAAAAACTAGACCCATACAAAAGGATGGTCATTTTTCTTTTTCATATTTTCATATTTGTTGTTATTGCTGTTGTTAATATTGTAAAGATCTACCAAAAAGAAATTACCCAATTTAAATAATGGCCCTTGATTATATGCCAAATTTGGAATATGCGCATTATGACACCTCATTTGTTCTAATGGTCCCAATATTAATGTCGCAGTATAGATTAAATGAAAGTAACCCAAAATTTGAAAGTTGCTAGCAAAATACTATTTATTGAAGTAAATTCTGCTCCGACTGCATATGCCAAATTTGGCATACGATCAACTGTTTAAGAATAATGACCAATATTTAAAGGGGGTAATTACCTTTTGGTAGATGTTTATTTTATGAATATCATGACCACAATGAATACAGTTCATAAGTGAGTTTAGGCGGGTTAAAATTTAGTTTCATGAAGTATTCCTTTCCTTTCCATATTAGCTTGCCATATTATGCGCACATTATTCCAACATATAAACTGTCATAGAAAGCAATGGGATCGTGTCACATTAAATGAAGGAAGTAAAGAAGTGCGTCACGCGATATTCTCCGATTCACACATTACATAATTATGTTTAAAGGTGCCTATTGTTTTTATAGCAATGGCTACAAACTAAGACAAGAAAACAGCAAGATTTATTTTTTCACAAGAGATTTAGTAATACGATTACCTTCCGGCACTGTTCCCAACGCCACTTGAAAGTAATCCATAGCTCCATCGGTAAACACATTTTGCCACGACAAAGCAATTTCATTTGGGTTAGCGGTAACATCTATATCGTTTTTATCATCACCATTATGAATATCTTTCACCTAGTTAAAATATAGAGCACAAATAATGTGATATTGTATGTATATTGTGGACATGTTCAAAATATACTTGAACAAATGATATTATATCTACCTACCCTAACGGCACGTCGCCTCTTTATTTGTGGTGGTGACACATCCGGTGTAACTCCATCGGACCGATAAACGGCATATATAGTTTCGTTAAACCACGCTCGAACAAAAAAGTAGTATTTGGTATTCCGTACATCAAGTTCGTTGCCTGAAATACAATGTCATATTTAGGTAATACGTCTTTTTGCTCAAATGGAGTGCAAATGGTGATTCTACAGATTGCAACTACCCCAAGCCACTCGGTAGTATTTTTAATGTTTTGGCTTTCCAGATAGAAAAACCCTAAGGTGATTGAACCCACATTTTGTTCGTTAGACGAGTGTTAGACGCTTGATTTTGTGAAAAATGAGGGAATGTAAATTATAGTGTCCGAGATACTTTTTACTATTACTTTGACACACACTTTATTACACTTTTATGCAATTGTAGGTAGATAGGGGGTTTAATAGTTTGCCGTACTTCATCAAATGTGAGATTAGATTTTCTACGGTAATAGTTTTAAAGAATGTACTACAACAAAACCGCATACCGCTAGGAAGTGGAAAAATAGCCAGTTGTTCAGCTCCCGCGTCGTGCCATACTCTGTCGATTGAAATATTAAACACACCGGTAGGTTCCTCGTCGGTAGACGTATAATCACCTACACTCCATTCATACCTTATGATAAAACAATATTAATTAAAAACATGTAGATACATATATGGTGGTAAAACTAGTTACTAGTTATTAGATGCTGAATAAATTATTATTTAGCCAAAATTGTTTTATACATATATACATATACGTATAAAAATTGACTTAATGTATACGCGAAAGATGTCCATACGCAGAGATTGTCCATTGAAATGTGTGTGATACTTTCCGTATAAAAATGACATTGCGATTTCACATTTTGAACTCCGACGTAGCATTAAAACGTACGTGCCACGTTGAAATATGCTGATTTTAACTCGTGTCGAGGTAAAGGAAACGTAGAGAACGAGTGTTTCCCTCATGCCTACAGATGTTATAGTCAAAATAGCATGTGCTTTTTGTACAGGTGAGGGTGGTGCAATAATTTTGCATATTATTCCGGGGTTGTGAATTATTATAGGGGCAAAGATTTGTTGGCAGGCCAAAAAGAGGGGAGGGACAAGCATTTTCTGGCATTGACGGCACTACGGGGGGGGGGGGGGTTCTTGATCCCCCCCCCTTTTCTTAAATTATCTTGGGTTTTTTTTTATGACATGGCATAACTGGGCATTAACACCAGAGACAAAACAATCATTCAGAAGCTGCTGACGTGGAAGCACCCAGAAAGCGATCTTTTTATTTTCTTTATTAAATACGAACGACCATACAAGTATGATCCCTCGGAAAGACCCACTTTTTGGCTCTCGCGGCTCCAAAAGGCCTCCAAAATTTGACCAAAAAATTAGAGATCCGGACCGAAAGATCCTTGATTTTTGTTTGTTGGTTTGTTTGTTTTTGTTTTTGCCTTTTCAGGCGATTTTCAACCAGAGAGCTAATACTTTCACTGTTCGCAGCTCCAAAAGACCCCTTTTTGGGTAAGTCGTCAGTTTCCAAAGACCCACCGGCTCAAAATTCCGGGGGAGCATTTCCACCCAAATTTATAACGTGTCTTCCCCACCCCACGGTTTGGAACAAAAAAATACAAAGAAAAGCAATACCACTTGGGTAAATCCTGCCCTACTGGATTCCAGGATGCGGCCATGATGCACCTTGATGGAGTGTAATCAATGTCTTCAGTTGAGACAGATCGTAAGTTAAGTACGTCAATTACGGTAATAACTGTATCTAGTAGTATAAATTAACGAATAATATCGACAGGTGAATTTTTATGTGTTTCAATCAAATAAATAAAAACTTGGTCAACTTCATCTCGCTATGTTTTAATAATTGATGTTTACTGGGTACATTAATATTGGTCTCAATCATAATAATCATTATCATCATTATCATCATCATTATCATCATCGGTTTCAGGTTAAGGTCGCTATAAACTGTTTAATTTTGTGTCATAATCACCATCATCAGTAATAATCATTATCGTATTGCTATCGTATAGAAAAAATTGTGAGTTTCTGACGTTGACACATGTTCGACGTTCGTGTATAACTTGTTCAATACACCATCATCGTCAGTTAGCATGCTTTACGTACCTCCTGTATAGTGTCCGCAAGAATGATCTTGCCGATTACATAATTGATCCTGAGAAGCGCACACACAATGTCCTTCACACGAGTGGCTGGTACATCGTCGAATTAGCATCAAGATTCCATTAGGAAGAACATCAAAAGCCGCTATTGCTCTGCTGCTCTCCAAACCAACCTTACATATTGTAAAAATACGTTGTTTGGTTTCAATATTTACAAGTTGCAAGCATTAATTACGCATATGAACAAGTTAAAAAAATTGCGCGAACTGAAAAAGTAAAACAAGTAATGTTTACCCAACTTACTGCACGAAGTAAAGAATTTATCATTGATGGAATGTCTTTTATATGCATGACTTTGGGTTCATTATAATAATATAATTGTGGGCATGATCGATTGTTTGTGCCCGAGACTGAGCCTAGGGCATAAACACCGATCATACCCCCAGTTCCTAATCCCATACAAACGGGTTCCATCCAATGTGGTGATATTTTAAAATTTGTTTGCAACCATTGTACAGAGTTTACATAATCATTTGAAAGCCACATCTTGTAGCTGTCATTTTTATCAAACGAGAGGTAATTTGGAAAACAGCAACTGTGTTTAAGATATAATCTCGGATGTAACAATGATTGCAGGATCAATTTTGCACCGTACTGGTTGATTGAACACGCATAATGCTCACTAAATGATGAGGTTTTTGAAGACTTAAGTTCGTCCATTTGTGGCTAAGTTTGTATCAAAAACATAAAACAAATGCTTATTACCCCATTAACTGCCCAAAGTGAAGCATATATTCGCTGATATTCAGTCAGTCCCTTTTGCAAATATATGGATGTTTGCTGAATTGGTCCTTCCTCGGTGTCTAGTCCACTTTCGTCATGTTGAACTTTAACTATACCATCCTGTAAACAGTTAATTTATTATTCAAATAGTTATACAAGCTTAATACCATTTCCTTAAGCATTATAACCTATGAGATAACCTAAAGAATCACAATAATTTATGTTTCGGATTTTCACATGACGAATCAATAGAAAAATAAAGAATGATAAATGTATTGATAAAATTTTGCACACATACCTGGAGCAAATCATGCCCGTTGTAAGCTGTGCCAATAGTTAAACCGTATTCTCGAATCCCAGAGTGGACATCGGTAAAGCCTAACCAGGCAAGATTCAATGATGTTGTTCCATTTCCATCTACTAATCAATATCACGATGAATTAAATTGGCTGCGTGTTCAGTTTGTATTGCAAAATATCCTGTCGAAGGACGGCTAGAATCGACCTACAACAATAAAGTGATATAGCACGTTGATGCAGTCCGTTTGTGCGTTTTTTGAAGGATATTTACTGAGTTAAAATTACTAAGTGCTTCTTAATCCGTGCTTAATAGTCAAGTGGTTCTTTATTTTAACACTCAGTGCAATACTCCAAACGTATTACCTTGAAAGTGAATGTATGTATCTGTGTGCACAGTCCAGCTCCATTACAAGCCATTACTCCAACGGTATACTGACTACCATCATGGAGGTCAAGATCAGTGAAAGTATATTCATTTGCGCCTCCTGATATCTGTAAGAGGATAAAAGAATTTCGTCGGCGTCATCATCACCATTGTCATCATTAGCAGCAACAGTAGAATTATTCATGTTAATACAATTTATATAAACAGAAATAGTTACAGATAGATGTTTTATTACGAGATAAAAAATAAAATCAAACATGAAAATAACTCGGATGCCAAATAATAGAGCAATATTGAGTAAAACAGCAATTCAAGATCAATAGACAAATTCTAACCTTCAATGGTGGTATTTCTATATCATCGTTGTGCTGGGAGTAAACAGATATGTAATGTGCAACTATTCCACTTTCTGGGTCATCAAAGTCCCAAGAGAATGCAATAAGAGAACGCATAACCTGATTAAAAGAAACCGGCATGTAATGTACAAATGTAATTTACAAATGATAGTGACACTTAGTAACATTATTATTGTACTAATAAGGCAATAACAAAACAAGCATATTCAGCAGGCCCGACCGACGGAGATTTGCGTTCTGGATATTTGGATTGTTTTGTAGCTGTATATTGGGTTCTTTTGGCCTATGTTGATTGCTTGAGGCTAAAATATTTAGAAAAAATATCAAATGTATTTGTAAACAAATCGCAGATTATTTCGGATTTTGTAAGCTTTCGGTGATTTAACCTCTTACAGAAAATATTCCCAACCCGTTGAACAGGTATTTTTCGACTCCTAACTGCTTAACTTGCTTAATAATTATTACCGGTAATAGTGGTGGCCTCTGGGCCTCGTCACTACTTTATGACAGGCTCTTACTCAACTATAGTGTAGAAAAGTAACATCGACTATATCAGTATCGCCTAGCA
This sequence comes from Amphiura filiformis, assembly GCF_039555335.1. Classification (NCBI taxonomy): domain Eukaryota; kingdom Metazoa; phylum Echinodermata; class Ophiuroidea; order Amphilepidida; family Amphiuridae; genus Amphiura; species Amphiura filiformis. The sequence continues at coordinate 77,399,841 of NC_092633.1, forward strand.
CTAATCTTTTCGCGTTGTTTGCTACGCACACAAAATGGCAACTCAGCATAAGAGTAAATTAAATTCTTAGCGTCCTAATGTAATGAAAGTCATAACATTACAGTGTAAAGACAGGATCTCCAAGCATCATAATAATTTATTTCGTCTTTGCCTTTCGATTTTCTACGCCTTTATCTCTAAAGCTAGAAACGTTACTTTAAATGAACATTACCTGACTTCCTTCGTTTATAGTCCCTTTTGTGCGGTCCATTGCTGGTGGTTGTAGCATTTCAGGAGGGGTGGAATCAATCTGAAACCCATTGGATGAACGCTCCCTCCAAAGTCCAACTCGGTTATATACTCGTATAGTTACATAAATTGTTACTCCGATCGGCAATTCAGCATTTAAAATCTTAAATATACTTTCTGTTAAATGTATTGTTGTGGTATTTACGATGTCGCTGGCTCCCTGTTGTGTTCCTGCACGCCATTCATAGTGTAAAAGACCAGATTGAGCATCATGAAACCCCCACCAGTGCGCCGCGATAGTATTTCTGTAATAAATACAATAATATTCCATTATAGTAGTTCCAACAATGCAACTGTATTAACGGTAATGACACAAGCAATAGTTGCTTTAAAAATATTACTTACCGCGACGCTTGAAAGCTGCGATCTTGACCTGGTGGACCATCATATACATGTCCAACAGAGGGTGGTGAATCGTCAATTAAAATGCCATCAGATGTCACTGAGGTGCAAAGATCAGCTGCGTTGCAAACCCGAACCGTGACAAAGTAAAGCAATCCAGGTACAAGATGAAGGTGCTCAACTGACACATCTACAGGATGGCAGATTAACATATAATATATGCAATTTAAATGCAGGAAAGGGAAATGGAACAATTCACATTTTTTCCTCGCGCTCGTTCAACAAAAATCGCGTTGCCCTTTGAAAAGGTCATCTACCATTAAAAACAATCCACAAAACAAATCGTAGCCCCATTTTCAAATAATTAAATATTGTTTGATATTACGATTGTGAAGATTACCATTCATCAAGGTAATAACTATGTCGAAGGTCGAAGATGAGCGAAACCTATAGGGGTTTGTCTTGATTGCTGAACAATAGGCCCCTGCTAAGTTGTGACGTAGTCCGCCTCCCTTTCTAAGTTAAGGCTCCTCTCGTTTGACATAAATCGCTTCCTTGAATCCTCTCTCAAAGGATCTGCTTTCGCAGATCCTCAGAGGTTTGGCTCATCTTCAACCTGTGACGCAACATCCTCTTCACAGGTCAACGAACCTTTGTCACTTTAACATCAGTTGACCTGATGATGCATCCGAGATAGGATGTGAAATATTGACACTCATAAAACGTAAGTCCTGTAGATCATATTATAATCTCAAATTTCATTGTTCGATTTTCTAACTAAAAAATGAAAAATGAGAGACTTAAAATTATCGAGATAGTTTTATATCTTACTCGTATGTAAACCAACGTATTGTTCTTCCAACACGTCATCACATTCAGGGCAGGTTCCAGCCATCCACCAGTAGCCAATAAGAGAACTATGTGGATCATGAAATCCTTCCCAGAATGCGTGCAACGTTGCAGTATCAGTTTGAAAGTCTTGATCCTTTTGGTTTGAAGTCACCAAATTCAGACTCCCATCGTATACATGACCAGGAATAGGTTGCGATGCGTCGACTGAAAAGGCTCCGTAACTTTGAATACTGACAAGTCCAACTTTATTGGTTGCCTTCATAAATATATATTTGAATCATGAAAACTTAAAACGGATTACAGACATATTCATTTATTACAAAATGTTGTTTTGAAATATATTATGGGTTTTTTTTCGTATACATGTAGTTAATTATACTATATTATATTATATTGGACTTTGTCTTCTCTTTCTGTTGATGTTGCTGTTTATAAGGGCTGTTCTTCAGCAGTAATTGTGGAATACAACATAACATTTTGAATGCAATATTAACATTTTGAACGGATATTTTCTTTTTTATGTTCTCACAAAACAAATAGACAAATGTGCTTGTTGAGATTTTCCCCAAAACTTTTGAGAGTGCAAAGCTGCCTTAATTTGTACGCCTAGACTTACCTTCACCGTTATGTAATATGAATGACCTTCCTGAAGCTTTAAACTTTCGGTCGCTTCCACTTGTTGATGTTTTGTTTCCACAAATGGTAAGATATCAGAATGTCCTGCATAAGAGCCAATTGCCCACTCATAAAAATCAATTCCACTTTCTAGATCCAGAAATGAGTTGTTCCAACTAAAAAAAAAATAGGAGTAGGAAAAAGATCAGTACATTATCTTAAACAAATATAAATGAAGTCAAAAACAATTGAAAAAAATAATGACATATTAGCATTTCATTATCTTAATACAATAATAACATTTCAAGGTTCTAAATGGCAAGAAGATCATGAAAATATATGAATATTTAACTGATTATGATAGCAAAAACTCTTGGTTTAAAGAAAATGAGTTTTGCATTTATCGGCGGTCTTACCTAGCAATAATAGTGGAAACAGACTTCAAGAAATTTCCACCGTCAACATCCAAACGTTTACTTCTTTGTATTGGTGGTGTAGAATCAATAATTACTGGTTGTGATATAGCAATAGACGAAAGTCCAACAAAGTCAGTGCCTGCAACACGTACATTATTGATAATATCAACAGAAAACACTCGCATAAAAATACATGTTTTGTTTTTATTAAATGATGCCCTCGGGAGCACTCCAATAGTAATGTGACATGCGTGAGCGCCCACAAAATCTTTCACTAGCGAACTACATTACTTTGAAAAGCTACGAAGTTGACCTCAAAAATGCTCACTGGCCGATAATCTTACACTAGAAGACTAAATTCCACGCCTAAATTTAACACCAGGATTTAAAACAATAATTATATATTATCAGGCATTATGGTTTTCTGCTGATATTTACTGAAAAAAATTATTTCTTTTCATTTTGCCCGAAAAAATTAATTTTAAGATAAAAATGTGTAGCTCACAATTTTGCTCCTTTTTAGCACCGATCAGTTCCAGTACTTGTTAAATTTATATAACAATAGTCATCGAGTGACTAACGTTCTGAGTGGTTAAGGCATTCAAATATTTTCGTCACCACTTTATGCAAAACTTGATCCTTTTCATTTATTATACCTTTCACTGTTGCGTAATATCTGTATCCACTTTGAAGTCTTAAATTGCGGGAAATTGCACTGTTAGTAATACCAACATTCAGGAAACCTTGAACGTCACTCCCGCCAGGAAAAGAACCTGAAATAACAATTGTGATTTTATGTCCTCATTAAGTATTATTTGCCCATTGCTACAATTTTGAGCGCGAAGATGCTACAATGGTCACTATATAGTCCGTCTTTAGGCGTCCGTTTTCCCTTTTCGACATCCACGTCATTACACCAACAACTAGGGATAATTGAAAGCGCTGGCAATAGCACACTGAAAGAATAGTGGTTCTTAAGGTGTAGTATTTTCAGGCACCCATTTCTCATTGCAGAAAACTTACCAATCGCAAATTCATATTCTTTTATGCCAGAGTGATGCGGTGATGTACCATGCTCCTCAATGTCGACATATGATTCCCAACTCACAGCAAGTTCAGTCGTGGAGATCTGTATTTAAAAATTATTCTTGTAGATTTACTATCAGAAATTCTATTTGTGACTGGACACTACGAATCAGCCGTAAAGTCGGCCCCGGTCAATTTGGTTTTACTTCGTGTTTAGAAAATATATATCATAAGCTTTAAGATAGTATATCATTTGACTTCAAACGATATCCAGAAGCGGGGTTATGTTTTGTTGAAATCTGCTCCTTCAACAAAATGGTACCCTTTTTCGGTTCTACGTGTGTCTCTTTTTCCATATTGCTGGTAATAAATTCATAATTATCGGTAATTTCACATCATCCCCAAGTCAACGAGGATCAGGAATGTCCTCTCATTGTTATTGTTGGTTATACATACCTAGACAAAATGCAATGCAATTGTAACCCAGCACTTGAACAGGATTTAGCCAAAGCAAACACAGACTAGAGCTATTTAATGATCATGATGCAGTCATGTCTACAGTAGAATTCATTTCGACCTTTGCAGGACTTAAACCCCATTAAAAGCTATTAAACCAAGATAACACTCATTGAAGCAGCTCAACTGATTAAATCAGATCTTCTCTGGTTGTGCACAAGTGTCTGTTTTCAATGTGCGACATCACAATAAAGCTGGTATTATAGCTTCAGTTGGGTAACCGATTATAAAGGAAACGAAAGGAAACAATGGTATGTGTACTTTTGCTCACGAAATGAGACAAAGACCTGCTTTTTGTTAACCAGCATTCTTCAAAATGAGCAACATAATGATTGTTGACTTAACACGGTTTGGAAATAATTTCTTCATATTTTTGGTGTTATCTGTCGTTTACATATCCTTCCTAAAACACAAAATTCCAAACATCTAAATTAGCTAAAAATTAGGGACATGTTACAAAACTATATTTTCTAGAACCTATTTAGAATAGTTAAAATGTAGCTTATACCCTTTTTAGTGGCATCCTTCAGAAGTGAGCGGTCCGATACTAATATTTTCGGTCAAATCTCCATTCAATTAACACGGGGAGTTGGCTAGCTATGCCTTGCCCTCACTCATATTTTACAAAAGTGCGACTATTTCTGAACATCTAACCTAGCTGTAATTTTAGGTCATGTTAGAGAAATATATTTGCTAGAAGTTTGGAGAATAGCTAAAATATTGGCTGGTTATTTTTCACACAGTGATGTTAACTAGGCATGTGCCCATTCTTCCAACGTACATCATTTGTAGAGTTCACGCGTCAATGGTGAGAGCACTGTGTATTGTGTATAGGAAAACGGACAGTAACTGCAGTATGTTCTTTATGTAGAATATTATTTTCCTCTTCAGCAATAGGATTATTGATTGGTTTAAACGCTATCAAATGAGAAACATGTCGCGCCTAATTGAGACACCTATGAATTCGACCTATGAATATCTCAGAATACAATTTTTTCGAGTTTACGGCTCATTCGTAGTGTCCACTCACATTTAAAAAAAGCAAATTAATCTTGTAGGTTTAACTCTCACAAAGGCGAAATTAATATGCAGATCAATTATAGGTGTGGTGTATTTAAGATAAGATCATACCTGATATTGAGAATGTTCACGCCACCCTATCCATACTTGACCGGTTTGTGGCGGTGTGATGTCAACAACTACACCATCACTGCAAGCAGACACCTTGGGTATTGTCTCTGTCCATTTTTCATTCGTGATGTTTGTGGCATTCGCATGGAGGCATACTCTATATCGTTGACCATGTTGTAAGGATAAATCTTGTACGTTTACGAAATTAAGATCTGTGATAAAAATCAGCGAATACGTAATTCGCTCGATGCAATATATGTGTGTACCCAAATTGGTTTTCATGATGGAGAATTAGATTTTTTTTGCCTATGATGTACGACTGTTATACTACTCCTATAATAACTACTAATACGACCTGGCGGATGACTTTACTACTCCAACCCTAACAGCAAGCTTGACAACAACGACTACTTTTACCAATTCAACTTGTTATCATTAGGCGGAGGCGCCGTATTTAGCGGTAGCTTTGGATATTTCTTTTTCTTCTTTATTTGTCACCCGGGTAAGTCGGGTGAAAAATATAGAAAATATTTAAGTGTCCAAAGCTAATATAAGATACGGAGCCTCCGCCTAACGTTCTTCTAAAACTTTACTTCTTAATGCACAATAAACAGATGATATGAACAAACCTGTGTATCCACATTTGATGGTGGTTGGATGCTGACAAGGCTCTTGTGGTGCATCTGGTATCTTATACTCATAAGCACCTTCATCTTCAATAACCGCCCACTCATAAAACCCGTGTCGTAAAGTTGGCCATACCGCATATATGTCGCTGGTACTAGATGTGTAATCCAAATCACGTTCTGTCCATCGTTCATTTTTTGGTAGTATTATTACATCTAACATTATAACAAATAAAGTGATAAAATAAAGCTGGATAAAGCCGCCAGTTTGTGTGGTTCTAGATTGGTTGCAACCCAGTAAACACTATACGTTTTACAGGGAAAATGTATCACTAAAATGAGCACAAAGGAAGGATCTACGATTAGCTTAAGTCGTTTGGCCGTAAATACGCGCGTTTTTGTATGACGGATGAAAAGCCATAGGGGTTCAAGTTGGTACACCCCTCCCTTCGTAGTTCTGGGTTAACTTACCAACAGCATCGATGATGATATTTGGAGAAATTTCCTCCGGATTTTCACAGTCAAATATATCGGTAAAAGCTGTAGCAAACAGACCAACATCATTGTACCCTCTAAGGGCCAGCTGAATGCACGTAAATCGTGGTAAATGCCCATTAAAGAGAGTTTCAAATTGCATCTGAAATGCAAAATCACATACGTACGTACTCTGTTAATTGTTTATTTACTAACAAAGTAATCGCAATGGATCTTGCATTATAAATAAATAAATAAATAAATAAATAAATAAATAAATAAATAAATAAATACATAAATAAATAAATAAATAAATAAATAAATAGTAAAAAATTATAGTGAAACCATCACTAGATACAGTGCTCAACTATAAAATATAGGAGCGAAATATATTATTATTATACAAATGAAATTACCACATCGCAATACAAATTTGTTTCGTATGGATGGTTTCACCCATCCACACTCGTCAGTTGCAATGTGTAAAATGACAAAGAATATGTCTTGAGTTTTGATTAACAATGCATGTTTAACAATAAGTAGGCCCAGACATGGATACGCACTTAAGACGCGTATTGTATTGCGCAACTTTAAGATACGCAGTTGCGTTAATTCCTCTTGCGCGCGCATCAAAACTCAAGACATATTCTTTGTCATTTTACACATTGCAACTGACGAGTGTGGATGGGTGAAACCATCCATACGAAACAAATTTGTATTGCGATGTGGTAATTTCATTTGTATAATAATAATATAAATAAATAAATAAATAAATAAATAAATGAAAAAAAAAGTTAATTAATTAATGATTTCTTGTCCCTACGTACCATTCCGTTAACGACTTCCAGTGTTTCTCCCAATATCCCCTGCCATTTTGTTATAAAATGTTTTTCATTCTGAGATACTTGTTCTAATATGGCCCATTGGTATTCAAAGTGTGTGTAATCTTCAACAAAATATTCATGAGAAAAATCTTGAAATTGCACAGTTACATGAGTTTCATCATCGATGGCTTCTACAGATGCAACATTCACTTCACCAGGTAATGGTGGCTTTGAAATGATCCAAAATCCATTGGAGTTTTGGGCTTCAAAACATACAACAGTCTGGCACAATTTCACCATAGAACGATAATGGCCGCCATCTTTTAGAAATACGTTCGAATGCCGATGTGAATTTGTTAGTCCTAGATCGACAGCATCTATAATGACAGCCCAAGCAATTGAACTATCATTTTCATGCACCTCTTCCTCAAGACTCCAGAGGACGTGTGTAACGAATGGCTTCAGCTCATCTCCAATTATCCAATGTGAGTCAACAACTGACGTAGAAGCTTGGAAGGTGATGTCATCGTTACAAGATGGAATATACACTTGTTCGTGGTGTGTGGTTTGCCATTCTCTGACGGCTTAAATGAAAGACACGATTTACATACGTTTACAATACATACATCATCATTTAGCCTGAATGGGTATACATACATTATTACGTTTTTGCATATCGCCTTTCATCAAGAGTACATCTGTTTATAAATCATTCTTATAATTGGCACTTTCCTGTTGTTGATAGGGTGAACATTTATATCGCACCATTCTGGACCTCCCTTGCGCAATATTATAATCACGTGATACCTTTCCTGCCCTCGCTTTCGTTATGTTTTAATTACATGATATCAATGTTCACCTCACCAACGACAGGAAAGTGCCAATTATAGGAATATTTGGATATCAGAATGAGTTTACTTCCTCCAGGAGGGCAACCTTTAATACAGTGACCACCGTGTCAATATAATATTAGCTCAACGGGACGGGTTGGGGCAGTCTGAGCTAGGGGTTATCACCCTACTCTTTTGAAACTGACTGCGGGCTACACGTACAGCTATGGCTCTCTGTAGAAGATACCGATGATTTAACATCCCCTACGAACGACGGAGTACTCTCATGACTCATGTGTAACGTTCTAAATGTACCACGGGGAGAGCAAAGGTGTGAATTTAATTAACAGATGATATCTATTATTGGGATTCATGGAGATTGGTGTTTAAATTTGGTGGTTTTGCCTGATGGTGCAACATTTTGCAAGCCAATAATAACAAAGGTAAGGGTGCTTAATCTAGCAGCAGCAGGATGCAACACTCTCTAGTAGCTCCAACAAAACCTTGATAATATGAAGTTTCTACATGGATTTGTGATATAAATTTTATATGGATATTCTCAGTTTTATGCATGGATGCTACTGATGTACTTTATTTTGCTGAATTATGTTACCATTTTGTGGAAATTAATGAATTTGTGTTTACAATTTGCTGTTATACCCGACTATTGCTGCTATATAGTGTACAACATATATTGATTATTGATTATTGATTGATTGAACATCCTCCCATTGACAATGGTCTTGAGTGGCAATACAATGGGTGAGGACACCCAACTGTGCCAATCCAACAATGGAACCTTTTATGACTTTCCTGCTATGGACATATACAACAACTCAATGTGGAATATTGAACACAAGTCAATGTCAACAACTATTACTGTAATAAACCAAACCATCTTTGACCACATAAACAAGGAATTACGGTACAAATATGGAAGCCCGCAGATCAAGAAAAGACATGGCCTCATATACAGAGGTGTAATGCCTACAACTCTACAGTCCATCACAATCACCTGCTATGCAAATAAAACAATATCAGTTCAAGGTAACCCACATGTAGATTGGGTTGAAACTATATTCCCCGATATTATATCAACTATAGTTGCCGTTGCAAATGAAATTCTTTCGTCATCTTCATCAACATCATCATCATCAACAGCGTCATCTGTTATTAACTTTTCTTTGAATTATGACCATGATTTCCCACCATTACCAAAGTCAACTAGAGAAATCTCTACACAAACTGAACTATGCATCACCTCAACCCAGGAAACACAAACTGAAAAGCAGACCATTACCACTACTGCTAGTGCCAGTACACATACTGTGCAAGTACCCAAGTCCACATCCCCACCTGAAAACAAATCAACTACGCCATCAGTTCCTCCTGTTACAACGTGCATGACTGCAAGTGTACCTACTTTCAACAGATTTGATATCTTACATGTTGAAGAACCGTTAGAACCATGCACCTCAACCCCAATCAAGTTATCTGCTCGCCCTCCCACTCCAAGGACTCCGCCCCTCCAACCATCTGCGCCACCTCTGTCAAGGACTCCGCCCCTCCAACCATCTGCGCCACCTCTGTCAAGGACTCTGGCCCTCCAACCATCTGCGCCACCCCTGTCACCAGAAAAGGTATCACGGCATGTGATCAAAACAGCATGCCCCCTCACAACACCATGCAGGCCTACATCTATCTCACAGATTCCAACTATTATTAATGGACATATTAATGAACATGTACCAACAGCAACATCACAAGCAAATAGCCCTGTGGATGATCAGCCAAAGCCAAACCCTACTGTGCCCAAGCCTACAACTCCCCCGCGACGAAGGATGAATTGTAAAACTGTTTTAATATTAGGAGACTCTATCCCCAAACACCTCGATGGCAAAAGAATGTCACGACGCTTCAATGTCATCAACTTATGTGTCAGTGGAACCAACTTCCATTATTGGATCAAACTTGCACCGATTTTGGTAAAAGAGTATGATGCATCATCTGTAATTTTACATTGTGGAACTAATAACATTAAGTACTGCCTAGTCGATCGATGCATTGAACTCATGCAAGAACTTATTAAAGCGATTACAAATGTGAAGAGCGGTATCAGCATTGGTATATCATCTTTAACAATTCAAGGAAACAATGGACGATGTATTTGGATAAATGAATTCAACGCTCGATTGTTGAAAATTTGCAAGGAACTAAAGTGTGCTTATGTTAATAACTCAAATATAACAGTGTCTCATATAACAAAGACAGACTTTCTACATCTAAATAGAAAAGGAATTATACAACTTGCAAAGAACTATATATCTTTTTTATGGGATATGAGAACAGCAGAACTGAATCCGTAAACTCAAAGGTCTTTACATGTAATGAAAATATTAGTAAATTAAGATGTGCACAGTGTACTACCAAAATTGTAAGACATGATATTTATGTAACTTGTAAAAATTGTTCTCTTGATTATCATATTACATGCATCGACTCTCATGAATTTGAGAAATCAAATAATTGGTTTTGCACATCCTGTTTTCACAAAACATGTAATGATGAACTTCCATTCAAAGAAACTTTTATTGATCTTAAATGCAAGTTACAAAAAGGGCTCAAAATAGCACATATCAACATCCAGAGTTTTAAAAACAAAATTGACTATGTTAATCTACTTATGTATACTAATAAGATTGATGTTTTATGTATCACAGAAACTTGGTTAAATGATGAGATTGATGATTCAGAAATTAACATTAATGGTTATACTATTTTTAGGTTAGATAGGACAAATGGAATATCCCATGGTGGACTTCTTTGTTATGTTAAGGACAGCTTGTCATGTAAACAGAATAATGATCTCCATGACAATGACATTGAAGCCCTTTTCATAGAAATCAATTTACCTGCCACTAAACCTATTCTGATAAGTACTGTGTATAGGACACCAACTGCTACTATTGATTATCTAGATAGACTTAATGATACTTTCCAGACATGTAACAACTTATATGATGAAGTGTATATCCTAGGAGATTTTAACTTAGATATAGCTAAGACTAGTTATTCTAAAAAGGTATCTACTCTGGCAAATAATTCAAATATGAAGCAGTTAATTAATGAATATACAAGGGTAACACCCACAAGTAAAACAAAAATTGACCTGATATTTGTATCTAAGCCAGAAAATGTGATTTCATCAGGAGTTCACAGTTTAGGTCTGAGTGACCATTCGTTGATATATGTAGTTCGTAAACATAAGCAAATAAAACTTCCTCCAAGAAATGTTAAGACTAGATGTTTTAAACAATTTAATGATACTGATTTTATTAATACTATTCAAAATATTGATTGGAATCAAATTGAAGATATTGATGATGTAAACATTGCACTTAGCACATGGCAATCACTTTTTATTGAAGCTTGTGATAAGCATGCGCCTGTCAAAGAGAAAAGGATAAAAGGAGGCCTTCCTGAATGGATCAATAGTGATTTTCTAAGATTAAGTAAAGATAGAGACTTCTATTTTGATAAAGCACACAAAACAAACAATCCAGCTGATTGGGATATGGTAAAAATAAAGTTAACAATATGAGATATTATCTTAAAAAGAATTATTGTAATGAAGCTGTTGTTAATAACATAAATGATAGTAAAAAACTGTGGAAAAGTATTAAGAAAATTATTCCAAGTAGTAATTCATCATCCACATTTAAATTCATGGACATTAGTCCTGAGTTCGTTTTTGATCAGATACGCAATATGAAGATTGATAAATCAACTGGTCTAGATGAATTTAATGTCAAGCTGCTCAAATTAGCTGGACCTTACATTTCAAATTGTCTTGCATATATTTGTAATATATCTTTAAGTAAGTCTATTTTCCCTGATCTATGGAAAAAAGCAAAAGTAACACCAATCTATAAATCAGGTGACAAAACTGATGTTGGAAATTATAGGCCCATTTCTGTTCTTCCAATTGTTTCCAAAATTATTGAGAGGGCCATTCATGATCAATTGTATATGTTTATGACTAATGCAGGTCTTCTCTCTGAAGATCAATCTGGTTTCCGTGCCAACCATTCAACTACCACAACTTTACTTAACGCGGCTGTGTACTCTAGCCATTGTTTCTTTCTCAAAATTGAGTTTTTATGATATGTTTGTACCTTGTTATGTTTTTATAAATACAAGGAATGAAAATCCAGATTTGTAAACTCCAACTGCAATATTTTAAGGATTTTATTTCACTATTCCACTCGTGTTTGAAATTGAAAAGGAAAGAAAATCTTTGTTGTACCAGCAAGGTACACGCGCGCAACAACTCATCGCGTTGCGCATCGCGCAATTTGTTAACGCACAAATACGCGACGCATACGCAACGCTTATCTACATGCGCGGCGCATCTTATGGAAACACCACGGAAGCACTGATTTCCTAGTGGTCAAATGGCTCCGTTTTAGCTGATAAAATGTGGGTTTTTTCAAGTTCTTTCCCCCGATTTAAATATCAAGTTATGAATGGATTTCGCTCAAACTTCTCAAGGGACTGTGGATTTACCCGATGTTCACGTAATATAAGTTACAAAAACGAAAACTGTCGCATTCTCCTGTGAGCTCCGATCCAAGTGCAAAATGTGACCACTTTAAACTTCAACGGCCATTATTTCAATGTTCATTTTCTCGGTAAAATGACGATTTAGGTACACGATAACTCAATAAATACAGCATCTATAGGTAAGCAAATATGATCATCGTAAAAAGCATGATCGACTCAAGAAACGGTTTTCTCATTTTTTATATTTTGGTCTATTCCCGATTTTGGGCATAATTTTGTGCAAATAGGCGTTTTTGAATTTTAAAAAGTTCATTTTGATGCCTTATATGGTCAATATCTCAAAAAATAAGGCCAATATCAAAAAATAAAAAACCGTTTTTGGAATGGACCTCAAGATTGAGCTAAAAACAAAATAAAATATTTTGGAAAGAGTGTTTTTTGTTATGATGTACCTAACAAATATTGCCAAAAACTTACTTTTGTGTGATTTTCTTCGAAATTGTTGTTTTTACCCCAAATCTGTATTTATATTAAGATTTATTGATGTCTTGCCTTCATAAAAATGTATACTTTTATATGTTTTGCGCGAATAATTACAAAGTTATTGCACTTTTACTACATGCATGTCTGAGAGTACACAGCCACCTTAATGTAGAAGATTTTATACTTCAGAACATGGACAGTGGATTCGCTACTGGTGTTATATTTATTGATTTAAAGAAAGCTTTTGACACGGTCAATCATGAAATACTTCTTAAAAAACTTGAAAAATATGGTGTTCAAGGCAAAGAGATCTCAAACAGTTAGTGTAAATTCTTCTTTATCTGACTTTGAAAATGTTAATATTGGAATTCCACAAGGATCAATCCTAGGTCCTTTGTTATTTATTATTTTTGTAAATTGTATGCCTAATGCTGTTAACTGTAAAACTATCATGTACGCAGATGACACAAGTTTAATGTGTAAAGGAAAGAATGTTTTGGAATTGCAAGCTAAATTAGAGTCAAGTCTTTGCAGTGTAGCAAATTGGTTTCATGCAAACAAACTTACTTTAAATGTTGATAAGACCAAGTTTATGGTCTTTGGTACCAACCAAATGCTTGACAAGTTTAATGATATAAATCTAACATATGAAGATACTTTTATTATTGAACGAGTTCACGAGTTTAAATATCTTGGAGTAAAACTTGATTCTAAACTTTCTTGGTCAGCTCATGTAGATTATTTATGTAAAAATGTTTCTAAAAAAATTGGTGTCATTAGGCGTGTTAAATACTTCCTGCCTCGTCAAACCATTGTTATGTTATCAAATGCACTTGTTATGCCTCAATTTGATTATGGTAGTTCTGTATGGAGTAATTTTTCTTGTGAATCTCAAGCAAGGCTGCAAGTGTTACAAAATCAGCTAGCCAGGACAATTTTATCTGCTGATATTAGAACACCAATAAGTAACTTAATGAGTGCACTACAGTGGATAAAACTAAATGATAGATGGAATAATCAACTTCTTATTTTAGTTTTTAAGTGTTTAAGAAACCTGGGTCCATCTTATCTATCATCTAAATTTGAATTTATTCATGATAGTCATATGCATATTACCAGGAATCATTCATCAAATACTCTTGTTGTACCAAAATGTAATTCAAATTCAGGCAAGCGTACATTCCATGCCAGAGCTGTTAATACTTGGAATGAAATTGCACCTCAAATCCGCAAAAGAATTAAATAATATGTCTTTGTATCAATTTAAAGCGCGAACAAATACTTCTGCTAAATAATTTGGGATTTCTATTCCCTTATAAATTGTACTTTTTATAAGGACATTTTAGCTTTAGCTTGTATTTTGTATAATTTTTGCCATATGAGTTCAATAATATTTATTATGTTATTGATTTACCATGTGTAAGATGTAAATTTACTATGTATCAATATGTATTACAGTATTTTATAATGAGGGCCTGCTTGGAAAGCAGTGCTTGACACTGAAGTGGAATTACCCTCAATAAAGAAAGATTATTATTATTATTATATTATAAGATTTATACATCCTTTCCTCTGTAGCCTTTGGAGCAATATACTTACGAGAAGAGGTGTTACACAATGTACCGTCAAAAACTTGCAGGCCGTTTGCAGCACTCCCTTCGGGTATTATCGTAACTCCGTCAGATGTAATTGTAACCGACCCAGCGTCGGTTTGGGCAATAATTGATCCGTAATATGTCTAGAAAGTAAAACCAACAATAGAAAATGAACAAACAAACAAATCAGATGTTGATAAAAGCAAACATTTTAAAAATAGCCATGAACATTTAACTGTACATCAAAAAAATGTTAACAGAGTACGGATACTTGATAAAACTACCTGAAAAGGCACCAGGGTTAGTTCGGTTGTTTTATAGGAAAGACTGTTCCCAACCGATATATAGCCATCTGTGAGATCACTTAGGCCAGGCTCCGTTCCAAACGCTACTTGATAGGTAATGTCTAAATGCGGATGATGGAATCCATACCAACGGATAGCCAATGAATCAATATGTGGTTGCACATCAATATCTCGCGGCTCCTGTAAAAGAAAAGTCATTCTTAATTAGCTTTATTCACATAACTTGAACAAAATTTTGTTTCTTTTTTTGTCATCTAGTCATGTACAGATACCGTTATTGCATAATTAGCTAATCTGTTGGACTGTGGAAACTTACTCCAAAACCTCCTCCTTGAATACTTTCCACATCTAAAACAACACCTCTGGCAGGCAGTTGAATAACATGTCGATACGGTTGTGACGTAATAACAGACGATAAACCAGCAGAGTTTTCCACTCGGAGAGAGGCGTAATAAACGTGATCTCCATGAATAGACCAATCAAGTGATTCAAATGGTATAACGACCTGTGTATTCATATCACCCTGACTTGTTTCGTATGACTGAATGTTTGTGTAGGGTAGAATCGCGGTCCCCTTCTCTTTGTGTCCTGTTTTGTTATAATAGCAATGGGTTAACAAATTAATCAGCAGTTTGAGTATTAAAACAAAACAATAGGAAAACGGTGACAAAACAGTGCATGTAAAATTTTAAAAGTAACTGGGTTTTGTTCACCCTAGAGGTAGTTCACGTTGAGGTCGAAGTAATGAATGAATATTTAGTAATGTTATATTATTAAGTATTTTCTCAGGAGGAGCATGAGGAGGAGAGGGACGTAGGAATTTATTTTTAGATACATTATCTTGTCAGTTCATTATTTAATGTATATAACATACCAATCGCAATAAAAACAGATATTTCAGGATCCTCGGGATCGAAGATATCTTCTTGTCTCCATTGGACAATCAATCCAGTTTCAGATGCCATTAAAGAAATATCTCCGGTGATTTCTGGTGCAGTTGTGTCAATGATGATTGGTCCAATTACCTGCAAGAAGTAGATAAAGGAGAAGTCTTAACTTCATGAGATAATGCTTGATATGCTTTTGCGAGTCGGTCATGAGTATGTTTATTTTTCTCACTATACCAATAGTTCAGGCACCGCTCCGTCCGACACGCCTTAAAAGAGGAATGATTTCGAAGCAATTTTAGGAGGGTCTGAGGACGCACTGCAGAGCATTTGGGGGCATATTTTGCCATTATATAACGGTAAAACACTTCGTCTACCTACATATCACAAGCATACACGATCGTCTAATAGTGGGTGGGCGAGAAGAGGAAATCCTGATCAAGAGGCAGTGGGGTGACCATTATTTTACTTTTATTACGTTGCCTCTGCCTGAAACATCATTTTCATTTCACACCTTTACATAAAAAGGTCTTATGAAGTGATCTTCGCCTGAATCATTTGGTTGCCAAATGTTGACAGTCTCACTACATAGGGTATACCACATACTGTGTGGCTATTTATGTCTTTATACCTGGAGGAAAAGGTGCTGATAAAGGTGCATTTACCTTCCGAGTAGAAATGTATGCCTTATTAGTAGCCTTTACTGTCAGATATACCACCATGCTATCTGTTAACTCTGGGTGATACATGACAAAATGTCTATGGCCTTGTGTGCTGAACCTACTTATGTCTGGTATCGTGTTATCCGAATTACTGCTGAACCCAATTTCATAATTCGATATGTTGCTCTCATTGTCCCATCCGTTCCAATCTACAGCAATCTACAAGAAAATGGTTGAGTATTTACGTATGAATTTTAAATTTGAAATCTGTACCACCATCAGTATGATTATGATCATGTCTATATTTCACAAGCATAAATATTATTGACCCAATAAAAGGTTCAAGTATCCTTTAATGTTATATTGGTTTAATAATAGGGACACGATTTGTTAGAGTTTTGTGAAAATATTGAAACGCATAGAGTAGAATAAGACCTCGACAATTGCCCGAAAATAGAGATCAGAACGAATTAATTTTCTCTTCCTCTGTGATCGTGACAATCGAATGGTCACATTTCTTTGACCGCAGTTCAGCATAATTTGACACTGGCAATTCAAAACCGATCAAGTTTAATTTTAGTGGTATTACTTTTTTACCGCTTTCTTTATAGGTCTAAACAGTTCCAAATGATGTGAAACAAATATGCAATGGAAAATATCAAAAAAGGTAGATTGCATTTAACCCTAATGGTAAGGATTTTGTCAATTTTCGACATCAGTGTCATTTTCTCCCGTTAAATTCGCCCAATCTTCTTGGGCTCCTTTCAATGTCCAATGTCCCGAAAAAAAAGGAAGTCCATTCCTTCCCGGACATGTAGGCATATCTTCATGTTTTACGATGAATCATGGTTGAGTCAATTTCAAAATGCTTACATGTTTGTCAACTGATAGGAAAATGTAAGTGCCCAAAGGGTTACAGTATTCCACTTCAGTCTCGCACATCGAGTTGTTCAAATGTGGCCTCTCTGGTAACAACGCTATGTTGTTTACTGGCCGTGCTTGATTCCTAAAATATAATCGTAAATGTGTGTTATCACACTTGTTAACGTAACCTAGGAATACATGCACTATTTTTTACACTGAATGTTTTCTAACCATGACCCTCTATCCACACAAAAAGCTACACCATGGGTACTCATAAAACGGGCGGGATCGCGCTACACATTAATTAGCCACCTCCATACAAATTATCGCTAGGACGTTTTAAAAGCGTCGAAGTTTTGTCGGTTTACACACTTTTAAACGTTCATTTGTATTTATTAAATCATCTTGAACCCAAAACTTAGAATCAAAGTTCATGCATGTTAACATCTGACTGGTATAACTAACTAAAGTCTTTTAGTGCGAAGTACCCCCGGAAGTACCCATGCACTTCATTAAGGATGCTGTTTCAACATAATAATGAATACCAAATGCAAGCAGTGTTGTCTGTACTACGATTGGATTTTTTTACTTTGGTTTACTATTAAATTACACAGTAACCCTAATAACTTACAGGCAAGCATTATCATAACCTTCGGAATTAGGTTTGCACCTTTGGCGGTCACTGCCAACGAGCCATACTTCACCGGTAGCAATGTCTCTTACTAGGCCTGGATGCACTCGTGCATTTTTTATATAAATAGATGTCACTTCTGGTGGCGTATTATCTATGGCAACACCATCTGAACACACAACTTCTGAAGGTTCTAATGCTCTGTTGTAGGCAATGATGCTAGCGTAATAACGCCCTGCGCCAGGAGCGACCCAATCAACAGTCGAGTCATGTACAGTCCTAGTTATTACCTGCAAAAAATATTATTCTTAAAATGCCAAATATACAACAATATAAAGAGTAAAACGACATTTAAAGAAACCTGTGAAACCAATACTGATGATGATGATGTTTTCGACTCGCGTCTAACTAACAAAATACAAAGTGATACTACCATTGATGACGCACTGCTTCCGTCCCAACATTCCGTGCCAAATGTATATTCGTAAAATTTGATTCCACTTTCTTTGTCGAAGAAACCATCCCAATGAGCGACTAATTCCAGACTTTGTTGAAAATCAACTTCGGAAGATCCAGGCATGCCATCATGTACAGAACCCACCAGTGGAGCACTAGTATCTATAGTAATCTAGATGTCAAAACAAACGGGAAGGCGATACAAGATCATTTTAAGCTAGCCAACATATTTATCTCGTTTCATTTTATTCCCCGTAGTTTAAATGTTGAATCCAAATGTTGTACATTAAAAAAACCCGCTTAGTGTAGCGCAAAGCCTATCCAAATTAAAAATTGAAAGAATACAAAGCAAGAACACCAAATGAATACAGCAATGCAGCAAAGCAAAACACAATGAACAACAACAAACACTTTATTGTAATAGTTCAAATGAGTTATTAGAGATTGCGATTTCCAAACGTACATATCGAACGTACGTGGAAGCTATTCAAAATCTCTCACCTGTGGCGGGATTTTAAATAAATAGATCCCACGTACGTTCGATGCTACGTTTGGAAATCGCAATCTCTCTATTATCTAGCTTGAAACTTAAAGACATCTACAAGTGAATGATCATAACATGTAAGGTTTTAAGCTACTGAATATAGGCCTACTAAACAATAAAAGCAAGGTAAATTATAATTTGATCAAGCTCATCATATCATCCCACAAATTGATCAAGAAAAAGTGGAATTTATAAAACCATGAGCAACACAGTTTTGGTAGAATTTCATCAAAAACCGTTTCGTCCAATGTACAGATTTAGCGAGAAAATCGCAGTCATCCCTGTGACCATACAATCAAGGAGTCAGGTCTTAAGTTCCTTTAAACTGTTAAACCACATTCGCGGCACTGGTTGCAACATTTTGCACAGTTTGCACAATTATTCCCAATGCTGCGTCTTGTTGTAGCAGACTCCTCCGACTTCGCAGTAGGGGCGTAGCAAGCGGGGGGGACAGGGTGGACGAAGTCCATGGGCCCCGAGGGTTCAGGGGCCCCGAGCACAAAAGCGAAAATTAAATAAGGGCTGATAATGGAGATCAGGGCCGGGTTTACCATTGGGCCAGATGGGCCCGTGTCCAGGGCCCCAAACATTGCCCTATCCATCTTTCTTTTCACCCCAATAACAGCATGTTTTTAAACCAAATAGGGCAAAATTGTAAAATTTTCCGCTTTCAAATAGCAAAATTCATCTTGATCTAGGGCCCGAATAGTCTGAAATTGATTTTTTTTCGCGTGCTTTGCGCGCAAATGTCCTTGTAACATTGGAACAAAATGTTAGTCCCCCTCTATATTAATTTAACCAAAACTTGGCCACTACCTCCAGCCCTGGTTAAAGGGGCCCTTACTACTCCTTGTCCATGGGCCCCTGGTGCTCTTGCTACGCCCCTGCTTCACAGCACGCTATAGTTTGATTTCACTCACTATGTGGAGTGACTGAAATCATACTGTGGAGGAGAATACTGGCCAGACGGTCTAATTCTATCAAGCATAATACCTCAACAATCACCGTCATGTTCTATCGATTTAATTATTGTATGCTGAACCTTTAATTTGAAATTGTAAACCTGTTCAGGTGGTACTACACCCCTTGATAAATTTGTTGCTATTTTTGCATTTTTCTCAACAAAATAATAACACAATGGTAACAAACAAAAGTTATGTATATTATAGGGGCAAGGAATTCAGTTACTACACTAGAATTTCAGTGACTCAAGACAAGCGGTATGTTATTTATGATAAGAAAAGAGGTACCGCTAATGTACTTCATAAACACATAATGAACCACTTGTCTTGAATCACTGACATTTCAGTGAAGTGATTGGATTCCTTGCCCCTATAATATAAATTACATAACTTTTGTTACCAGTGTGTAGTTATTTTTGAGAAAAATGCAAAATTAGTCACAAAATTTATCAGGGGTGTAGTACCACCTTAACTATTGTATTTTCCAAAGAATTACGGCATGTGAATAACATCATGTATGAAGCAAAATGGCCGCTAATGGCGCCTATTGTCTAGACCTTGGACAAACACACACTTTATTCATACTTCCAGTCGCCCTTCCAACTTCCCTTTGATCAGTTTGAAATGTTAGCAAATTTACTACATAAGTATACCACCCAAAAGCACCAAAAGAAGAAAAAAACGGTTACTGACGGGAAACCAATATTTGTCAATAAGGGGGGGGGGCATTTTAACCATTTGATTTATACTCTAGGTACATTTAACCCATTTTGGTTTGATAATCCTTGATTTCATAAAAAATTGGTTTAAGAAAGGGTGTGTTTTTTAAATGTTATTTGCCTAATTTTCGTCGTTTGTTAGCAACATTTTCCAAACATTTTCCCAACATAATAGGCCTATCGTGCCTGTTTTTAGTCAAATTTGGTCCCAGCTTTACATCTCCACCTAAACCATAGTTGCTACGACCCCTTCCGCGGGTAATTAGGTTATTTGAAAATACCTTCAGTGTTTTTGTAGAAACTAGTTCCGCATTGTTCTTGACTGTAACAGTGAGGAAGTAGTCATGATCATGATGCCCAAGACTGAACTTAAAGTCTATCGTAAACATAGTCTGGTAGCAATTTCCTTTTGGAATGCAAACACAGTTGCTCTGACATGATTCCTAGAAAAAAGACAAAGAAGTAGTGTAACCATTGTAATTTAAATTTTACTCTCTGTGTAACAACGGCGGCGGAACGGGGAAGGGGGTGCATGATGGCCAGTTGCCGATAGTGCAGTTATGTCCACGGCAAATTCACAGTGACCTTTCCAGCCATAAATGCGCTTAGTGAAGATTAAACCGAGATATATATGCAGTACTAAACCATTATAGTAATCGATTGTCCAATGCAAATTTATTACCACGTGATAATATTAATCCAATGAGCGATCGAATTGTCCGCTACGGTCGACTAATCCAATCGATAATGACGCTATTGATATGTACGGGCGGAGCTCCACTGACCGAGTTTTGGGGTGTTTTTCAAAGTTGCTGTCATTTAGTCATCAAGGCGGTCCCCTAGGCCCTGTTATTATAAAGATTATGCTAATGATTTAAAAATTGATATGTAGAGAATAAATCATACTTTATTGACAGAAAGTACTAAATTTGTGCCTATTACGGTTTCGTGACACCCCTCTTCCAAATGCGACCAAGCCAGGGCGGCCCGGTGAAGCAAAATGTGCATTGGAATAACACGGGAGTTTGGATATAGATGGTAGATTTCTTTCTCATACAAATATATGGTCCCCCGTTATTAAAGCTTGTACCGGGTTGAAAATTCAGATATTTTGAAAAGAATAAGTAATTGAAACATAGAGCAAGTACTAAAATCATAGCTTTTATACTTTTTGATATATGACGCTAACTAGTTCGTCTCCTATATTTACAACACAGCGCTACCAGTAGGGGTAAATTGCCTATTGTGAGTGCCCCTGTGTTGTGTGCATACATGTAGGCAACAATAACTGCATGATGGCCCATCATTTTCGAAAGTATAAAAATGATGCACCAAATGGTCTCAATTTGACCTTTTATTTGTGAATCCCCCAGTTGAAAAACAAATCTCCATTTTCGTTTCTACTTTGTACACCAAACATTGTATGATTAAAGCAATAATTTATTTAATAATAGTGAAAGCTAATTTGCCAAAATATGGTAAAAATGATTCTCCAGATTCTTCTGAACATTTTGATAATATGATTTGTCCTTTGAAACTTCTGTCCTACAAAACCGTTAAAATAGAGAAGTTTGGGCTGCATGGCCTCTATACTGTATGGCAACATGCCTTTCTTTGTAACATCCATGTGTGTTAATCCGGGGTGGACAGGAGAGGTGTCCCCCACACCTTTAGGCAAAATGACCCATTTGTTTGTTTTTTGTTCTTTAAAGCAACTTTTTATCAATTTTGGCCGGATGTCCCCACCCCTACACCCCACACACACCCACCCCCACACACATTTACAGCCGGATTGGCGCTAATGGTAACTGCTGAACTAAATAACCAAACGTATTTTAACTTCTTCAATATTTATACTGTTAAAAGTTGAAAGACTACATTACACTACCTGCATTACAGCAAGCGTTCCATTTCCATGTGGCACAATGGTATCCGTAAAATTATCAAAAAGCTCCCAGTGTACATAATTTAAGCCACTGTGTTCATCGTATGCTTCAAACACTGCGCTGTAAAGTCAAACAAATAACGATAATATACCAATATTTAAGTAAGAAAACGCATTATTTAAAGATGGGGACGATTCTTCTCCTTGAGTTAGTACTAGTACTTACTTCATATCCTGGAATTTTCTTGTGTTATGAACAGCTAAGTTAGTTTCTCCGTCTCTTTCAAGCCAAAGGAATGGAATGACAGGTGGTGATGAATCAGCATGTACTACTACATCACTCTCACTGGTGTGACCAACAATATCTTGTGCCATAACCCAGAAGCATATTGCATTACCATCGGCGATAGTAAGGGGCAATGTTAGACTTGTAGAAACATCTTCATCGACCCAAGCAGAGCGCTGTGCATTGCGACAGCCTGTGGTTGTGTCTACGATGTGTGCAACACTGAACTTTGTAATTCCTTCGGCATTTGGTATGGCAGCTGTGCCGCGGATTCCAAAGTAATGATCATATTCTGAGCAAAAACAAATATACAACAAGTCCTCAACAGTTGATCAGTTAGAAGGATTACCCCATCTGTATGTGTAATTAATTTTGTCCTGGAAACCGGCAAGTGTTTGCCATATCTATTTCTGACTGAGCCTTGCATATGGCTTGGCTACGTACGACCACAATCGCAGGATAGTAAGCCTTGAAATAGCAATATAGCTATAGCATAGTAAACAAGCAAAACTACGAAGTGGGGGGCTTGCTCATGCTGGAGCAGGTTTGCTTATATGGTGGGGTAATCGGAGTCCTGAAATGGGAGTCCAGGGAGTTCGATAAACTACACCCTGAAACCGATGGAGGAGAGTTTCCCCGGGGGGGGCACTCCAACTTTGGAGGTGACGCGTATGTAGGGCTGTTAAGACCCCCTTTTCAGCATCGCTGTCACCCGAAGACCCCATATTTTTTTACGAACACATGCTCGCTCCGCGCTCTGTCACCCGAAGACCCCCTATTTTTCCATTTGATCTGTCACCCAAAGACCCTTATAAGTTCAATTTGAACAGCAACTTTCATTTATCACTGATTTTGTTACTTATTTTGAAAAAATAAAGAAATTTGAAGCCATTTAGAACTAGAAATTCGATTTTCGAGGTTTTTGTGGCACTGTTTTGGTTCTCACCCAAAATTCCATTAAAAAAAAGGTCATGTTCTCACCCAATGACCCCATATTTTTTACATTTTGCTCTCACCGAATGCCAAAAATCATGCTCTCACCCAATGACCCCATATTTTTTACATGTTGCTCTCACCGAATGCCCCTTAGTGCGAAAGCGCCAGCCCTACACCTATATCCATTTCAAATTGAAGTGCCCCCCCCCCCCCCGGGGAGTTTCCCTACCATGAACAAATGCAAACGAACAAATACAATAGGACAAGGCCAACACATATTACCTGCTTTGACATACTAGTAGTGGCGACGTTTATTTATTTGAGAGCAATTTCCATATGCCCATTTAACATATTCATATAGGGGAGACCAGGAGTGTTCGCCCTTTTTTGTCTAGCTACCCTATTGATGTCAATTTTAAGATTAGGACGAACACGATTGACCCACGTGAAAGCCCTGTGTCGTGGCTACATACGTCCACAATTTCAACACTGTAAGCCTTCCAATAGCAACAGAGTAAAGTAAACAGAACACGTGGTGGGCGGACTTGCCCCATGGGCGGACGCTCCCCGTTCTCCTCGATTTGATCATGATAATGTGATATAATGGTTGGCTATGACATTGGTATAAACTAGTGCCCATGATTGTGTCATGCAAAAAAATAATGACATTGCAGACTGATTTTATTTGATTTGATTTGATCTTATTCGGTACTCAGAAATTACAATGTTTACATATAATAGACAATAACAACAATAAAAGATGTACATATTTTAAAAACAACACATTAAGATGATAAAACATTATAAAAAAAATATAAAACAGCAGAGCACCAAGGATAGCCCAAAAAGCTTTTCAAAAGAAAAGCTTATATCCATTGGGGTCCTTAAACATGTGAGGGAAGAGGGAATGCAAAAAACAATGAAGACAAAAAATATGAAACAC
The DNA here is from genome assembly GCF_039555335.1 of Amphiura filiformis. NCBI lineage: Eukaryota > Metazoa > Echinodermata > Ophiuroidea > Amphilepidida > Amphiuridae > Amphiura > Amphiura filiformis. Next base: position 77,424,502 of record NC_092633.1, read on the forward strand.
CAACACAATGAAGACAAAAAATATGAAACACCAACACAAAATATTGCACACTAAACTCGAGTCTCCAATCGAGTCGAGTGAACCAGTCATGTCATAATAATAAGTATGCGTATAAAGACTTCATGCTATACTGCATTATTACTGCACATTTTTGAAAAGTTAAATAGTTAATAGAGGTTATGCGTGTTCTATAAGTTGCATATCCTATCAGCGACTGCTATACCTTGTTTAGGACTTTCAAAATAAGTACCTGCATGTGCAACCGTCACTGCTTCCAAATAGCCCGCCAAAGACATGCAGGTAGCTCCGAGGTCGTGCATTGAATTGGTTTGAATGAGGAATAATACGGGAATTATTGTTAGAAGTCACGCATGAGTAAAGTGGATAACCTCTATAGGTAGGAAATTTTTATCTGAAACCTTTAATAAGACAAGAGTGTTAATTGTGTGTGATTTTAAACAAGATTTAATACCTAGATATGTCTTTATATAATCAAATAAAGCATGCAAACCAAATATGTGTACATAAACACATACCACTTGAAATGTCCATATTATCTTTTATTCCCCATAGAAGTCCCTTCACATGGTGATCATGATTGACAAAATGTTCAGTCCAGTTAAGCACTACAGGCGTTGGTCCAGGAACAGAAATATCCGTAATCCAAGTGTGGTCGGATTCTGTTGATGCTGAAGTCACCATTAGATGCCCAGATCTTTTAGTTATTTGACTAACACTATCATGAAGCACAAACCTACGGGTCAGCTTCGCATTTTCGGCATAATCATGTGTTGTCAACATAAATGAAAATACGCCTGATAATAAATATAAAAATATAAACATAGTAAAATTTATTTTTGGAAATGAATGAATGAATGAATGAATGAATGAATGAATGAATGAATGAATGAATGAATGAATGAATGAATGAATGAATGAATGAATGAATTAATGAATGAATGAATGAATGAATGAATTAATTAATTAATTAATTAATTAATTAATTAATTAATTAATTAATTAATTAATTAATTAATTAATTAATTAATTAATTAATTAATTAATGAGTGAGTGAATGAATGGATGGATGGACTTCGTGGTCTTACAAGACTTTCTCCTTGCAACATAAACCTTGACATCATTTGCTCTAGCTCCTTAAACTACCCCAACGTTTGCATTTGACTTGACCCCTTTTGGGTCAGTCCAATTTCAATGAAAATAAGTACCTGTAACCCTGGTATGATTCAAAATATGATGAAGGTCTTTTTAAGGTCATCAGAGGTAAGCAAAAGGTCAAAAGAGGTAAAATTCCAACGTTTCTCTAATTTAAATGAGAATTAGTATATATATGTAATGCTAGATCATCAAAGGTCAACTTATTGTATTAAATAGATTGTTATTAAACTATAGTGCCTTATTTATAAAGTGCCTTATATGTTTTTCATTTCAAGGTTGTCAGAGGTCATTTGAAGGTCACAGCTGGACTTTGTGGTCTTACAAGACCCAACATATTATTCATTAATATTCTTACCACACTTAACGTCTTGTGGCAATTCCACTGATATAGGTCGAGCTTCAAGGTTCGCCATATGATACATGTACACTGAAGGAAGAATAACTTCTCCTAACATGTGATTATCTAGGTCTTGACTCAGATGAACTACTCTTAGATCGTACATATCATCAGCAACACATGAAACATCATCTAGCCATCCAGACCAAGTCACGTCAATTGATCCATCCTGAGAGGAAATAGCATTGATAGCATAATGAACACCATGCCCAAAATGAATTGCACATAGAAAATGAAAATTAATGCAATTTGAGATGGTACAACAAAACGATGTCATTGTATCATTTTCAAATCACTATCTCAAAAGATAACTTATGAGTGCAAGAGGACCCGGGTGCAAAGAGTGACTACATTTCAAAATATCACACAACGAAAGTTAAACACAAGCACAGCTTTCTTTTCAATTTTTCTCTTTTTAATTTTCTATTAGTTTGTTTTCGTTATTATAATTCATAAATGAGTATCATTCAATTCATTAATTCATTAATTGATTTAAATTCTGAAGCAATTTATTTGTAATTAGTAAGAATTACAGTATATATACCAGTGTGCTGATATGTGGTACAGATTCTAACATCGTAGTTCTGCAACTATCACCCTGTGTGCAATGGTAAGGTGAATCGAAGTCAAATCTGAAGTACGAGGTTTTCGTTGTAGTTTTTCCAATGTACTGCCTTGTCTCTACTCTTGAACCATAGTCCCTGTTGTATAACTTCATTTCCCCACCATTAGTAGATGACCATCTCACCATCAATCTTAAAATGTATCAGGTTTGACAAATTACTTCAAAACGTGGTTCAATTCTCTTCATAAACTGACAATTTGACTGGCCTTTTATTTAAACGATGAATATAATAATATAAGTTACAGGTATACTGACATAAATTGAATCAATGATTATGTAAAATCATACAAATTCCGATGCCTAAAATTACACGAAAAGAAACATAAACGAGATTTTTCAACAATATATTTTGCGAAAGACTAGATTGTCAACAAAGATGTACGAGAGTGTTCAGAAATACTTTGGTGGGGGGCTGGTAAAAGGGAGGGGGCCAAAAAAGTTTTGGACCTTAAAAGAGGGGGGACCAAAAAGTTTTAGGTGGTAGGAAAGGGGGGGGGGGGGCAAAAAAGTTTTCCGCTTTAAAACCCAAAATTTTCGCGCGGTTCGCGCGCATTGAGACCCTCTATATCGCTTTTAACATGGCCAAGTTTTGCTTTTCAGTGCTTTAAAAAAAATAATTATGGCACTAAGTGTACACATATCTATTAATTAACATAACATTGAAGATGATCAGCAACATGCAACTTCTGGGTTGGTCTGACAAAATACTGGCACTTTTTATCATAGAATTTTATATCTCTTCAAAGTAGGCTACAAACATGATTATGTACCAATCTAATCAAAATACAACTAAATCAAGAAAATATTGCAAATACATTGGATTTCTTTTCACGTAAACTGCACACTTCAGTTTACTATTTCTTATTGCAAAATTATTTTGTACACATAGGCTCATGGGTAGATTTTACCATAGGGCAGAGTGGGCACGCCCAGGTACCACAGTCTTTGGGGGCCAAAACTTATACCCGTGTACATTTGTGTGACCAAATTAATCTCATATTTGACCATTTTAGCTTTTTGCATAAATTAGTTCTAATTTTAAGAATATTTGACCATTAAAGCTTCAATATGGCCAAATGTTTGCATTTGTATTATCATTTAATAGCCACGGATCCAAATTATATGCTGATGTGCATATATGAACCTCAAAATAAATCCTCTATTTCATTAATACCTGTAAAATCAGATAAACACCCTTTTTGGGACAAATCTAAATTAAGTATAAAATGAAAATATCCTTGTGGTTGTATTTCATGCACAATTGCCCCACCGGGAATGTTTCAAACATTTACGTGCCTCAGTGACATGTGACCCAGATACTACACCACTGGAAACAACACTATTAAGTACCGGTATAATGTTTGTTATACGATAATGGGAGGGGGGTCAAAAAAGTTTTGTCTGTCAAAAGAGGGGGGCAAAAAAGTTTAGCGGTCCATCGAGGGGGGGTCAAAAAAGTTTTCGAGCGAAAAATTGGAGGAAGACCAGACCCCCCCCCCCACCAAAGTATTAATGAAAACTCCCTAAGTCGCGGAATGATACTCGGTACATATACTAGTAATGCTTTTTTAATAATTTTAACAGCTATGGAAATAATAACTTTAGTGTAAATGATGGTTTGATATTTGAGTCAGACAGTCTACGTTAATAAACGTACTCTCCATTGTGTGCACAGCACAAAGTATTTCTAAAACAAAATAATGTGGATTATTTGACATAATTTGATTTTGATGTTTAAAGTTTTATCATACCTTGTATTGCTGTTGAATGTAGATGGATTCAATTGAAAGTCACCAAATGTACCATTCCATATTGATTGCTGTATACCTATGTTGAGCGGCTGTGTCAACGTATTTATTGCTAGAAAAAAATAACATTTATTCTGTTACAAAAATCCGAATCAATCAAGCTTTATTATCTCATTACATCATCCATTATATAGCTTTGGCATTAAAGAGTTATGCAAAATTTTGTTTCAAATATTCATTTTTTACAAAATCATTCACCCTTATTTAAAGAGCAAAATGGTTATATGTTTCGACTAAACCCATCAAAAATTAATAACACAATATGAAATATACATGTATACCAAATTAAAGAATATGTTGCTCTGTAGAGCGTAGGCTACAGATTTTAGTGAAGTTATAAATATTCATGATCTATAAAATATTAATGAGACCAGAGGTCACTTCCGGTTTGTATATTAATGAGATGGGCGTGTTACTTTGCATAGGGTCAAAGATTTAAAAAAAAACCATTCCAATGTATTCCCCTAGTACAAGGATTCGGAAAATGTATAGTTTGACCTATCTAGGACGTATTGTTCTTGAGTTATTACCAAAAAGGTCAAAGGTCACGTTTTTGCCTCTATAGGGGTCGAAAACAACAAAGTGCTCCAATTTTGCCAAAAGAGGTGTCAAATTGTTCGTTTTGTTTAAACAAATCAAATAAGGAGAGGATTGTAATATCTTGGATGCTTCGTTACCTAGGTAACACAGCAACATAGGTCAAGTAGGCCCTACCATTGAGGCCTATTGACCTTGACCTATTTTGCTGTGTTACCTAGGTAGCAAAACTTCCAAGATGGTGCAATCCTATCCTTATTTGATTTGTTTCATCAAAACGAACATTTTGAAACCTCTTTTGGCAAAATCGGAGCACGTTGATGCCCCTTAGAGGCAAAAACGTGACCTTTGACTTTTTTGGTTATAACTCAAGAACGGTACGTCCTAGATTCGCATGATAAATGTGGCCGAAAAATGTAGCTGTTTATAACGCCATTGAAAAAGTGCTTTCGTGCAATTTCGCGCTTCTTAATAATAATATTAAGGGAATGTTTCCACCAAAAAAACACTTGCCTTAATTAAACATGCTAGACACTTCATACTTGGTGCAATGGACACTTGGGTTGAATAAAAACGGAAAAATGTTAAAACAAAATTACTTAATTTGCATATTTAATTGGCAGCCATCTTGGATTTTTAGGTGTGGGATTTCAAAAGAGTCCAGGTACACAACGAATCATGCTAGAAACCTAAAGGTAATAGGCAAACGTAAAAAATGTTGGAAATTTTGATATAACCATTTTCTTAGAAAAGGGTAAAATCAAATTATAGAGGGCGCTATTTAGTGCAAAAAATCTTTATTTTCGATTTGTTTTCGATTTGGAATGTTATATAATATCACAAATCTAACTCCAACATTTTTATGTTTGCCTATCATCTTTCATTAAAAAAAAAGAATTAGGTTTTTAGCATGTTTTGTTGTGTACCTGGACTCTTTTGAAATCCGACACCTAAAAATCCAAGATACCCGCCAATTAGCAAATTTGGGTTTTTTGGGTTTTTTTTATTTATTTATTTTATTTTATTTATTTGTTTGTTTTTATTCAACCCAAGTGTTGTTGACACTAAATATGAAGTGTCTAGCATGTATAATTTAAAAAAGATAATTTGGTGGAAACCTTCCCTTAACCATACATGTGATATTCTCAAGCTTAAGATCCACTTGATAGTTTTCTTTTGAGATTTGTGTCAAATATAATAAATACCCAGGCTCAAATAAAGAAAGTCCGTAGTTATGTAACCCGTCCTACACCAAAACCTGATCTTGTTATGACAATTTTATTGATAGGGTCGTGTGCAGAATTTTTTTAGCTCCAATCAAGCTAGTCAAGCTTCCTTGCCTGGACACCTGCCGACTATTCCAAGTGACGGTAAATTGCGCGGTTTATTCAATCTAATTAGAAACGTATGGATGAGAGATGAGAATGAGGCGCAAGTGTGTGGCCGTGGGAAACACCAAACATACAAGATACTGAGTTGAACCATTTTTACAAACAGCTACAAACCAACAGAACTCAAATGACACTTTTGCTTCTCTTTTTTTAAAATCCTTATGAACAGAGTCATTATTATGTTTTTGGAATAGTCGGCACGGGCCCATCGCGGGCAAGCAAGTTTGACAACGCTTAGTAATTTCGACCGCGTGCATCGTTTTGATTTGCGACTTTTGAAAATACACCAAAGTTCATATACTGGTACCAATCTGTGTCAATTTAGAGTGTTTGGTAGCAAATTTGGTATCAAATTGGAGTTAACAAGATTCTGCACACGACCTTATCAAAATTGTCATAATAAGATCAGGTTTTGGTGTAGACGGGTCACATGACTTTCTTTATTTGAGGGGTTTATATGAAGAAAGGGAAACCAGATTCGAACCTGCGACCTCTGGTTTAAGAGGCCATTGCACTACCATCTGATATAATAATAAATATATTTATAACAGAATTTTAATTTAAGTCGCTTACGGTTTCCGGTACCAGTGGTCTGCCCACATGTGCCTCCATATCTAAAATACAAATTGCAGAAAAAGAATAATTATTGCAACTCATAGAGTCTAAAGGGCCGGTATATATAAAGGTAACCAACATTGACAGTATTAAAATGTACAACGCATCTTTTGCACTTTTCTCGAGCCCGTAAGTGGATTATCACCATCAGGGTCTTGTTTGTTTCGATGGACTGGCTTGATAAGTAGAGAGATTGCAAAATTTACGTGAAACGGGATACGGGAACGACAACCGCTTGTTGCACTAGTCAAAAAAGGTTAGTATGCCCTCTGGAGGGTGAATTGGTCAATCGTAGAATTCCCATAAGGCGGTCACGTTGCGGTCGGTAGCAAATAATGACGTTCCAAAATGACAACAAAAAAAACATTACAAAATGCAGAAAAATGTTATGTTTGTCATGTTATGGCTGAAGTGCGCTGAGGCTTGTGGATCAACGTCTAGGCGTTGTGCCTGTGCGTAGCGCACTGTAAATCATAAAGTAGAAACTAACTATAAAATATAAAGTAGAGTCCGATAAGTAATAAAATCCATTTTGGAGGTTACAAGTTGACCTAGTATTGATGAGAAGAAGTGAATAGATTTAGAAATTTTTCGACGCGAATTCGAACGGGGAGATTTCCTATTCATTTGTGTGTGGAGAATGCCGTCCAAAAACATATTGCGGAAAGAAGATTTAGGCAAGATCGTGCCGTCGTTACGACATAGTGCGGTATGCATTTTCTGTTTTGAACAGGCAACAGCAGTTCATGTAACGTCGTTTATCACCACTGCTATTTCATTGCGTTAAACAGCTGCCCGGGTGTTTTTCTTACGGATACTAACCAGCGAACACCAAAGTGTTTTTAAAATATGACAATGCATGTGTTTTGGGTTTTATTTGAAACGTTTTGATAACATATCAATGTCGGTTTATACATGTATAAAACGTTTTTATTTTAAAAAACCTTTTATACCCTTGACCCTCACATACCCTTTAACATTTAACGTTTTCTGCAATATTTATAACATTCGGCCGAAGCCAGGCTAATCCCAATAGTGCTCAGAGGCTACTAAATTTAAGGGACGCCATCCGGATATGACGGGACAGGGATATGGGAAGAGGTCCGATTTTAGATGCAGGAGGAAAACCGGAGCACCCGGAGAAAAACCTGCGAGAAAAACCTGCGAGGACGAGCATGGATCGGCAACCAAACTCACATGTGGCGCCGCGGGGAATTGAACCCGGGCCACAGTGGTGAGAAGCGAGTGAGAAGACCACTACACTAACCCGCCCTCCTATATATATTTGTGTTTGCTGGGTAGTGATCGAACTAGGCATATTAAAGTATTATTTTCATTTTGCTTTAAAAAGTAAACATATGTTTACTATACGATAATGGGGTTTATTTCTTGTTGTTCGAATAATATACACCATGACGACTTCCAAAGCTGTAATGGGCCATCCAACACCAAACTCTGTTTTAGACAAATAGCATACACCTGTGAACAATTGGCCTACTCATTTTCCAATAGCCCGCAAAACTTAAATATCGCTAATCTGGACTGAATGCTTATAGCAATAGATAAAGCTAGTCGTATTTGCATGTCAATATCGAGGAAAGTGTGTAAAATGAGAGAAAATGAGAATCTATATTCTCATCCTCTCTGGTTCGATGCACCCAATGGGTGCCTCCTGTATTTCAGATATATGTGTCTCAGCAATTGCGTATGGATGTAGTCTCGGGCCAGACTGTATGCGTCTATCACGAACATACTAGGAACGGCAAGCGTTAGGACCGACGCAAACTGGCTGTGTAGGAGACTAGTTTGGATGTTAACGGCACTATGACGTTCCACCACACAATGTCGTAATACGTAACCCGTATGGCGTTAGCAGTGAACGCCTCTTCGCAATCTCTCTAGTGTCTAACATCATTACAACAATATAATATGGTAGCAATGTTATCAGGTAGAGTAGAATAAGTGCTTATAGGTTGGGATGCCTCTGAGCCTCTGATGAGCTCGGAGGCATTATTTCGATTTAGATATCTAAAAACTGAACTATTTCACATGGTGAATATTAATATCTAGACATGACTTACATACAAATGTGAAAAAACGGACTTTGCAATAAAACAAAATACAAAAATCAACAACAACAACAAAACAAATATAACACAGCAACAACAACAAACACGAACGAGTACATACGTTTGATGAAATTTGACACAGCCCTTTAATGAGCCATGAGCTAAATGCCTGTTTTGTTTCTACACTCATCTTTAAAATTATGGTTGAAATTGTTATGCGTTTATAAATTTCACGTCATCACTTCGACTGTAGTTGCTGCTTGTTTCATAGTAATGTGATCTTGGATCGGTGATATACTTACTCTGAAATAAAGACAGAGAGAACATTTGGTTATTTAATAAGATCAGGATAAATCACTCAAACACTTGGCCTAAATCAATTTAAATATTGTTTTTGTAAGACCGTTGTCAACAATGGTCAATGACGATTGTCAAAACTTAGCGTCAAATTTACGTCATATACATTGTGTTTTCTTTGAGTTCTTTTGTCAAATTGATACATATTTGGATGTTCGAGAAGCGAGCGTATTTATAATGGTATTTCCAGGTACATGTGGGTGTTACGGTGTATTTTAGGGTTGCGGGCGAGTGTAAATCGTATTCGTTAATATGAAAAAAAAAATCAAAGCCCACAACATTTAGTATAACTTTATAAGATAACATAATTATATCTATCAGAACAGAGGTGGCAAATGCCAAATTTAGATACAGGCAGCCCACACCAAGTGATATTTTTCGTGAAAAATCTGTGACCGGTTGAGAAACAATTTTTGTCTCCTTGTGCCAAAATAATTAAATACATAATACAATTTGCATTATAGAACCTCATAACTTGACAAACAAGTATGCTTCACATTTATTAAGGTTTTCATGCAATACTTGGTTACTGTGGAATGTCAGATACATGTCATTTTAACCCCTGAAATCAGAATATCGGAATTTGCGTGTTCCCTAACCAGTACAGTAGCGAAAGTACAGACTTAATCTCATAAGCTTTCTCACGACTATAAATATAATAATAAACAAATAATATTTTGATTTTCTGATTTATAATAAAAATAAATTATGTTTGGTTACAATGTGGCGTATATATCAACCATAAATTGTAACGTATAACGCCTCTTCTGAATGGCTATGAGCATCTAATACAAAAATCGATAGTCGCTTTAGAGTGGCTTCTTCAGAATAATCGGAAGTGAGCCGATAACGAACCGATAAATAATACGATTTTATATTCTATAGTACGGTGAAAGTCATAAAGGATAGACGGTAATCTTTCTGTGCAACAATGGAATTAATGGATTAACCACTGACGGCGATTATAGCCACTTGAAAAAAACACCATTTCCATACAAACCTTGTACTGTAACTGTCACTGAAACGTGTGTAACTCCGAGTTTGGCAGGGCTTGTTTGGTTGAGATACGCGGGTGGTGGGTCTGGTAATTCACCTGCTTGGTATGATGTTGACAGGCTAACTTCAAAGTCATCGAAGTCTTTTATATTCACATACATAGTCTCACTAACTGGGCTTTTTCCTGCAGGTGGTGGAGATTCTCTTGTTGTTTCGCCTCGAGAAATTTTCGCTTGATATTCCAATATTTCTGGTGACTCATTGACTGAAAGTATATATACGGTATACATATTCAAAACAGTATGTAGTAGTCCCACAAATACTCAGGTAAAAATATGCAATTTTTCTATTGGCTTAGCAATAATTATAAGCCACGTGGGAGGGTAAAATACGGGTGGGGCACCAAGCAATTACGGCTCAAAAAACTCAGGGAAACAGTACAGAAAAGGTAAATGTGAACTGTGCAAAATTGCCTGCTCGTTACGCTTTGCACACTGAGTTTGGAATGTGCGGGGGGGGGCAAACAGACAATCAGACAACAGATATCATGTTGGCAGATCAATAGGGCAGGAAGCAATGTTTGGCAGAACGAAAGAGGGCAAGCAATATTTGACATGCCATTTGAAATTTTACCCTCGGGCTCATCATTATTGCACAGCCTCTTACCAATACCAATTTCTTCAAAGGCTCATAGTAATAGGGGGGTGCACGTGAGCCTGGACACCCGTGATCAAGATGACATAACCGGTTATCGAAAGCTCAGAAAGTGAGTAAAAAACACTGGATTTGCCTATCAAAATATCACCAATCGTATGAAACAAATGAAACTCTTTAATGTTCTTCCAGATAGGTTACAAGCCGTGTTCAAAGGTGCAGTGGGTATACTAGTAGCAGCTCTATAATGCCACTACAGCTATACGGCACACCTAGGGCTCTACCCCGAAGATGTGCATTTTGCCCATTTTGGCTCCAGCCAGAGGTCAAAAGTAAAGGGCACATGGGCCCAAATGTAATTAGGAGAATACTGTTTCTCAGCCTATAAAATAGCATTATATATTCAATACATACATGTAGGTCACCTAGTATGGGTCCAGGGTTTCAATAAGAGGCATTACGTTGACAAGGTTAGCTCTAATCTCTGGATTTGTACATTTAGAGGCTTTACCCCATAGATGTGACTTTTGTTTTTACAATTTGAGTCCTGTGCCCAGGGCCCCAAATGCTAAAACAAAATAATTTAAAGCTAATTTAGCAGCTACATGATTCTGTTCAACCATAACACTTGAGCAACATACCTTTACATGGGTATGTTAGCCTTATATGGCAAATATTGTGGGCCACAGGACCCTTATTAGGCTTATAGTTGACTTCCCCTATAGGTGCCAACACCTAGGTCGGTCGGTCGGTCGATTTATGTTGGGTTTTTTTGTTGTTGTTTTTTAATTTCTGCAAAATATGGCATGATTCATGCTGCAACTTCTGCACAGGACGTTGTGTTCCTTTGCCCCCTGCCGAGTAAGCCTCCTCAGTTCAGTTCTGTCTGTTACCTGTGTCTTTGCTTCATGTGGAGTCATTTCCAGGTCCCTCTGAATTTGGTCCTTCCATCTGGTTGGTATTGCTGAAGTCATCAATGTAGGCTTGGTGGGGAAGCCGATGTTGAGGCATCCTGAAGATATGCCCAGCCCATTTCAAACGTCTCCTGCAGATAACATCGTTGATGGAGCTAGTGATGTTGAGACTCTGTCTGAAGGAATTGTTGCGGATTTTGTCAAGCAGGGAAACTCCAAGCATTGCCCTAAGGCATCGCATTTCAAAAACATCCAGTCTGTGTCGATCGGATTTACGTAACGCTCAGGATTATGACCCATAGGTGGCAATAGGGAGGATGAACGACTGGTAGATCCTTACTTTCATTGTGAAGTCATGGTTAGACCAGATGGTATTTTTCAATCTACCAAATGCCCAGGCTGCCAACTTTGTGCAACGTTTAATATCCTCTTCTACTGAGGGCACACTACTACCCAGAAAGATGAAGTTATTTACTTTGTCAATGGGCATTTGATTCAGCATGATATCTCTTGGATCGTCAGACATGATCTTGCATTTTGTTGGGTTAATTTTCATTCCCCAGCTAATGCGTGCTTTTTCCAATTCATTAGTTGAGATTTGCAGGTTCTCAGCGTCCATATCCATGAGTGTGGTGTCATCATTGTTAATGCACATGTCACCCATCTGCACACCTGAGCCTAGATTTTGGATAGGATATCCTTCATGACAAACTCCAGATATAGATTGAAGAGGCATGGTGAGAGAAGACATCCCTGTCTAACACCAACTAGGACTTCAAACCAATCGGTGATCTTTCCATTTACCACGACTGAACATTTGCTTTGCTCATACATTTTTGCAACAGGATTCACCAGTTTTGTGTCTACTCCTACAGATCGCAGACATTCCCAAAGGGCGCCTTTTCAACGATTTGGCGTACTGTAAATACCGCATCTGAAGTGCCTCTGGAACTCCTAAACCCACGCTGTTCCTCTCTCAGATGGTTACTTCAAGTATCTACAGTCTGTTGTATTCGGTAAGAACCATCCTACAGAATACTTTTCCCGGCATTGACAGGAGGGTAATAATAGCTCTGTTGTTGGCTGGGTCGAGTTTATCGTCCTTTTTGTACACAGGTGTTATTTGGCCTTTACTCCAGTCTTCGGGGCGGTGTTCATGATCTTCAACAACATTTGTTTCAACATGGGTCCTCCTGCTTTCAACACTTCTGCTGAGATCTTATCCATCCAAACCACACGCTTTGTTGTTTTACGCTTCTTGATGGCCTCTTCAACTTCATCTATGGAAAAGGTCAAACTTTGATGGATGCCATCTTTCCTACATGCTAGAAGGATGCTGTATTCATCTTTGTTGATGAGTATCTCGGTTTCTGTCAGGTGTGTTTCGCATAGGCCAAGGATGGCAAGACCAAATCTTGTAACCTCATCAAGGAGGATTTCCCAATGACCCTTTCAGCAAAATGCAAAATAGCCCGGGCCCAATAAAAAGGCCTTCAATTCAGTGACGTGCCTGTACCTTTTTTTTTGGGGGGGGTAACATGCACAGTGAGCATTAGTTCAGCCCAATTTTATATGGTAGTATAAGTTTGCTTGCAAGAACAATTTTCTATTTACGTACTGGTCATGCAGTCGGAGGCAGAAACGTATGTTTCACATTGGCAGGTATACGTAGTGTCATCTGGATTACCGATCGTGCAAGTTCCCGGGTAACAGGCATTACTGTCGGATCTCCACGAACATTGTTCTGAAATGAAAATAAAAAGACATTAATATTGTGACATTGATACACTGTGTTATTTAGGGTGGCCTCGATTTCAATATAAAATAGTAGAAGTCGATACAAAGAAAGATGTTTTAGTTGGAAAAAGGGGGTGCACTCACGGAAATTAACTAAATCCGACATCTGTGGATGAGAATGCGATAGCTGTGAATGCGAATGCATTTCTGTTGGCTTTATTTAATTGATTGCATCATTAATTGTTTAATTTTTGCTTCAACCACTTAGCGTGTTTTTCTAGTGTCTCCGGGTTTTCGCGGCCTGCTGTTTTCGTTCTTTTTGCCTGTCCCCCGTTAAACACTGCGAAAGCACTTCTGGTGGTGGTTGTGATTACGTTATTCTCTGAATTAGCATTTATGCTGTGTTGTAATAATCTTGCTTGATTTTATCTTGTTTTGCTCTATTGGGCTTTTTATATTTGTAGTATATCTTGTAGTTAAGATTTTTCTGTAATGCGCATTGAGAAACTGTTTTGTTTGTAACGCGCTCTATAAGTGTATATTATTATTATTATTATTATTTTAGTACTGTGTTAAAAAATTCACGAAATGTCCTTAGGGGTCGACAGGGGTAAAAATAACATTTCAAAATTGCTCAGATTTTGTCAAAGTCATATCGATTCAGCAAAATCTTCCGTTCTTGAGTTTATTATAAGCAAAAAGGTCAATATTGGGAGTGGTCACTTTTTTTTGCTATACCGGGGTAAAAAAAGTGAAAGTTCTCCGATTTCAATTTAAATGGTTTCAAATTGTTCGTCATGTAAAATGAAATCAATTAAGTGTAGAAATTTGGGCACATGTTTAGTTTAGGTTAGTTTAATCTTTGCACTGGCTTATGAGTGACAAAAATATACTAATTTAGTACGCAATATTAAAATATAATACTTAATACAAAATACAAAAACAACAATATGCAAATACATAAAAAAAAATAAACGCAGGGAAATGATAACGGAACCCTCATAAAACCCCATTATGCCAGCCTATAGACCTAATCCAAAACAGGAACAAAATAACATGAAAAACAGCGGCTAGGTGTTAAAGGTGTTGCTAGGTGTTGAAGTTGCGATTATATCTTCAAATAAGTTTCAAATGAATTCCAACAAGATAAGTGGCCGAGTGGTCTAAGGCGCTGAGTGTGTCCAAAGCAGTCCGCCGCCGTGAGTTCGAACCCCGCCTCCGCCAAACTTTAATGAAGTAAAATTAAAATTAAAATTTTACACATGAGCATGATGAGTGAAGTGGATAACCTCTATTGTTGTGAATGAGTCAATGACCTTCAATGACGCTTAAGATTTTCTTTGCATACACCTACTAATTGGTCATATTAAACCCAATAACACTGACATTTTTGGTTGTGAAAAAAAGTTCACCTGTACTTAGTGCAATTTTGAATTTGTGCCATATCGGCCATCTTTGATGATTTTTGCCAAATGTTCTCTAAATGCATGATTTCAATGCCTCGGTTTGAAAAAATAATTTATGCCATTGACTAGTTAAGTGCCATTTCATAAGAAACCCCTTTGATACTTTCACAATATGCTTGTTTCATGTTTGCATATATGTTAAAATAAAGAAATATATTAAGGTAAATATATGCTTATGCCAATTTTGCTCCCAATTGCTATTTTTGGACCTTGTCATTTCATTTCGTTCCAATGACCGGTCAGAATGGGAAACTTCATAATTCGAAAAGTTTTTGACCGATTTTGACCATTTAACCACCAAAATACTTCTATTGATAAGTTCTATCCAGAAAACGATCTTTTGTAGCACACTAAACATGTGCCCGGATTTGACAGAGCGAGTAATGCGGTTGATTGCGCATCAACCAAATCATACTGCAGTTACTGTCCGTTTTCCTATACACAATACACAGTGCTCTCACCATTGACGCGTGACCCCTACAAATGATGTACGTTGGAAGAATGGGCACTTGCCTAGTTAACATCACTGTGTGAAAAATAACCAGCCAATATGTTAGCTATTCTCCAAACTTCTAGCAAATATATTTCTCTAACATGACCTAAAATTACAGCTAGGTTAGATGTTCAGAAATAGTCGCACTTTTGTAAAATATGAGTGAGGGCAAGGCATAGCTAGCCAACTCTCCGTGTTAATTGAATGGAGATTTGACCGAAAATATTGGTATCGGACCGCTCACTACTGAAGGATGCCACAAAAAAAAAGATACAAGCTACATTTTAACTATTCTCTGGCAATCATCATGATGAGTTTCTTATATAGTATGCCGAAATTGGGTACTGTAGGTGATTGACAAAGGGTCGCACTTTTCTGATAAATAAGTGACAGTGAACATGAAATATCAGCGCCCATAAACCCAAGTTAGTAGCTAGTTAGTGGAGGCCGTCACGGGACTGATTATTGATTATTGAAGTGCCTTATTAATAGATACGCACGATTTAGGGCAAGAAAAACAAACCGGGACACTTTTGGAGACATCATCATCATCATCATCATCATCATTATCATCATCATCATCATCGACATCATCATCATCATCACTTTCTAAATTTTTTCTAAACAACATAGGGCCTACCGTTTTAATAAGATTTTTTTCTTGAAATGCATGTAACTATAATTATTGTTTAGAGCGTGATGAAATAAAACATCACGATTTTCATCACAAAACAAATATAATGCATAAGAAATCGTTTGTTTTAGAGCGTGATGATGAAATAAAACATCACGATTTTCATCCCGAAACAAAGTAATACATTAGAAATCAATTTTTCGTGAGTGATGAAATAAAACATCAAAATTGTCATCACGAAACAAATTAATACATGAGAAATCGTTTGTTTTAAAGCGTGATGAAATAAGAACATCACGATTTTCATCACAAAACAAAGGAATAGGCCTACAAAAGAAATACATTTTTCGAGAGTGATTAAATAAAACATCACGATTGTCATCACGGAACAAAGTAATACATAAGACATCGTTTGTTTGATTGCAATCAACCGCGACAGTTCGTCTCACACACATAACAATGCACTGCGATCAAATAGGTTGATGACAACATTTGATTGAATGGACTGCACTGCGCCATGATTACGTGCACCGGTTCAAATCCTTTGTTTGGAGCCAATCAATAATTGCACGTACAGCCTCTATGCAAATTAGAGTTTACACACGCTGCAGCTGGGGTAATCGACCGAAGCTGGTTGCCGTTAGTGATCGAATGCATGAGCTTATTTGCTTTACTGAATCGATTTACTGGATTAATTTCCTGTTAACTGGGTTTAATGCCACAAAGGTCGAATCGCCTTTGCCATGGACCATGACTGCATCATGTACCAGTTAGGACGCAGGACAACCAATTCTTTAGAAATGCATAGTCGCGCTAAAAGTCGATCGATACATGTTAAAATCAGCACAACGATTCAGAGATACACCTTTTTGCTATGAAATTTATTTTCTCGGTCAAATATAAAGCAATATTTTTTTCTTCAGTAATGTCAGTTAAAGACATAGTGCTTGGATATACATTTTGTTTAAATCCTGGTGTTAAAATTCAAGCATCATATTTTGTCTTTTAGTGTGATATTTTTGATTTTTTTAGGCCTTATAGTTCGCCCGCGAGCTTTTTACGGAATTCATTTTTAGCGTCTCAAACTAATATAGTTTGCTAAAGAAAGATATTTCCCACCTCTGTAAAGCACATCGTGTGGGTCTATATATTATAGTTTTGTCCGCACTTCTGTTTTTATTTTACCCTTTTTCCCTTCATGCTCCGAAAATGTCAAACTCAGTACTTTATCTCGAGAGCAACCAGCAGAAATAATCGATATTTCAATTCTTGTCAACCCAGGTCCCTTTTCCATTGAAAACCAGGATTGCCTGACCAGCGATTTGGTAGCCCAAATCCCCAATTCTGGTAAATGAGGTGGATTTTGGAAATTTGCTCCCGTGATAGCCTGCAATTTCAATTTATAGGGGCTATGGATTCCATGATTATGAAAACCATTTTGTCTGTTTGTTTGTTTGTTTATTTACCTAGGATGAGGTCCATGGGAAAATCCACTGTCCAAACCTAGAAAAATTCGCGTGTTATTAGAGGGGATTTTAATTTTCTGTCCCTCCAGGTGAATTTTGAATGACCCCCCCCCCCCCCATCGCGGGTGGCATTTTCATTACACCCTTCAGACTTGCGTTCGGGTTTGTGTAGGCCTATTTGTCATAATTTAGCGCTATAGGACCTACTTTCTAAATGTATAGCTATAGCCGTGGTATTTAAATATTATCAGGTACCGGTATGTAATATTATGTAGGCCTATGGGGGTGGGGTGGGTACTCAACACATTTTAACCATGACTTACAATGCAAGGCTCATTGTTGCCATAAATGATTTTTCCTTTAGGTCATTATAATAGGTTGTTATAAACTTCCATGTTTAACCTTGTATTGTTTTGGCTGCTTCATTATGACTTTCGGTGGGTTTAAGCAATTTCAAACAAACACAAACAAAAGGCACTATACCGAAACACTAGGTAATTTCTTTGCTATATTGAAGTTCTGGCAAAACTGTATCCAGGCCGGGCACCCAGAGATATCGATCCACAATGCTAGTATTTCACGCGTGGATTTGAAATTTTTCAGCTGGTAGTCAAAAATTATGGAATCAAAACGGAAATTCTGACAAAACTATGATATATCGCTCACGGTGATGTGCGTTAGAAAGTTGGGAAAAATCCTTCTTTAGCGAACTATATTACTTTGAAAAGCTAAAAGATTAAACCAAAAAAAGGCTCGCGGGCAGAGTTGAAGCCTATCAAAATCGAAAATCTTACACTAAATGACTGAATTTCACGACTAAGTTTAACACTAAGATTTGAAAAAAATACAGTATCAAGCATTACAGTTTTTCCTGACATTTACTGAAAAAATGAAAATTTTTGCTTTTCATTTGGCCGAGAAAAAAAATTTACACTGAAAAGGTGTAACTCAAAATTTTGTTCATTTGAATACCAAATTCGATCGTTTGTATTGCCTTATTAAATGACTGAGTGAGCCTTGCAGAACAATAACAATCGGTTGTCCAGCGTCATAACTGATACGGTTATAGAATTTCACGTCACGTGCAAGGCCCATGCTAAATGGAGAACATTTTAAGTAGAATTTTGTAGCATTCAGCATGCAGGAGACTTTAGTGCGATTTAAGGTGATTTGGGCAGATTCATCAGAGTTTGAAATAATTTGTCAAAAGCTTTATATTGTAAGTCAAGTTACGCGGAAACTTAAAACACATACATGAGTGCCCCAGTAAAATAGTAATAATAACAACAACAACAACAACAACAAACTACACAAACTTGGAAACACTGCAATAGGCGAAAATTGCTTATTCCCTCTAATACTTACTGATGCATCTTATTTCATCTGATGATCGTTTGTATGCATTTCCTATTAAATCACCGTACTCCCCATCACACTTATCACATAAACTGGTACCTGATCCATCATGATGGCACTTCGGGTCAATGCAGTTAGCTATGTCTGGACATCGAACTTAAAGGTGAAATAATAATACAAAAGAAGTACTGAGCTATATGACAACAAACTATTCATAACTGAGTTGCTCTTTTATAGTTGCTTAAAAAGGAAATAATTCAGAAAGTTTTTATTATTAGTAGTAGTAGTATTATTATTAGTAGTAGTAGTAGTAGTAGTATTAGTAGTAGTAGTATTAGTAGTAGTAGTAGTAGTAGTAGTAGTAGTAGTAGTAGTAGTAGTAGTAGTAGTAGTAGTAGTAGTAGTAGTAGTAGTAGTAGTAGTAGTAGTAGTAGTAGTAGTAGTAGTAGTAGTAGTAGTAGTAGAAATATTCATTATAAAACTATTTTTGTATTAATTTGCTTATTAGAGAGTAAACTGGAAATACCCTATTATTCCATCTTGAATTGGAAAGATACAAATTTTGTGCAAATATCTTTCTTTTGATTAGAACCGTTCATTCCATTGATAATACTTTGTTATTATTTATATATTATAAATGTTGCTTCCGGATGCAGTTGTGTGTCAAAAAATGTGTACGCAAAGGGTAAATATTTCAGTTAGGTTGGTCGTATAAAAAGTTATATGAGTAGATATGCAGAAAGTGCATTATTTTGAAAAATGCATTTTTTTTTAAATGGCAAACTTTCTGGCAACACTGGCTTCACAGGACAAATAGTCCCAGAGATTGCCCCAAAGAGATAATAATTCTGAATACTCAAGCAAAAAAAGTTTTTTGACTTTTTTTTTCAAAAGTGCTAAATTGTCAATGTTGCCCATCCCTAAAATTGCACATGGGGAAATATTATTGAAATACTTTTTGCATCTGGGAAAGGTGCAAAGATGTGACCTCAAATTTTAAGTCAAGAGCAATACAGAAAAGTGTATATTTTTCCTTATTTTCACCCCAAAATAAGCAAAAATCGCTAAAATCATAAAATCTGCCGTTGCTATGGCAACAAGCTCCGGAGGAGTTTTTAATGTGACTTTTTGTAACCTACTACCAAAGCACTTTCGTCTCATGCAACAAAAAACTTTTGACCGTGAGCAGGCACATGTGGTTTTTACCTGGAATTGCAATTAAGTCTGTGTTATACGTCTGACGTCATGTAGTTTAATACATCATTATCCTTCTCACTCAGTGTTACTGGTGGATTATACACAGTGAATAATATTAATATTGAGAATTAAATAAACACAATAGTACTTCAGTACTTACATTTACACTGGATGCCTTGATATCGCTTATGACAAGTACAACCGCCATCTGTTCGACATGTGCCACCATTCTTGCAAAAACCATTTAAGTTATAGCACGCCGCTTAAAACAATCACAAAGATGACAAAAGGATAAAAAATATCGTCATTAAAAAAACTCATATTCAGCAATGTTTAAACATCAATTATAAATTTCGGACAATATGAAAAAAGGGTATACTTGGTCCCGAGTTGGTTTATTAAACATATATGACCCATTCCATGTCAACTCCAGGGATGTGCACCGCAGCACCTCTTTTTTTTCTGTGTGGTGGTAGATATTGATGAGAAAGTAAAATCCTGAAAATTTGAGCTTCATACTCCATTTTGTTTTCCCGTGGCTTCAACACATCACTTAGGTTTGCCTACTCCATAGAGTTGTACACATTTTTGATTTCGCATGTATAATGACTTAATGTCTATGGAGAAGGCAAACCTAACTGATGTGTTGATGTGGACCTCCAAACGTCGTCTTTCACGTTGCGACACATATTTTACGCTGACCCCCCTACATTTCAAATTGATGCCACGGGAAAACTTAATGGAGCACGAAGCTCACATTTTCGGGATTTTACTCTCTCATCAATATCTACCACCACACAGAAAAAGAAAAAAAATGAAGAGGTGCTGCGGTGCACATCCCTGGAGTTGACATGCAATGGGTCATATAGCAAATTGCCGACATTAATAAATTACAAATTTACAATAACGAAAGCGCACTTCATCTTTATGGACAAATATTATAAGGGCCTATTACCAAGATCATTTGACAACTTGTTCATAAACATGAAGTCTATTCACAATTATAATACCAGAAAGAAAGAGAATGATCGCCCTGACATCCATAAAGTCACTGATGTTTTAACACTTGGTCCTAGGCTAGTTTGCCAAGTGAAATTAAAGAAGCTAAACTGGTAAATGAATTCAAAAATTCACTATACTACTTGATACTATACTACTGCTACTAAAATATTTGTTTGCTTAAAATTGTATTATGGTAAACTAAGATGGGTTCTTTGTAAAAAAATTTTTTTATGTTTATGTGTATATTCGTTGTTTTGTTTAAAATTATAAGTATTTCATTGTTAAAAGGTGGTTCATCGTTATCAGGCCTCGGCTTTGTGATGTACCTACCTTCATCAAATTCTGTTAATTCACAATCATTGTATATAATAATGCTATAATGTTTGTATGAGATTGATGAAAAAAGAAAGATTGATTGATCATACATGTAATAACAAGAAACTACTACAAGAAACAGTGGCGTAGCCAGTGGGTGGGGGCAGGGGGGCCGGTGGCCCGGTGCCCCCCCCCCTCCCGCTCATGATGGCCGTCAGTTCATTAGAGGCCGTCGGTAGACGGAAGGTGTTGTGAAAAATAATTTGGGTGATCAATGGACTAATATTTTACTTATGCACGGTGATGAAAGAAGGAATGGAAAATTGTATAAAAAATGTTTAAAAATTGAATTATACATAAAATTAGTTGTTTTTCGGTTGCTAGCGCCTTTTTTTTTCACTTTTTTAAACCATTGAAAAAATTGGGGGCAACCATTCACAACTTCCGTCGGCAAAAAATATTTCCGTCGGTACATTTACAAGTTTTGCTCCCTCGGTTCTAAAATCCTGGCTACGCCACTGACAAGAAACGTATCAAAACGTATGAAAGACGCATACATTTTCTCAGGAATTAAAATATCCCAGTGAGAGAAATGTTGGTGCGTTGGATATAGGCTACCATTAGTTTTATATGGGAAAGAAAACGAGCAAGGTACACCAACTTGATGTGCAATCAAAGATTTTTGATTTTTATAGGCCTCTACTACGCCTGCGAGCTTTTTTTTATAATTTATCTTTTATCGTTTCAAACTTTCCCATCTCTGTAAGGCACATCGTGTCGGTCTATATATTATATTTTTGTCAGAATATCCGTATTGATTTCACCTTTTTTTCACTTGCGACTGCCAAAATGCCTCGTATAACCAGCAGAACTATTGTCTGTCCAAATAACTTAGACACCCGGTTTTTATGATGTATTTTGAAAAGTTTTTACTTTGGCAAAAAGTCATGAAAGAAAAGTTGCTAAACACGGTCAGACCTAACAGAAATTATTAGTAAAGCGATGAAAAAATATTCTTCCTTGTCTACTTTTATTCAATTTTGACCAATTTACAGCAAGATATCTGGGTCCAGCCGAATATTCCTAATGACTTGAAACTTTTGATGGGATAATCTATTTACAGTAAGGGGTGTTTGAACATTGTAATCATGCATATTGATCACTAGTGATGCCACCCTTTTTTCTTTGATCCTTTTACTAATTCACAATAATGGCAGTCTACTCAAATGCATTCAACAAAAGCATGTTTGCAACCTACTGCGAGAGGTCGTCTCACACGCATAACAAAATACACTACAATCAAATAGGTTTTTGACAATATTTGATTGAATGGACTGCACTGTGCCATGATTTCAGTGAAGGACACCAGTTCAAATCCTTTGTTTGGAGCCAATCAATAATTTCATGCACAACCTCTATAACTCAAAAGATGTCAGTTGGTGCATTATAACAAATGATTGGGCAAGTTAATATGCGCCTGGAGTGTATTGTGAATTATACTCCTCATCAATAACCATGATAATATCAGAACATTCATAGGGCATACAATTTGTATTTTCTTGGAATTGGGCCAAGCCAAAAGCATGCACAGAACAAGATTCAAATACCGTGCCGAATTGTTGTAATTGGTTGAGAGACAGCTGGGATCACTGATACACTAAGAATAAATATGCCAAATAGAAACACTGTCTGCATTTTATGAACTGAATTATATTTTTCATTTTTATAAAATGTTTTTGGTGAGGAGTATAATTAATTTACTATTCATCCATTCACTGTCCAAAATCACAATACCTACAAATCTGTATAATGAGACCTTCCAAAATAGTGGTACCCAACTTCTACCGGATTATTTTCAAAGTGTTTAGAAAAACCTTCCAATTTCAATAGAATTTCTGGTAAACTCTCACTCAATGCTTTGGAAACACAAAAATCCGTTAGGTCTCAGCGAATGTTAACACTTTTCTTTCATGACTTTCTTTGAAAGTGGATATTTTTTCAAATAAGTAACAAAAACTGGGTGTCTAAGTTAATTGGACAGACAATAATCCATATTTCTATTCTGGCTTGCAAAATCATTCATCCATCCATGGGTATACAGAAAAAATTACCGGGTGAATGAATCTGGACGTATGTCAATAATTAGACATTGGAATAAAAAAATGTCAAATGTAGCTTGTAGCTCAATTTATTGTCCATCGTCAGTCCAAGAGAACGCCAAATATGGATCAGGAGTATTACATAATAATACCCTGCTATGACAATAGCTGCACTAGGTTAATCGTATAATCTCCTTATGTGGTTAGCATGGCTGGGCCAGGAAATCCATAAGGTCAGCCAATGTATGTACACGTATTCGGTACATGTGCCATATCTTTTACAATGGGTGATAAATTTCTGGTTTGTTTTATTTCAAAACGCAACATTCGATATTCTAAAGCTTGGTCCAAATCCAAGAGAAGAACCAACTCTAGTAATTTATGTGGTTTCAAATTATATCAGACGTTGCCTTTTTGATAGAAATGGTGTTTGTTGATGTGCACAGTTTCCCATTAGATCATAACATGCTGTTGTACATCCAAGGTCAAAGGTCTTTTAATCCATATTTGGCGTTGTTCTGGGACTGATCATATACTCACATTTTATTTGAGTCGGTTGATTGGTTGCGAAGAAATTAACGATTACATAATGCCCGCTTCAATGCAGTTCATTCCCAGTTTGATAAACAGGGCAATTTTTCATACTCGCTCACTGCTTCTTAATGTTTGTATATCTCATTAAATTTCAGTCCTCATTATCTATTTTATAATCCGATGGTGTGATGTTATTCATGCTTTCATTAAAGATGAACAACAGTTTGTCCGAGAAAACTTTGATTTCTGCAATTGGAAGCTTCCCAGCTTTGATGTTTTTATGTTGTGCAAATATGTTGTGTTATATTTTAACTTTCCATAAAACGTTTGAGCCAATAATGACAATGATCAAGTGCTTACAGCTTTAGCGAACTATATTACTTTGAAAAGGTTGATCCAAAAAAGCTCGCGAGCCAAGTTGAAGCCTACCAAATCGAAAATCTTACACTAAAAACTGAATTTCAAGCCTAAGTTTAACACTAGGATTTGGAAAAAGTATAGTATCAAGCATTATAGTTTTTCATGACATTTATTGAAAAAATTAAAATTATTGCTTTTTATTTGGCAAAAAAAAAATCGATCGTTTGTATTACCTCATTAAATGACTGAGTGAGCCTCGGTTGACTAGAGTTCTGTCTCTATGCCTCTGCTTGAAATTGCCGACCGGTTTTGTTCAGAATATCCCCCCACCCAAAAAAAGGACAATAAAAATAGGTTTAGAACTGTGAACAATTACAGCTTCAAAAATACAGATGATGGTTTTGTACGCTGATGTGCAATTGTTGAAGCTTATTGAGTTGATTGATAAGATTATATGCCTTGCAAAATTGTTACAAAATGTATTTGATATAGTGTACATAATGTATGAAAAACAAAACAACACAACGAAAAAGGCACATATGAACTTACGTTGACTGCAACCTGATCCCTTCCAGCCCGAACAACAACGATATAGTGTTCTGATATTAAAAATGAAAAATAATGAAACAAATTAGATTTTCTTTACGCCCTACATGTATAAGTTTTTCTTACTCTGTGTAATGACCAAACCTTATTTTTGGACTTGTTTGTTTATTTGCGGAGTGGCTCCAAAATCGTCGATCCCCTTTTTTGGCTCAAAAAGGCGACTTGCATGGAGCCCGCATGAAAAAATCGTCTTTTACCCAACTTTTACCTTATAATAGCTTCATAAGAAGGAGAAGACATATAAAGTGAATTGGTAAACTGTACTAAGAAGTTATAAATGGAATTTTCTGTAGCGTTTGCTTGGTTTTTAATGGTTTGTTTACATCTCTAGTAAAGCAACGAGTGTCAATAATATTCATATCGCTATAGCAATCTCGAGTAATCATACTGCAGTTACTTTCCGTTTTCCTATACACAATACACAATGCTCTCACCATTGACGCCTGACCTCTACAAATAGTGCCATGTTAGAAGTATATGAATTTGCCTAATAACTTTTAAAGTATTCTCCAAACTTCTAGCAAATATATTTCTCTAACATGACCTATAATTACAGCTAGGTTAGATGTTCAGAAATAGTCGCGCACTTTCGTAAAATATGAGTGAGGGCAAGGCATAGCTAGCTCATAGCTAGCCAAACCCCCGTGTTAATTGGATGGAGATTTGACCGACAATATTGGTAACGGACCGTTCAGTTCTGAAGGATGCCACAAAAAAACGGTACAAGCTACATTTAAAGTATTCTATGAAATTCTAGAAAATATAGTTTTGTAACATGTCCTAAATTTTTAGCTAATTTAGGTGTTTGGAAATAGTCGCACTTTTGTGTTTTAGGAAGGATATGTAAACGACAGATAGCACCAAAAATATGAAGAAATTATTTCCAAACCGTGTTAAGTCAACAATCATTATGTTGCACATTTTCAAGAATGCTGGTTAACAAAAAGCAGACCATTGTCTCATTTCGTGAACAAAGGTCCACATACCATTGTTTCCTTGCGTTTCCTTTATAATCGGTTACCCAACTGAAAATATAATACCAGCTCATTGCGATGCCGCACATGTAAAACAGACACATGTGCACAACCAGAGAAGATCTGATTTAATCAGTTGAGCTGTTTTCAATGAGTGTTATATTGGTTTAATAGCTTTTAATGGGGCTTCTGAGCCCTGCAAGGGTCGTGGTGAATTCTACTGTAGACATGACTGCATCATGTGACCATAAAACAACCCGTCAGAAAGTTTAAGGATACGATACATGATTTACCGACAAGTGACTCATTTCGGAATGCGATCATGAATTTTGAAGAAAAAAAAAGTTTCCACAGGCTTCGTTGGGACTCGAACCAGCGATTCTAAACTTCCTTCGATTACGCGTCTAGCGCTTTACTGCTCTGCCACCGTTGTTTACTAAAAAAGACGCGTTTTGTAAAGATAGATTAGCCGTTTTATGCATGAACGTTTGGGAAAGGTTTCAAACAAATAAGAAAGACACTGACGTGATGATGAAATTGCGTAAGTCGAGAATTATCTGCGTCGCAATGTTTTGTTTTGGTTTTAGGAATTTGACCTTAAAATGTACGACTTCATGACATTATCATTCGAAATCAACAAAAGATATTTCAACACTATATGTCCTCATTCTTTCTCTAGAATGTTTTGTACATGTATGTGAAATGGCTTCAACAATGGTTCGCTGCATAATGGTAAAAATAGCCTTGACCTAAAAAGGGCGAGAGGTACAATATTTACGGATTTAGGCTAAATTTAAAATTGATATAAAACGTTTTTTTGATCGATTACAAAAACTAATTTTTGTTGTATAAAGAAATTGTATCTGGCGTGAATTACACCACAGTTTTTATTCCTAGGGCTCTTTGACTTCTTCAAATAATATTTTTAATGATAGAGAGAATCCCCTGGCCCTCTATAATTACGCACAAAAGATCGAGTCCCCTTAAGTTTGATTAAAGAGCTTTTCACATGGATGCGAGTGTGCGCCGTGTCTTTTTAAACTGGCCCGCTGGCTGCTGAAAGTAATTAAAATATAAGCTGATTTTTTTCAGCGCTCAATGGCTAAAAACCAATCAGGCCATGTGTCCTGAACTCGCCACGCTAGCGTTACGTCACACATAGGGCCTGCACTTTGGCTCGACATTTGAAAGGGGTGTGAATTCATTTTTGGATACGCCCCTATTATAATTAGGTAATACTCGAACACATTCCCTATATGTATATACATGTACCACATGTAGTAAATCTGTCTGCTTTATCTGTATTGTGCCTTTCTTAAGCAAATAGTTAAACACGATTTCATCAAACATTATAACAATAGCTCTTTTACAGTGTGCAATCATCCCGGGCAATAATTGGGCAATAATAGAGGATGTGCGTGCAATTATTGATTAGCTCCATACAAGAATTTGAACCGGTGTCCTTCACCGTAATCATGGCGCAATGCAGTGCATTCAATCAAACGTTGTCGTCAACCTATTTGATCCTATTCAGTATCGAAGTTACGTAATGTTACTATGTCAACGGGATCACGCGCTAGAGTAATGAACCACGATCGAAATGATCACCACATAAAGTATATGGCACTCGAAGGCATACCAAAGTAGCGTGATCCGGTAACCAAGAGAATTACGTAACCACTTCGATGCTGAATAGTGCATTTGTTATGTGTGTGAGACGAGCTGTCGCGGTAGATTGCAATAGCTTGTAATCATGCTTTTGTTGAATGAATTTGAGTACTCCGCCATATTTACGGTATGAACGTCATAATCTAGGTGATTATTTGCATTGGATGTCTTGAATACGCTGGCGAAGTTGTGTAATAATCGGATTAATGCTATAACAGTAGGTGAATACAAGTTTTGAATATATCGCGTTGCAAAGCCCCATTCAGTGATCCCAGCGAAAGTGGAAAAAAAAAAAAATCAAATTGTTACTTTTATAAATTTTTTAATGAAAAAATGGCAAAAACCCAAGAAAACGGCAGTATCGACGAAGTTGAAGCCCCATTCAAATAGGCCTACATGTAGCTAATTTATATATACTGTCAGTATATAAATTAAATCAGTTCAATTCACGCCGAGTGTCCTTGACTGGTTTGACTCTGCTTCAGCGGTCATGAAAGAATTCAAAAGATAACCTCTGCCCCAACAATCCCAAGCAATTGTCTGAAACTGCTCTTCGGATGATGATAGTCATATAATGATCAAAAGATTATTACTGACTATATCATTGTACAAAATCTGAATTTTGATGATTTTTACGATCGTCCAGATGAAAAAATCACTGAATGGGCCGTTAGTTCCCTCCACTCCTTACCCTGGCAATATGAATCAAAGAAAAATAAAGAAAAAATTAAATAAAACAAGAAGAAAAAAAGACAAAGAAAAAGAAACAATAAAAGAAAAACAAATATGAAAAGTTCGAACAATATTTGGTTTATAAAATTAATGTGACCGTGATGAGGCTCGAACTCACCACCTTCCGATTTAAAGTTCGAAGCGCTCGTGTACCAAATTCTGACGCCTTACCAAGTGAGCTGTGCTCCTGAGATACGAAATGAAAATAAAATAATACACTGTATACCTGCTTGTGTCGGTAATTGATTTGCTCAAATTCCATAATGGTACAGTGCAACAGAGCAAAAATGCCCAAAATTTAAAAGCTATATAATTTATGAACAATATACACTACACATAAAAATACTAATACAAGGGAATTTCAACATAAGAATCCAAACAATTAAGTACCAACATGCACAGCTTTGTCCTTATATCACATTTGGGTTTTTAACAAAATGTTATCAAACCTCTACTGTGATTGGCAGCTGCACAAGGCATCTCTTTGATAGCTGATAATGGCCATCCATTCAGCAAGTGGCTACTAACTGACCTTGACAGGCTTGAATGAGCACTGTCATCTGCTACAAAACCATCACACTCTAGGACCTGGTCGCCTATATTAATTTACTAGTCAACATTTGCATAGGAACCGCATAGTCGGAGGCAAGGTTCATTCATTATTGATTGGAGATTATATACGTATTTATTACTAATAGACAAGTAATATATATATATATCGTGTGTTTGCGATTTATTCCGTAATCAATAAGTATGATGAACAAACGCATTTCTGGCAGAAGCACTCACAGCGTAGTGGTATTCGATCTCGACTATTAAATAGAAGGTTGTGGGTTCGAACCCTGGTAGAATTTTAATTGGAATAAATTTGTTTTTCTTTTGTTAAGGGCTGGGGTATGAACGTTTGGACAGTATTTATTTTGGGACATCAGAGCACATCAGACATATCGAATTGCATTCTGAATACGAAGAATGTCATTCTGATATCAAATAAATTTGATTTTTGAAATTCGCAATTTAATACACATTTTATGGCAAATCATTAAAATTGATATTTTTGATATTTAACAGTACTTGAAGTAAACTTTATAAATCTGATGATTTATACTTAAAGTGTATGTAGGTGGGATGAAAAGCCGACGATCAATTGAAAATTTTGACCTTTCGTATTGAAGATATGGATTTTTTTTCCCAAAACACCAAAAAAAATAGGTCTTTTGGGAAAAAATCCATATCTTCAATATGAAAGGTCAACATTCAATTGACCGTCGCTTTCCTCCCTGCTACATACACTTTAAAATATATCATTAGATTTATATAATTACTTCGAGGACTGTTATATATCAAAAATTTGAAAAATATCAATTTTTTATAATTTGTCATAAAATTTGTATTATATTGTGATTTTCAAAAAATGAAAATTATTTGATATCAGAAAGACATGCTTCGTATTCAGAATGCAATCGATAGGTCTGAGGTGCTCTCATGTCTACAAAAATACTGTCGAAACGCAATAAACGCTCATTTTAGATCCCTTAAGTAAGAGGTAATAATTATGGCAATAAATCCGCCGTATAAAACTGAACACAGCTCAATCCAGCCTCATATAGGCCTGTATCATGTAAATGTATTATGTGATGCAAATGTTGACTAGGAAAAAAAATATCGCGACCTGGTCACTATAATCATGGAGGTATATAAATAAATGGAGAATGATCTAGCCAAGCATCTTTTGTACTACGTTGGTTATGACCAATTATTGTTGAATAGGCAATTTCAGGGGATATTGATTATGCTAAGCTGATTACATTGTTAAGTCTGTTTCACTGGTCATTTATTTCAATGGGGTGCTAAATGCAGTTACTTATAATGTTTATTGGAAAGTGCTCATGTTTCAGAAAATTTGATATCAAAATGTCATTTTCGCCAAAAAATTGCATTGAAATCAGTCTTTTGAATAAAATAAACACCCTATCTGTAGGCCTATATCTGTGGTCATATTGTGACCCCCTACATTTTGGTCATGATTCTTGACAAATTAAATTAGGCTATGACCCCCTATTTTTCTTTCCAAAAAGTTATGACCCCCCCCCCGGTATAGGCCTATTTGGAACCCCCCTCCAAAGAAAATGATGGCCCCTAATAATATTAATAATCATTTAGGCCTAAATACTGATAATTATTTATTATAAAATGAGAAGTTTAATGATGATGAAAAGATTTTAGCTGAATTCCGAAGTACTTCCGGTAAATCTTACTCGCTCTTAACTCAATTGGCCCAAATTGGCCCAACATACTTTTTTCACAATCGGAAGGTAAAAACGTTTTGCTTTCATTTGCACTATATTTGAACTCCCTCAGACCCCCTTATAATCTTAATATATGAACATGAAAACTAAGTATATTTGTCAAGTTACGGCACAACTAGTGTAGAAAACAGTTTCATAACTTGAGAACAGAACATCCAAATTTCATCGGGTTTTCGCACAATCATACATTGAAACTATAAGCTATCAAAACTGGCGACTTTGAACAGCTAATTGACTAGCTGACGTCATTATACAGTCTCTTTTACAAGCCTTCCGGTACGGGTCAATGTAAGGTCAATTCCTATGAGGAAATGTTGGGAGTGACGATCAATGAACCATGGTAGAGTCTCATAACCATCGTGGAGATCAATAGCTTGGCTGAAGTGGCTAGTCATTCAAGTTTGGTGACTCATTGAATAGAGGTAATAGGATAATCTCCACTTAAGAGATTAGAGTTCTGGCGATCATTCTCCATTTATTTATATACCTCCATGCTATAATGCTACAGGGAGCACAGTACTTTGACAATAGAGTGAAAGACTATTATTATTGATTAGATGCGGATTCTAAAAGTACAGCTCCTATGCGTGTGTAGCAAAAAATTGGAATAGAATGTTTGGAATCATGTAACTAAAATCTACCATAAAAACGTTGACAACGTAAAGAAATCAGCAAGTTTAAAAAAACCCACCTCGGCTCACTTTTTGAAACTTGGTCCCATTTGTAAAAGGTATTGATTTAAATTTCATCATATTTATATAAATTTAAAACATTTCCAGAAGTGTAGTAGGCTTGTAATCTTGTAGGAAACGCTGTATTATGTTGAAATAAAATAAAAACACTGATTTGCTGTTGGTATTCAAAATGGGACCAAGTTTCAAAAAGTGAGCCGAGGTGGGTTTTTTTAAACTTGCTGATTTCTTTACGTTGTCAACGTTTTTTGGTAGATTTCTTTTCTTTTTATGAATGTAACCAAGCAGCTCCAAGCTTGGAAAGTCATCAGGTTACAAAGTGCTCCATAAAACGAAAAATAGATGTTTGAAGTTGCTGTTCATGATTTATGACAATAAATAATTAAACAAAACTTTATCAGTCGTTTATTTTTAAAACTTGCTCGTCACGCGTGACTGAGGCGTACACAATGATCAATATATATTTTAATATACTTTAATTATTCAAGGCAACGTAAATATGTACAGAAAATGTAAATATGAACAACAGACACCCAATGTTGACAATGCCACAGAGATACGGATTTACTTCCAAGTTGGAACTGGTAAATGCGCATATATTTAAGCCTATACTACGGAAGCGTCTAAATGCCCCGACTGGGCAAGATAATCGTGTTTGAATGTTTGTGGTTCTTTATAGCCCTGCGGGCAATCTACTTAGCTATCAAATTTCGCGGTTTGTGGTTCTTTGTAGCCCTGCGAATCAACCTAGTTGGATATGCCTATTAAGCGGCGGTTATCTGCGATCTTTCGTGGTTTGTGGTTTTAATTTCCCTTATCAAGCACTGCCATCTATCGGGAGCTAATTCATAGTTTAAGCTTGTTGGATATCCATATTTCGTGGTTTGTGGTTCTTTGTAGCCCTGTGGGGCAATCTAGTTGCAAATACAAATTTCGCGGTTTGTGGCTCTTCATTTCATTTCATTTCATTTTATCGCGGTTTGTGGTCTTAATTTGTTGGATATCCATATTTCGCGGTTTGTGGTTCTTTATAATCTATAGGCCTGTGGGCAATCTAGTTGGATATCCAAATTTCGCGGTTTGTGGTTTTTTGTAGCCCTGCAGGCCAACCTAGTTGGATATGCCTAGTAAGCGGCGGTTATCTGCGATCTTTCGTGGTTTGTGGTTTTAATTTCCCTTATCAAGCCTGCCCTCTATCGGGAGCTAATTTATAGTTTAAGTTTGTTGGATATCCATATTTCGCGGTTTGTGGTTCTTTGTAGCCCTGTGAGGCAATCTAGTTGCATATCCAAATTTCGCGGTTTGTGGCTCTTCATTTCATTTCATTTCATTTTATCGCGGTTTGTGGTCTTAATTTGTTGGATATCCATATTTCGCGGTTTTTGGTTCTTTGTAGCCCTGCGGCAATCTAGTTGGATATCCCTATTAAGCGGAGGTTGTCGGCGATCTTTCGCGGTTTGTGATTTTAATTTCCTTATCAAGCCCTCTATCGGCAGTTAATTTATAGTTTAAGCTTGTTGGATATCCAAATTTCGCGGTTTGTGGTTCTTTATAGCCCTGCGAGGTAATCTAGTTGGATATCCAAATTTAACGGCAGTTGTTGGCGATCTTTCGCGGTTTGCGGTTTGTGGTTCTTTATAATCGATAAGCCTGCGGGCAATCTTGTTGGATGTGCAAATTTCGCGGTTTGTGGTTCTTTGTAGCCCTGCGGGGCAATCTAGTTGGATATCCCTATTAAGCGGCGGTTGTCAGCGATCTTTCGCGGTTTGTGATTTTAATTTCCCTTATCAGGCCCTGCCCTCTATCGGGAGCTAATTTATAGTTTAAGCCTGTTGGATATCCATATTTCGTGGTGTGTGATTCTTTGTAGCCCTGCTGGGCTATCTAGTTGGATATCCAAATGTCGCGGTTTGTGGTTCTTTACAGCCCTGCAGTGAAATCTAGTTGGATATCAATATTCAGCGGCAGTTGTTGGCGATCTTTCGCGGTTTGTGATTTTAATTTGTCACAATTTATAATATTTATTGCAAATATAATTTCAGATTGAACTGTGAACAGAGCCAATGATAAATGTGTTTTAAATGACGAAGATGTCATGATAGTCAGGCATGGTGAAAGCATCTGGATGGTGAAAGTAGGCCTAGGCCTAAATGAGAATAAAAAATCAAACATGTTTGTTTGATGAAAAAAATAATATCATAATAGCAATGGATGTTCGAGATTGTGTTATTCTTGATTTATGACAATAAATTGGTTAATAAAACAATAAAAAAAAAAAAAGTGGTGGGAAGTTTCGAACTTGAGCAAAAATTCATAAATGGATTAGAAGTCCAGGACCTTAACCGCTTCGCCACGGGGACGACCCGATATAACGACGTGTGAAAGTGGAGTATTTATTAATATGAATGTATGCTGTGGTCCGGAAAGAATAAAAGAATTGCGATAAACTTGATTTTTTGGCGAATGGGATCCAGAATTTGTATGTAGGGTATCCAGGAATATACTAGGGTATATTTGAAAGTGAATCTCAAAAGGTAGTGCGACAGTGACAGCCATGTATGGCTGTAGCAGTGACGAAAGATTGTGGATATCAGTATGATTAGCTATGATTTTCCACTAATTTTGGCTATGAAATACCGCGTGAAATAGAGCAAGAATGTTTATTTATTATCAAACAATCGGATTGACTGTATGATTGGTGTAACTTTTTGAATTAATGAGTTATTAAAATATTACACTTTGGATAGTAAAAACGATTTAGCATGGTTTTAGATATATTTTGTACCCAGCGAAAAATATCATAGAACAATAGCGTTTTGTTTCGTGTAAATATAGTCCGCGGTGCATCTTCTTATTCTTCTTTATCAGTCGTTTTTTTAAAAACTTGCTGGTCATGCTACCGCGTGACTCTAATACTAAATGCATTCTGCAAAATGTGCTCTTACCAATTTATAAAGCATTTCATTAGCTTTAATTTGACATATTGTTTGACATGTTTGGAATTGTGGTAAATCATTAAATAAAATATTTATTAATTAATCAATTATGTCAATTAATAAAAATTTAATGCAAATATGCATATTTTCTCTGACAGAATTGTAGGATTTGACAAGAGCCATCTTTCTTGTAAGTTTGATTCTTATACCATACCGGTATCGTATTGCGTCCCGTTATAGTTGCAGAAAAATACGCGTGCAGGACACACATACGCACCCCCCCCACACACACCCAGAGGATCGTACCGCTTTACAATCGTATAACATTCATTGGCGCTAGAAGTAGTAAATTCCAATTTTCTTTGCTTTACCTCACTTGTTCTGCTCAAAATTAAAAGGGACATATCTGACAGTAAAACTTACATTTTATGGAAATTATGTTTAAATTTGCTTAAACAGCACAAAACAGATAAAGCAGACTAATGTACTATACATAGGCCTATACATGTATGGTATGCCTAGGACTGTTTAAGAATATATCATTAGATTTATGATATTTACTTCGAGGACTGTTATATATCAAAAATGTGAAAAATATCAAATTTTATTAATAATTTGTCATAAAATTTGTATTATATCGTGAATTCCAAACAATGAAATTTATTTGATATCAGAAAGACATTCTTCGTATTCAGAATGCGTTTTTTTTTTTTTTTTTTTTCTTGTTTTATTTTTTTTTGCTTTATTTTTCTTTGATTTATATTGCCAGGGTAAGGAGAGATGGGAACTAAAGGCCCATTCAGTGATTTTTTGATTTTTTTTTTCATCCCGACGATCGTAAAAATCATCAAAATTCAGATTTTGGATACTAGACTGCGGAACTCAGTCTTCAATGATAGTCAGTAATTTTTATATTTTGGACATTATTATGACTATCATTTGAGGACTGAGTTCTTATGATCCGAGGAGCAGTACCTGGGATTATTGGGGCAGAGGTTATCTTTTGAATTCTTTCATGACCACTGAAGCATAGTCGAACCTGTCAAGGACACTCGGCGTGAATTGAAAGACCATGTCACTCGCAACAAAAGAATGTCAAAGGTCATAAAAGGCCTATGGCTGATTTTGTACGTTTCGTCATTGTCATAGATGTGCTAACATAGCTTGCTAGTGTAGTGGTTCAGCCGAAAGCCGTGTGTCTAAGACAAAAAAAAAATAATGCATTTACGTGAGTCTGTAATTTATATACCGGTACTGACAGTATATAAATTAGCTACATGTATTTGAATGGGGCTTCAACTTCGTCAATACTGTCGTTTTCCTGTTTTGTTTTTTGCCATTTGTTTTTCATTAAAAATTTATACACGTAACAATTTGATTTTTTTTTCACTTTCGCTGGGATCACTGAATGGGACTTTGTAGCGCGGATTATTCAAAACTTGTTTTTACCTACTGCTATATAGTATTAATCCGATTATTACATAACTTTGCCAGCGTATTCAAGACATAGGTTATGTAAGGGATAAACTGTACATGGGTATAGGGTATAGAGGCCCTGCATGCTTTTATCGATTGGCTCCAAACAAAGGATTTGAACCGGTGTCCTTCACCGTAATCACGGCGCAGTCCATTCAATCAAATCAGGCCGTTGCAACTTCTATACTAGCGCAATACAAAAAGATGGCGACAGCGTCGGCTTCCCCTGTGTATTACTCTGTTGATAGCCTGCAGAAACTGCAGAAAAATGCTGCTGCCATCTACGATAGTACTGCGTAGTGCTGTGGAGACTTATGTTAGCATGACGTCACGAATATGCTAATTACAGAAAAATGCTGCTGCCATCAGCGACAGCTAGCGACATAGGCTACGTAAATCGCGTATTTATATAAGGACTTATTTTTGCCACTGTCCTCACGTCGGTGAACGGAGTTGCAAGTCCATCGCACTACGTGCTCTATAATTAGTCCATGATCAAATGTCGTCAGTGTGCGAGACGAACGATGTATAAATCTGGAGGTCACATCATCACTTATCATGCTTATTGTAAAAAGTTTGTCCAATGCATATACTGTGTGTATTGTTCCCGGTATTGTCAATGCAGTCAAGCAAACAGGTATTATATTTTGAAAAGGCCGCTATAGTATATTCACAGGGGTGTCTTGAATGGCCAATCATATGGGACATAATCAAATTGCAGTGACTGCTTCCTTTGTTACCACATGTCAGTCATCTTGTGATTATTGGACCATGTAAACCTGCAAAAAACGAGCCAAAGTGCAGGCCCTATGAAATATCATGAATTTTTTTCACCAACCGAATTTCTAATTAGATTATCTTCACAATTATCAACCCTAACTAGCAAAAGTATATATTTTTGGAAAGCTGAAGGCATAAGCAATTCAAATACAGGGTGTCCCCCCCAAAAAGAGGCCCCTCATTGCGCTCTCCTTTTCACCTATTTCTGAAATGTTGATCAAATACATTTTGGTATGTAAAGAAACCTTGAGTTGTTAGCTTTAATAAACCAAAACAATTATCTCAATCAGCCCGTTTTTCACTCTGTCCACGGAGAAGGTTTGGCTACTTCAAAGATTGAAAAGGAGTACACATACCATGCATGAATATCAAACATTCCTCAATGATAACTTTATGAGATAACTTTATGGAATGGGCTTTACCGGTGGGTTTATGGGCAATGGATGTTGTTAATAGTGTCATTAATTTGTGGGTAAAATGGATGCCGAATGGGACTTCTTTTGCTTTACTTGCAATTACTTTTTATTTTCTTGGCCTTTTTGTTTTATTATATGTTTCTTACTTTCTTACCTTGTTGTTTCGTACTTTCTGTTTTTTATTTACAACATAAGTCATTTCTCTTTTTAAAATAAAAGGTAGCCCTAAAAGGCTGTTTGGTTTGTCTTTGGTTCTTCTGAAGTGAGTTTACTGTGCTGCTCTGCCCTCTACCTGGTTGCCTCCTTGGCGAATACAAGTTTCAGCCCTGGTCCTCATTGCATCAATTGTGTTGCGTACCATATGTGCCGGATACTTGCGAATTCATTCAGTAATATGTTTGCAAAGATCTTGGATTTTGCCACAAATGAAAAAAAAGATCAAGTGGTGTGAGGTCTGGTGATCGTGCAGGCCACTCCACAGCATGAGCTATCCCAACCACTCTGTTTGCTATCCGTAAACAGAGTGCAAAACGGGTACTTTTATTCAAATGAGCATATCTTCAAAAGTTGTGAGCCGATTGAAATAATTGTTTTGGTTTATTAAAGCTAACGATTAAAGGTTTCTTTAAACACCAAAATATATTTAATCAACGTTTCAGAAATAGGAGAAAAAGAGGGCGCAATGAGGGGCCTCTTGTTTTGGGGACACCCTGTATATACATTTCAACTCATTATACATAGTGACCTTCAAGTTGTACAGGGTGAAATAAAAAGATTCGGATGAAAAATGGGTTACTTAATCCATTGCTTATTACCAACTTGATGTAATAAACTGAAAGTAAACAACATTCATTTGGTTACAAGATAGAGAGAGCCCACTGACTTTGGAAGAAACCAAAATCACAACTGTTTGGTAATCTCGGAATACAGGGTGTCGTAAAGTATGGTAGATTTTTTACAATTCAACATATTTTGGGGAAAAAATCCATATCTTCAATACGAAAGGTCAAAATTTTCAATTGATCGTCGGCTTTTCATCCCACCTACATACACTTTAAGTATAAATCATCAGATTTATAAATTTTACTTCAAGTACTGTTAAATATCAAAAATATCAATTTTAATGATTTGCCATAAAATGTGTATTAAATTGCGAATTTCAAAAATCAAAATTATTTGATATCAGAATGACATTCTTCGTATTCAGAATGCAATTCGATATGTCTGATGTGCTCTAATGTCCCACAATAAATACTGTCCAAACGTTTATACCCCAGCCCTTAATGCATTGCTTAATACCAACTTGAAGTAATAAACTGAAAGTAAACTACATTCATTTGGTTAGAAGATAGAGAGAGCCCACTGACTTTGGCTGAAACCAAAATCACAACTGTTTGGTAATCTCGGAATACAGGGTGTCGTAAAGTATGGTATATTTTTTGACAATTCAACATATTTTGAACTGAAACATTCTGCCCCTAACCCATACAGAAAACGTAAGTCCATAATTATATAGATTCCTCATTAAATTTTCTTTATACTTTGACTATGGCAGGATAAGTAATTAAAATTTTACAGTAACTTTTAGATTTTGAAGACATCCGCATTGCTTACTACAGTGTTTAATATATATGAAAACGGTGGATTTGTATGGAAAAGTTTGTATTTTCTAGACTTAAATGATTAAAAACATTTGTAAAATGAGTCATTTAGATGCTAAATAGAGTAAAAATCCAATTTACAGCCTTTACAGAAGCAGATTGTGCACTAAAAATATCAATCCCATAGAGTTTGTGTGTACCACATCCCCCATCTCTACATCCCACACCTCCGCCACCCTACCCATTCTGAATGGTGTCAACATTAAAAAAGCTAACGGAATTGTTTTTACAGGGTATTAAGTGCATTTTATTTAGCAATAAAATGAGACCACACGCATGAAAATAACTTCTTGCTTGGCAGAGATATCATCATTTAATTGAGTCCCGGGTTTGAGTCAAATTTGGGAAAATGTAACATCGCCACCTTTTTTGGGCGGCGAGCTCAAGACGCACGACCATTACTAATAACTCAGCGATGAATTCAGCTATGAGTTGACTTTCAAAATATACAGGCTTAATCATATTGTTGAACGTCGAGTGTCTCAATGTCGGTATAGACGAATCCAACGAGCCAAGTCATGGCCAGGATTTGGTCGGCCATGACGGGTCCCCGCATGCACCACACTGGTGTAGTGACTACCCAATTGGGTGGATTAAAGCCGCTTAAAATTCGATGTTACATTCTTTTGTGTTGTATTCTGTCATTATTCTTTTGTCTACGTGTAACACAGGTGATAGAATGCAGTTTAAAATACCCTCCAAGGCCGCATTATGTCATATTTTATGTGAGATTGAGCCGACGGGGACCCAACTTTGGCAGTCATTAAGGTATAGGAATGCGTGAATTTGGATTCGTCTATAGAATTTCTCAAGCATCATAGTTGCATCATCGTGTACGGGCCACCGCTTGCAATGTATGGTGGTGTATGATATACAATGATGTATGATTATACCTCAAATCCTTGAATATATCACGTTATATTTGGTATTTGAAAAAAAAATCAATTGATTGAATTGCAGTTGAATATAATATGGTAAGCTCTAATCTGTGTATTGAACTTCCAGTCTGTGTATTGAAAACAAAAACTGACAAAATTCGAATTCTTTATATTGGACAGGTGGTGTGTTTAACCTTAGTCGAAAATTGTTAAACACGGCGGAACAAAATCGCCATGCGTGGCTGTTGAAGAACTAGTGAATTCGACTTAAATACGTGTGAAAATATTTGTTTACCTGTATCTTGTGCAAGTTTTCCATGACCACAATCCGCAGGATGTATAATACTTTTGAGAATAAGAGCAAACGTTCCCCGCTCTACAGAAAAAAAAGTATTATTGTAATATTAAAATCATTTAAACCGAAAACAGAAAATGCAATACTACAAAAATTCGGTGATTAATTGTTTGGTTATCAAATACTTCCTTCACCCAATGGAATTTGGGGTGCTACACAGATAATTGGTGGATGTTACAATCTAAGTTTGGATAGGTTTGCTCCAGGTGCGGCTGTAACCAGCCCAGTTGATTCAATCTAATTGTGATGATTCACCAATTGCGGCGAAATTACAGCGCTTTGAACACTCCGAGATCTGGGTAAAAGTGCTATGTAAATTATATTTTTTATTTTTATTTTACCAACAGTCACTACATGTTGTATAATAAATAGTGAATGATTCACTATTTATCATACAACAAATCCCGGGAGCTGATCTACACAATTTAATCACATGGTGTTAAATGTTGCAACAACCCAAATATACGGGATTCTTACTATATGTACTTACCTTACACTGTGTAGATATTGCAGAACAATCACGAAAACAAGCAGGTATTTTACCTGCCTAACAATTACGCTCATTTTGGAATATGTGAAGCTCGGAGAAAAGAATTGTTAAAAAGACACACGAAGTTCCATTTTATAACGCAATAAAATAACAAGTTGTACTACACAACCAGGTAACTATAATTGCATTTAAAACTAAAAAAATCAGCCAATCTAAAATATAAACGGTTTTATCCGCAATATTTTTGTCATATCATATAACGTCTGACTTGCTCCAACCCAATAAAGCAAGACAATAGAACCAATTCAGTGTCTACGTGCATGTTCTGTATTGCTACTGATATGGATCACGGAAGATATGAAATTTTATTCCATTGCATAGGTTGGTTCATGTACTCCATTGTTGTATTTTAAAGGGAAAGGCCCGCCCATGCCCCGTATTTGCATACAGGGTGTCTCTGAAATAGCTGTCTCGTCGGAAAATTAATTTTAATTTTTAGGTATTTTAATGTCCAAACCAAATATACCTAAACAGATGATGCTCTTGAAATATAGCAATTTGAAAATCACGCCTCACTTTACATCTATGCTACGGATTCCCACCTAAACTCATGACAAAATCGATGCCTCATGAGTATCTCTGAAATGGTGAAATTCATATCTTTCAAGAACGAAACGATCGATTTCAAAATTTTACAGCTATTTGAAAGCTGTTTGTTGTGCAAATGCATGAATTATTCTGCCGTATTTAATTCCCGGTGTTCAATTTGGAAATACCAAAAAAAATAAAAGTTTCTGACGATGCAGTTCTTTTAGGGACACCATGTATTGAGTGCACCATTACGTCTAGAAGGTAACTGTATTGGCTGCACTTGTTATCGATTGCAGACGTGTAGAATTCAACGGCAGCATTTTCATTGTAGGCGATTTCGTTTCATACAAAAAGTCATACCGATGGTCAACGTCTTTCATCCAAATAAGTGGAACGTTCTGTATCATTAACGGAGGTAATATAATTCTTGTGTGTGTATTTTACTTTTAAATATTCATGGCTGTAGTAAATCAATTGAAGCGTCTCTCCACATAACTTACCGTTTGTCTTAAAACAGACAATAGTGACATGACTTGGGTATTTTATTGGGTGGGTACCTGCGATGTGATTCTGCAAACAGCGCGTTTTTGTTTTGTTTTTAACTTTTTGATTTTTTTTTCAATAGGCTTAATTACATCTGCTATGGTTGTTTTACACTGTTAAATAATAATTCTAAATAAATGATTACAGATATATACTGTGTGTAATTAGGAATACGAGGATGATGATGAAGTTCAAGTATTTTTTTCTTTGTATTTCTCTTTATTTACGACAGATATTCTATGACTTGCCGTTGACGTCTAGGCGAGAATGGGGGTGTTAGTGTGTGGGTACCAGATGGGTCCACAACTTCATCTTACCCATTTGGCTTCTCTTTCGCTAGCGATTTTATCTTTTCTCTATATTGGTTCTGCCGAGTTCATCAGATTCCAGCCAAATAACGAATACATCTACGAATTCCACTCACAAACGGAGCTCAAGCTAGTTCGTAACATGACAGCCATGGCAAAGGTAAGACATGTGTAAAGGTTCATTGGGCTAGTTTTGGCGTACTTTTCTCTGCCCAAAAAGTCTGCATAGTCAGGGGCCTAGGGGGTAGTACAAAGAACTAATGTATTGAGTGTGATTTAATTAGGTCCCTTATGGGTGAAAAAAATATAGGCCCTATAAAGTCAATTAACTGCCATTACACTCGTAATTATATTCACCATACACTTTTTTAAATTTGCTCTGTTTCAGCGTATTATCTTTGTTTTATTCTTATTTGGAAATATTTTCACGCCGCTAGTCCGAATCTAATATACTCTGCCAGTCTAAAACGCCGCTAGTCCGAATCTGAAACGCAATGCGCTAGTCCGAATCCGGAAAACACCCCTTCAGCCCTACAATGCGCTAGTCCGAATCTAAAAAAGCACTGCACTAGTCCGAAACTGGAATGGTTCACTCAGAACGATGGTCAAAAATTCTTTTGTAATGCATAGTCGCGCTAAAAGTCGATCGATACATGTTAAAATCAGCACAATTCAGTGATACATCTTTTTGCTATGAAATTAATTTTCTCTGTCAAATAAAGCAATATTTTTTTTCTTCAGTAATGTCAGTTAAAAACATAGTGCTTGGATATACATTTTTATTTTTTATATGCCTTATCTCCGTCCGCAAGCTTTTTTCAGAATTCATTTTTTAGCGTTTCAAACTAATATAATTCGCTAAAGAAAGATATTTCCCACCTCTGTAAAGCACATCGTATATCTATTATAGTTTTGTCAGAATTTCCGTTTTGATTTCACCTTTTTTCACGTCATGCTCCTAAAATGACAAACTCAGTACAAGCAGCAGAAATAGTCGATAATTCCATTATTGTAATCCAGGCCCCTTTTGTATTGAAAGCAAGGATTACTCGACCAGCGATTGTGTAGCCCAAATCTCAAATGTTTGTTTGTTTGGTTGTTTGTTTGTTTGTTTATATGTTTGTTTACCTAGGTTAGTCCGTATTAAGAGAGGTCCATATGAAAATTCACGGTCCAAACCTACCTTAAAATTAGCGTGTTATTATAGGGGATTATAATTATCTGTCCCTCCTATCTCCAGGTGAATTTTGTATCCCCCAAATCCCCATTTTGACACCTCATTGACTAAATATTGACGTCACAGCGTAAATTTAAATCAATGTAACCCAAGATTTTAAAGTTGCAGTAAATTGTATTGATTTTGTATTCAGTGTAATGGAAGGAAATCTGTGTAATGATATCTGAGTGTTTTTGTATTGTAAAAATTTGCATGTAAGTGCAACTTTCAAATCTTGACCTCACTACATTAATTGACCGGTGTTTTTATTGGGCTATCGTATCAAATGAGGTGTCAAAATGCGCAGAAATAAATTCTGCTTCCAACGCATTTTACAGATTTGTAATACAATAGCCCCTTTTTGAATAATGGCCATTATATAAGGGTGGTTAGTTACTTTTTTTGAGATGTTTAGGTATATGGTATATGCTCCCTAGTATATGCCTATAGCTTATACCTGATGTTACAAATACCGTAATCAGATAATATATACTAGTAGATTGCAACATGTCGTCCTGATCAAAAATTCATTCTAAACTAAATTGTACGCACGAAAATTCAATTCCGCTTACAGCCACTTTGTCATACTTCCTTATTGCTGTTAATATTATGTTAATTTTATACGATGCATTGTTTTTTCCATTGTTAAGCTAAACATGCTCTTGTTAAGCATGTTAAGCGTTAATACAGATTCTGATGATTCATTCACTTATTAGTAAGTTCGCAAATTCAGCTTCTTTAGTTCTTACCTTATTCCACAATATTATTTGTTACTAAAAGTTCTTATTCTATTGTTTGGCGACCCAAATATTGAACACATAAAAAGCATGATAATTGATATAAAATTCATGAACGACAATTCGGAGCCACATTGTCGCGATCACGCTTTCCACTTCAGGCCAGTATTCTTATTCCTCACAACAACATAAAATGTAGACATTTATTCAATGTGCCCTTTTCCGGGTTCGTGTGGGTTTCAGGTCATAACCAAATTTCTAAATTCTGTAGCTATTGTTAAAATAAACATTTATTAACTTTAAAAAAATACAACAAAAATTACAATTTTATATATTTTGCTACTACAAATTAGTGCATTTTTGTGTGGCCACATAAATTGATACATTTTTAGAACGGTGTGTGTTGGGGAGGGGGTGTGTTTGTGGGGGTGTTGAGTGGATGACTTGACTAAACTCTTTGTTTGTTTCTTGGCCTCCGCTCCCATCTTCTTCATAACCATCTTCTTATCTTCTTTATTTTTCCACTTTCTTTTCGTCTTCTCCTTCTCCTATAGTAAGGTCCTCCTTTTTCCTTTTCTTCTAGACTGACATAGTCCATCTAAAGTGTATTTACCGGCCAATTTGCAATTGTAGACCATTTTAGCCCAACAATCAAGGTAAAACAGCGCTAGAAAGAAGTTTAAAAGAGTTCAGGGTAACTAATAACTATTGTGGTCGATAGCTGCCATACATAAGATATCCGATGATTCGCTACATACGAGGTAAAAGGGCAAATGCTCCTACTGTACTGCAATGGCAGTGGTTGTATGTGGTGGGCATGCGAGCTCAGCTCAGGTCATCTACAATTAAACCTATGATGCAAATGGCAAAGAATTACAAGAAGTCATTAAAGCCATCAAATTGTCTTTAAACGACAGCAAGACAAACGGTATGTGTCTGGGTACATACCAGAAAACGATTTGTATTAAACCTAATGTTAAGAATAGACTTGAAAGGGTAAGACAAACCTAATTGCTAGGAATACTAATTGACGAAAATCTTACATGGATAAACCACATCGTTAATATTTCCAGAAATATACCAAGAAGTATATAAAAGTACTATAGGCTTAAAGTATTAAAGGCCTATACTTGCTTGGAACTGCTGGGGGAGTGCTGTACGTTTATGAAAAACAGATCACCTACTACATGAACAGAAACAAAACCCTTCCCCATTATCACTAAATAATCCCCACTATCACTAAAAGACTAACTGTGTGTACAATAATACATTACAATTGAAATAATTCTGGCTAATACCCAGTACATCCAAACAAAGCTAAAAACATACATATTCTGCCCGGCTGTAACTTCCATTCCCCGGAAGTCAAATGGTGCGTCCCTAACAGGCGCTGATTCGAAGAGAAGAGAAAGGGGAA
Organism: Amphiura filiformis; assembly: GCF_039555335.1. Taxonomy (NCBI): domain Eukaryota; kingdom Metazoa; phylum Echinodermata; class Ophiuroidea; order Amphilepidida; family Amphiuridae; genus Amphiura; species Amphiura filiformis. The sequence goes on from NC_092633.1 coordinate 77,469,485, forward strand.
AGAAGGAGAATAAGAAAAGAGAAAAAGAAGAAGGGAGAAGAGAAACGATTAAATTGCACGTAATTGAGTAGTCTCATGCCTAAAAATGAACAATCGGGTCGATCGAAAGTGGGTCATAATATGTAGCTATAATAGGCCTGTGATTATTTTAGGCATTGCTTGAATGCGGGTCAAAAGCATGTGAAAATTACTGCAGGGTCCGTCACATTTTATCCCCCAAGACAGTATAAAGACTCCATGTTGACTTCAATATCGATCCATGCATGCTTTAGTAATTGCGAGTTTCAAGTTTTATAAAGTGTCAGTATTGTGTTACATTTAAAATTTTGCAAATTTAATTCGGGCCTTTATTATGCTTAAAGGGGCATTTCGTGATCCACAGCCTCATCCCCCCACTTTTCTCAAAAAAAGTTGAGATTTTTATATCACTGGAAACCTCTGGCTACATAATGTTTATATACAAAATATTTCTTGCAGATTAATTCGTTTTGCAAAGATATCGTGAAATTTGAATTTCGTTCTGGTGCACCAGAACGAAATTACAACGCATTGTCTATGGAGCAGTAAATACACATAATCATGCATAACTCGCAAACGCAAAATCGGAATCAACTGAAATTTTGGGAATAGGCTTTTTTCGTGGATATGTACTGAAAATGTCATAAAAAGAGGATGCTAGGATCACGAAATACTCCTTTAAAGCAGTGATATAAATAGTATAAAAACGATGCACAAAAATTGCTTCAATAGGACCTTCATTTTGCAAAATTGCCAAACATCCCCCTCACACACACCCTGGCCGTTTTCGCCTCTGTATTGGACACCCGACACTTTATGTTCAAAGCAATAATTAATACAATAACAGTGAAAACTTTTCCACGAAAGGCTTCAACTAACCTGTCATTTCGCAAATTTTCCATTTTTGTCCAAACTAAAGTTTTACACAATAATAGTTCAAAAAATGGTCCACCAAATGGCTTCAATTAGGTTTTCATTTTGCAAAGGTTTCTTACTTCTGAGGGGAAACATCTGTCCTCGCCCCCCCCCCCCCCGACCGCTCTAGATCTGCCACTGGTCCCTAAAAACATCTTTGATTACAGACAGTTCGAGACTGTGGGTATAGATGTCATTCAGCCCTATCCCTCTTCAAAACATAACGGGTTGAATTCTTAAATTTGAAAATAACACAATGTACAAACATTTTAATCATCATCTTCCAGTAGCATTAAAATATGTTTACCAAGCAATATGCGAACCAGAGGTAAACAGTGATCTTGGTACTATACACGTACAGTAATAAAAACTGCTATTTCATAAATTCCTATTTTCTTTTTGCATATTATATACTAGTTTGGTGTAATAGTTGTTGAAGATAAAGATCCGAATGACATGGCGGGACACCAAGAGCTGTATCTCAATATCCATTCTGTGACTGTATCAGCTTCTGACCAAATAGGTATAAATCAACTCAAACCTTTTTTCTTCGTTTTTTCTTTTCTTTTAGAATGTACTGTTAGAAATATTTTGGACGGGTATCGGAAGGCCCTATAATTTAAAAATGTCCACAGCTTATCTCCTTTACTTGCGACTTTATATTGGTGTTATTATTATTATTATTATCCACATTTATTTGAAAATTAAAGCAAGTCAGAAAACCTCATATTTATCATATTCATAAAGCTTTGATTTGAACAGAAGTAAGGTAAAAAAAAAACATTTGCCGGTTTGTGTGCACCTTTCTCTAGATTATCTACAGCACACATTATGTCTACAGAAAGGTGTAAGTTTTTGGTTCTTCTTTATAATTAGTCTCTTTTCTTTTCAGTTCAACTTACGGACCAGAAAGATTTTGATGATTGGTAAGTTTTACCTATCCTCTCTTTCTTATGAATGCTGTTTAATTTGCTGTTTTGCCTGTTTGTGTGTGTTGTGTTTATGCATAGGTAATTTTCCAACAATTTCCACTTTTTTTAATATCCGCACCCAGTCCACAAATCAGCCCCCCCCCCAAATAATCCTGGTTACGGCCCTGGAAACACAACACTTCAACTGGTGAAATAGGCTAAAATAAAATAGGTTCAACCGTCTACACACAAGAATGCATTGAAAAGTACTTCCTCAATTATGTAAACAATGCTAGAAGTACAAAAACTGTGGTGGCTCGGTTACCTGTTTTAACACAGTTTTAAATATATTATATTTAAATGTGTTCAAATATCATCTTAAAATATCCCCGGTTGGGCGGGCAAAATCAGGAAATAAAAGTGCGCGATTGTGTAATATAGACAATGGCGGAGTCCCCGTTGGTGGCGAGCATGAATGTATTTTTTCTTAATTATTATACGGTATGTCCAATTTCTACTCATATCACCAAGAGTTAAGGGTATACGATGTATTGTTGGTCGAAGCAAAAAAAAAATGTAGTTCACAGCATCTTGCGAATAATAGTGAGCTTTAGGAAAAATTGCATTGCTCAATTCATAGCGAGCTTATAGAAGAATTCAAATATCACAGATATACTTTTGTAGGTCCTGTGGTTCTTGAGTTATGTTGTAAAGAGGGCTGAAACAACAACACTTTTGTAAAACGTACACAACTCATTAACAACAATTAATTAAGCACGTTTTCAATGTATATGATTTGTAGAATGAACTTGTGCTTTTGATTGATTCAGATAATGAAAATCGGTTTTTGGGTTTTTTTGTTGGCTGCTTCAGCAACCAACAATACCTCGTATAACCTGTATTAAATGATTTGTGGAATGATGTGGAGATGTAGTGGTCATCGACAACCTGTAAAGTGTGCTGAGGCTTGTGGATCAACGTCTAGGCGTTGTGCCTGTGCGTAGCGCACTATAAATCATTGCGCTAAACATTTTAATCATCCACATATTTTCCATTATGTGTGAATTGGGGTGGGGTGTGTAGGTGAGGGGTATTTGGCCCGAGGTATTTGGGTACGAGACGTAGCGCGGGTCACTGGAAGTGGTTGAGAGAGTACTGAATCTGATTGGCGCTGTTTTTGGTAACCTTTAATGGAATTGTCCCGCCCTGACCTAACGTCATTAGTGCAAGTGTGTGTTTTGATAACATCGCCGACAATATTTTGCATTTTTAAGGTTCTCATTCAAAATGGCGGGCTGTGGCCAGGTGATGAACGTATACCATATGCCAGGAGAAGATCCGGAGGTCATCATGGTTAAAAAGGGTATCGTTAGTGTCCTTTCTGCAAATTTCAAAAAACAGGCAGAAAAGGTACGTAGGGCTTTCGTGTTTAAATATGTTAAAATCGGTATTAAGAGGGTGCATGTATTGCTATAGAAAAAAATTGCTCGATCAAATCGTTATGTCATGAAGCATTAATAGTGGTCAAAATATATTCCATGGAACATTATTTTGAAATATTTGCACTCCGTGTATGTTCTGTTGTAGTTGTCACACGCTACCCAATCGAGCATTAAATTCATAACATAGCGTGAAAGCCATGCATAGCAATGTATTCTGTCATCGCCTTTTCCAGAACAATACATTTTTATTCCTCTTTATTATTTCATTAATTGTGTGTAAATATTGCATGCCATTATTTTCATCATGGGAAAAACTCATACTAAGTTTAAGTCGCAGTTACTTTCGACAAAAGGGATTTTACCAATTGTTTCCGGATTGTATTATGATTATATCAGTTCGGGGGCACTGCTAATTCAAAGACGTCTCTGATATCAAAGACTCTTCAGTGCCGAGACACCTGACAGTATCATAATTCAAAGACGTCTCATAAATCACATACTCCCTAGTCTCAAAACCCAGCCGTAAACGATATTGTAAACGTGAACTGGCGCAACGGGAATAATTTCGCGAGTAGGCCTATAATCAGCATGATCAGAGTTGTAGCTAGCCCAAGTGCCTGCTAGCTCCTGCTAATTTTACTATCCAATTTATGAATTAAATCGCGGGCTCGGGATACACTCTTTCTAGTGAACGTGAGAAATCGGAGAATGCTAAAAAAAATTGGTGCTCTTTTTCATAACTTTGAGCTTAAATGCTGCAGAGTAACTTGAACTACTCATACTTGTACTGCAACATTATAGAGGGAGTAGAAAATTAATTGTTCAGGCCCGACTCATGGAAATAATTTCAACCAATACCAAGAAGAAACTAGAAACATTTTTGTCACTGTTTCATTAAAACATTTTTATTTCTTAAAATTATTATCATTAATTACTAGGCGTTTCCAGAATCCGGGACCGTTGGGGGGCTGAACTACACAAAATTTCAAAAGGATGAACATCGGCGCGGCAGCCCCGCTAGGGGTGTCTGAGGGGCGATTTGCCCCTCCCCCTCCAAATTAGTCATTTTTTCAATGGAGCCATTTGGTGTAACATGTTTATTGGTTACCGTATTTTCGGAGCATATATTTTTTACAGATTTCCAACTGAGCCGCGAATTTTAGTTTTAGGCCTATATGGACACTCGTGCTCAATAATTCCACCAATTCAGCCTAAGTTTAGGCTTTTCTGTTTTGACGCAAGGGGTGCTGGAGGGGGATGTGCTATAATAGGCCTATAGTCATTATATCTATGAAAGATAGGCCTGTTATAATTCCTAACAAATTTCCTGCAAACCTGACTTCTGCATGGGTATGAACCTGGATTAGGCCTGTATGGATACTTGCAAGTTAGCCTTTTCTTTTTTGACGGAGAAGGCTGCCTGAGGGGGATGTGCTCCCTCAGAAGTTGGAGAATTATTTTAAAAAGTTTGAAAGGCACAATAAAGTCATTTGGTGTAAAAGTTTACACTTATTATTCGTATTATTTTGGGCATAACAGATTTCAACGGACCGGACCCGACTTGTGAGGGGGTTATTATCCTCAAACTAAAAGCCAATTGGTGCATAATTTGGCATTAGGCCCCTATTATTAACTTATTTTTCCGACCATCATGATTAAGCATAGCCTATAGGCCATATAACCATGTCATGATAATGCCAAATATGTATTTTAGAACGGATTTCCAGTGGATGCGACTTCCGTGTCACAAATTTCAAGCATGAACATAATTATGATGCGCAATGACTCAGAACGTACTTTTCCTCGTTTCTTCTTGTTTTCTTCCTTGTTTTCTTTCCACTTTTCCCCCTTTCGTTTGCCTAAAAATCCCCGGATATTGAAATGAGCCTGGGTGGCTGTGGCAAAACAAAATTTTCAACCCAGTTTTGCTAATATTTTGTCCTGATTTTTGTAACATTTTCGTCCCGGTATTGGCAGTTATTTTATAATTATATGTTTTCAGTTGTCGGGATATTTCTTTCAATTTTTGGGAAATCAGACCGAAAAAGTAGACCTTTTCCTTTTCCCTCCCTTTTCCGCCCTTCAATTTTTTAGGGGGCACTATACTGCCCCACTGGCTATGCCCAGGCCCGTACGCAGAGTGGGGGGCGGTGTGGCAAAAGTCCCCCAAAAAATCCTAATTTGCGACCGTAGCGAGCAAAAAAATATGTTTTTATTTTTTAGTCAAAAAAAGGTCCAAAGTTTGTGAAGAAGGTCCACTTTTACAAAATCGCCCCTGGAAAAAAAAAAAAACCACTTTTTCAAAATCAGCACCCAAACAAAACGGGCCTGGCTATGCCACTGCTCTGTCACTCCCCCTCCTCTCCCTCCCTCCCTTCTCTCTTTCTCTCTCTGTCTCCCTAATTTTTTTAAGACCCGGGGCTGCAGGCCCCAAAGCCCCACTCCCTGGGCAGTGGGCACGCGCCTGGGTTACCGTAATTTGTTGATCTATTTTGAGCCACCTAATCATAACATAACCCTACCCCTATCAATAAAATACAAGTGTCCATATTTCTCCGAATTCATCCCATGCACGTGTGCAGCCAAGAGTCAGGCCACGAGGTTAGGCCTGAACGTTTCCGTAGGGGCCTACCATTTTTCAGGTTATTTTTGAATATATTTTTGAAAGGTGCCGCCACAATGCGTGCCAAAAATCGTCCCCTCCCCCCTCGTTGACTGGCCAAAAATTCATTGTTCCCTCCTTTTTTTGCCTTGCCAAAATATTCACTCCCCCATGACTTGGGATTTTTTGTTACTGCAAAACGTTGGATTTGGGCCACAAATGGCTCGATTTTGCCAATCTAAGTGTTTTCTAGGACCATTTGTCAGAATTTGCACAGATAGATATGATATTTGCACAGGCAGATATTTGCTAAACATAGGAAAGCATATTCCGATACAGTCACCTTCGTTCCGATGTGTTGCATCTAGTGCCGAACTGTAAAAAAAACCACGACGTATGTGATATCACAGACCCCCGTATGTGAAATCACTGACCCGTCTTTGATATCAGAGACGTCTTTGAATTAGCAGTGCCCCCGAACTGATATTGAACTTAAAATAACTTCAACTTTCAACTTCAATTAACTTTATTTTCCACAATCAAACAAACAGACAAATACTTATTATTGATTGATTGATTGATTGATTGATTGATATTATCTTATTGCAAATTCGTGGCCCGAGGGCCAAATTACAATAAATATTAAAGCAAGAAATTGCACATGATAAGAAACACACAAAAATATACAATTTGTATTAACATTATTTTAGAAAATTGCATATAAAAGTCACAGTAAAATTATTAGGGATATTTTTGAAGCGGTTAGTCCTGGTCCTAAACTGAGAAAAATTATTACTGTTACGCAAAGAACGGCCATGACACTCCTTTCTGGTAGGAGGGATGAGAGAACTTGTGCGATTATTTTTGGCAAGCCCTTCGGCGAGCCTAAGACATTGCTCCTCCCTCATATCAGAAATGGTGTCAAACTTGCAAACTTTAAGCGCATCACTATTATGATAAATAGTGCCGACCCAGGATTGTTCTGCAGCCACGTTTTTGAATGGGTTCTATTTCATTGCTCTGTTTAGCAGAGATACCAGAATGCCACACCACATCAGCGTACTCAAGACTTGGCCTTACATATCCACTATATACGACACCAAGCTCTTGGGTGGAGAAACCAAAGCGTTTCAAGGTTCGTAGCATGAACAACCGGGAATTAGCCTTTTTTAACATCGCGTCCATCTGGACATTCCATTTAAGGTTGTTCTGTAGCCACAAACCAAGAACCTTGGCTTCGGTGACGTAGGATAGTGGTTCAGTCCCAATTCTCAAGTCGCGATGTGGTGGCAATGGATTAGAAAAAGCAATCTCCATGGCTTGACACTTGCTGGGGCTCAATTTCAGGTGGCTGATGTCACTAGCCCACTCTGAGAACTGATCACGATCATATTAGGTACATTATAAGGCCAGAATTGACCATCACAAAAGACACATAAAACTTTAAAACTTGCTCCAAGAATTAAATGTGTGATGAGAAAAGATGCAATTTGTATTTTTTCGAAAGTTTTCCAATGATTTAGCTTCTTTGACATTTTCGTTTAGGGAGTTCCACAGGCAGGATTGGGCCTGTGGTTCTGACTGCTTGATCAGTAAAAACCTTTTTATTTCTTGTTTGATTATAATTGTTGCTGTTTCTTGTGTGATAGCTGTGGATATCAGAACGTTTTGTAAAGAAGTTATTTGTTTGGTTTGGTAATTGAACATAAATATACCTAATTCTATATAATTTGTAGGTATCAAATACGTTTAAGAAATCATAATAATTCATGAAAAAGTGGTCCAGAATGACTTGAATAGTGGCTATTGAATATGGTTCTCACATCCCATTTTCTCAAGATATGTTTTACACGTGTTCCCCCAAATGAGAATCCCGTAATTAATATAAGGCAAGACAAGAGTACAATATACAGTTAGCCAAAAAAATTAAGGTACCAGTTATGTTCACCCCCTGTATATGCTAAACAAAGACAGATATTGTCATAATTGGAACCAGCAGCCAATAGCTGCATCTTTTAGCTCGAATTTAAGACCTCATTTGTTGAAATTGTCCTAGATATAAAACACGACGATCCAAAAACCCAAGGAAGATGCCAATTTAAAAGTTGCCGTTTGCTCCATTCCATGCCCCATTGATTTGTACACAAAACGTTCACGAACAAGAGAACTAGCGCTGTGCTTCCATTGATTCGCACGTTAAAACTAGCGTCATGCTTTCACTGATTAGAACACAAAAGTGCAATTTTTGATTTCGTTTCTTCATTAGGTTTTAGATCACGGTTTCTTCAATTCTCAACCAATTTCAACAAATAAGGTCTTGAATCAGAGCTAAAGAGTTCAGGTATTGGCTGCTTGTTTTAATTTTGACATACTTGTCTTTATCTAGGATATACAGGGGTGCGCACAACTGGTACCTTAATTTTTTGGCTTACTGTAATATTTTGTTAATAATGTTACTTTGTTGACAAAAACAAATAATGAAATTAAAGTAGTAAAAACCCGGTGTTAATTTACCTCTAGAACTAAGAGGGAGGTGTACCACACCCACATTTTTTATAATGTCACAAAAAAAAACGCGCGTGTTTACGCCCTAACAACCTAAGCTAATCGTAGATCCATCTTTTTTACATGTTAGGTTGAAATAGTCATTGTCTTATATATTTAGGAAAAGATTCGGTGAAAATCGCATACCGTAAAACCCCGTCTACAAGCATATATAGTGTTTTTTATAAAAGCTTAATTAATTCGAAGCAAGCGTTAATATACTAATACGATAGATCGGTCTTAAAATAATACTTGTTTGTATATGCTTGGATCCGTAATCTATTTGCTCAAACTCCATAATGGCGACTGGATTAATGTAGTTTTCATCAGAAGCACACTATATGCTTGTAGACGGGGTTTTACGGTATTCGTAGAATTTTTAGCCGAAAATCAATTTTGCCTATATTTGCCATTATTTCCAAAATATTTTAGTTTTATCTATTTTTACGCTACTACGATAATTGCCCGAGTCATTTTTTAAATGAATAGGGTTATTATGTAACTGATGTATATCGTTATGAATTCGGCAAATTGACGAATCGAGTATTTTGAGCAAATTGAGTTCTTATATGCTTGTGATTATGTTTCAGGCGATCATTCATTTCCACCCAAAATTAATGATCAATCTTACTTCCCGACGTATATATTGAAATTGTGATTAGGACGAATCGCGCCTAAAGTGCGATTAGTGAATTTGACCAAAAGACGAATCGTATACACTTAGCTGTACAAATCAGGTTGATATATTGTATAGTATAGCTGGAAACTCTATTTTCTATATTACATGCCCTATACTATTATATTTGATACCAATGGGTAGCTATAGGTATCTTCTATCCAGCAATACCAAATTAAGTACAAACATACCCCACACGATATCGCCAGTGGCATAATTATGTAAGAGCGACGTCGTAAAATTAGGAAATGACAGAAAATTATATACAAACTATAGGCCAAGATTGTTATAATTATCTACTCTAAAATGCTTTATTTCAACCGGAGTTTTCACTAAATATTACGGGGATGACTAATTATAACTTTTATCAGTGGCGTGTCCAGGGGGCTTTGGGTGCTGAAGCCCCCCGCACTCTGTTAAAAAAATCATGTAAAATCAGCCGTTTTTGGCGATTTTAGCCATTAAGCCCCCCGCATAACTCTAAAGAGTGGCTGAGCCCTCCGCAGGAAAAGATCCTGGACACGCCGGTGTATATACCAAGTTCTATCTATAGCCTTAGAACGACCAGTAATTTTTACATAAAAGCCCCAAATCAAGGATGAGTGCTTACACGTTTATACGTGTTTTTGTCGCTTTTGTAAGGCGCTGTGTGCTCCGTAGAGCGCCCTATAAGTATTGTGTAATAATAACAATAATAATAATAATAATAATAATAATAATAATAATAATAATAATAATAATAATAATACAGATTCGTCCCCGCATACAACTCTTTGCGCAACGGTGGACACTTTTTGGATTTAGCATAAAGCCAAATAGCTGTAAAATACCTGTTTTGAGGGATTTATCGATTATTGAAGTATTGCCAATAATTGGTGCACATTCACTTCTACAATATGAGTGCCTACGAATGTTCTCAATTTTTAGAAATACCAATGGAATGGTACCTAAATTTTCAAACACCATTTACTCAGAACAGCAATTTTGTGTATGTTTGTTTGTTTTTTATTTGGTAAGATCATTAGAATACAAAAACAAAAATCAATACAAAGCACATCAATGTGACAAATTATTTAAAGCTTAAATAAATCAGCCACAAAGCCATTTAGGATCAGGACACACGGACAAAAAAAATGACAAGCCGGGATAAACCATTAAGCCCGCAGAAAAGGCAAGCTTATTTCCGATGGGGTAACAAGAAAAGATGAGAGAACAAAAAGGAAACAAACAAAAAAACAAAACAAACAAATGCCTACACAGTGAAATCGGACATCTCTTGACTGAGAGAGTTGCTGGCCAGATGTTGTTTGACACTTTGTTTAAATGCAGTCTTGGTAGGTAATCCCTTCATTCCAGTCCAAAATGGCTTTGTAGTATAAAATGTGTTTGAAGCAATACCTTTTACTACAATAAAATTAGATTCACTTGATCTGGTTCCATAAGAGTGAGCATTTGATGTTCTAGTGAAATACTGATTTAAGATAAAGTGCACCTTGACAATGGTAGATGTTAAAGACATGATTAAGCCTCAGCTGTTTAACTCTGTCACAAATTTTCAAGAGATTCACAAGGTTTAGCTCATGTTTCCCAATGTAATCTCTGGGAGAAAGTTTCAAGATGTAACGAGCAACCTTATTTTGAGTAATTTGCAGTTTATTTTTGTAGTTCTGAGTGAGGCCACTATACCAAGATGTGCAAAAGTAATGTGGCACTGAATCAAAGCAGAACTAAGATTTTTGCCGGTAGAGGAACTTGAGGCGACCAGAAACCTTTTTGATGACAGAGTTAACCATGCTTCGACACTCTGCCATGTTCATAACGATATGATTGAACCATATTTTGTACTTGCTCTCTAAATTACAAAAATAAATACTTTAATAAAATAATACAGATTAACAAATTAGGTATAAAAGATTATTCTAATTGACACGCACCTTGAACTCAATAGCTTATTTTTTTTCATACATACAAAGTGATATTAAGGGCTGACTAAGTATTATTGCTCGAGCAGCCAAAAAGTTCGATTATCATTGTATTGTCTAAATCAATATATCATTCAAAATAACACCTGGCAAAAGTTCATTCTACAAATCATATACTTTGAACACTTGCTTTATTTATTGTTGTTAATGAGTTATGTACGTTTTGGTTTTACAAAGGTGATGTGGTTTCAGCCCTCTTTACAACATAACTCAAGAACTACAGTACCTGGACCAGGGAAGTGGGACTTGCCTGGACGTACAAAAGTATATCTGTGATGTATGAAATCTACTCGCATGATGTTGTGGACGACAAAATCGCAAAAATTGAAAATAGTTACTAACATTAACCTATTTTCTTTGTAGCCTGGCATTTGGCAATGGTCAAATGAATGGAGTTACGTAACCAATGAAACTGGACAGGAAGGTGATCACGTGTCATATTACGAAGCACATGAACAAGCAGATGGTATAAAGTTCAGAAAACGACGGGCAACAAGTGTACTACAGTATGCGGATGATGCACATGAAAAGGTTAATATTTACTTCAAGATGTTTTTATGTCAATCAACATATAAATATAATTAGTTGGACGTGAGCAGTCGGACACTTGACTGTTCATAACCGCAAGGGCTACCCGCGATATAACTGCTCACCTGATTGGTCGAGAGCGATGTTGGACTGTTATCATGTGTAGCGATCGAGATAATAGGGAAAATAGCTAAATTCATGTAATCTTACTTTTTTATTTTGAATGCAATGATGACTATTATATTAAAGACCCATTCAGTGACCCCAGCGCAATTCTTAAAAGTGAAGGATAAGTCTTTCAAATTGTCATTTGGTATTTTTGGAATGAAAAACTTGGCAAAAAACAAAGAAAACGACAGTATCGAAGAAGTTAAATCCCCATTCAAATACACGTAGCTAATTTATATACTGACAGTAGGCCTATATAAATTACAGATTGCATGTAAATGGTTTATTTTGCCATAAATACACGGCTTTCGGCTGAGCCACTAGCAGGCTATGTTAGCACGTCTATGACAATCACAAAGGTACCAAAATCTGAATTTTGATGATTTTTACGATCGTCCAAATGAGCAAGTCACTGACTGGGCCTTTAATATTATTGTATTGTGCATGAACAGGGTTCGTTAATAAAATTCGGATAAAAAGTCATTCAGTGATAAAACTACGAGTGTAATTCTTTAGGTCTCCAAACTGAACGTTATGTATGTAATTTATTAAATGTATGTATTAATGATATTAAGGGGGTACTACACCCCTGCCCAATTTTGGGCCTATTTTTGCATTTTTCTCAAAAATTATAGTGCATTGGTGACAAGTAAGATATGCATATTATAGGGGCAAGGATTACAACTACTGCACTGAAAATTTTATTTCAACACAGACAACAGTTGTGGAGTTACAGTCAAAAATGAAGGAAAACCAATATTTGATCAATAAATCAATAACTACTTGCCTTGAGTTGCTGAATTTTCAGTGCAGTAGTTGTAGACCTTGCCCCTATAATATACATATCTTACTTGTCACCAATGTGCTATAATTTTGGAGAAAAATGTAAAAACAGGCACAAAATTGGCCAGGGGTGTAGTACCCCCTTAACGTGCTCGATTCTCCTTTTGTTGTTATTTTTCAACTTTTGCAGGAAGTGTTTTACCACAAAACATTAAAAGTACCGACAAGTGTCAAGATAAAAGAGCATGTTCATGCGTTTGGAAGCGTACCTGAAGGGTAAGTCTAATATCTGCTAATAAATTCTACGTTTATATCTCTCTTTAAAATATCTTTATAGGACTCGTAGAAGAAAAGACATGCGAAAACGAATTTCTTTTACTTAAAAAAGTCGATATTATTAATATTGAAGTATAAGAGAATCGATCGATCGATTGATTGGTTGATAAATAGATGAATTGATTGATTTATTGATTGATTTAGCGATCGAGCAATCGATTTATTGATTAATTGATTTATTGATTGATTGATTGATTGCTTGAATGATTGATTGATTGATTGATTGATTGATTTTTTCAGTTTCGATCCTTACAAAGGATTAGGCGTGAGAGACTCAAACATGGCGGATGAAATCGGTATGTTTCCCTTTCTTCTTCTTTTCGGCCCTTTATTTAATTATACTATCTTTATTTGTAACTTAATATTTGTATTTATCAATTAATTAATTAATTAATTTATTTTTTAATTATTTATTTATCAATTCGATCTAGTGAACCAGAGTACCAGAAACATTTCAAAATCCTGTTTTGTAACTTATTTACATGTTCCAATCATATAACAACAATAACCTTCAAATAATCCTGAAAACGTATCACCGGGATAAAATATCTAGTTAAAAAGTGAAATGTTTCTGATCAACAATATTACTTGTTATCAAATAAATCAGATTGAAGTTTGTTTCATTCTTTTAAATTTGGCAAATGCAAATGGTTCAATCAACATTTTACATGAAACATAATTATAATTTCCACCAATGCGTGCAATGATCAGATTCCACACAACAGTTACAAAACGACCTTTTAGTCGTAAGGTAAAGAAATAGTAAATAGAACGTTTGTATACCAAAAGGATTTCATTTATTATTAGGAGTCGCCAACGCAACTTTGCTTCAATTCAACCAATAAGTTTGTCAAACTATAATTATTACCTAATAATTACAAAATGCAAAAACCTCTTTGGATAAGAATTATTTTGTCTCGGCAAACGTATTTGACTGCTTGAAGGAAATAACAGTCATAAGATAACAAAATGGCATTGTTGTGGGTTTTAAGCTAATTGTTTAATTTGGTTTGGTTTTGCACCAAACCGATTATGAGGCCTGTAATATAGTAGGGCCTTTTGTAACATTTATGTACAAATTTGATGTATCATTCATTATATTATCCATTGGTTCCTTCAATCATTTATTTATTTATTTATTTATTTATTTATTTGTTTGTTTGTTTGTTTATTTATTTATTTATTTATTTATTTATTTATTTATTTATTTATTTATTTATTTATTTATTTATTTATTTATTTATTTATTTATTTATTTATTTATTTATTTATTTATTTATTTATTTATTCACTCATTCATTGTTATGAGTTTTGATGCATTTGGATGTGACGATGCGATAGTCTTGCCCCTACGGGAAACTGATGGGTTGCAAACATTTTGATGCAGCCTGTAAGAGGAAACTATTTTTATGAAGAAATCCTTTTAATTAGTTTTTATGTCGTTATCATGATCATTCGATTTGTCGTCTATAAAGTAATTTTGTGCCAAAGGGTAAACATTATTTAACATGTTGTCGTAATAATTACGTTATAACTATATTGAATATGTATCATATATCGAGTTGCTAATTTGTATCGGGATTTGGATTTGTTTGTTTTTATTGCTTTTGTTATGTTATTATGTGAATGTTGCTGGATATGTAGAAATGCAATTAGGCTATAATGTAATAATATGACATTCAAAAGCTTAATATACCACATTAGTCATGTTAATAATTCAAACGATACTTGATGATTGTTGTTGTTTTTTATTGAATGTAAAATTTACGTAATTTGGCCTTTAATGTTTTTCATTTGAATACGAATTTGTTGGGTGACACAAAACATATGTTTTTATTTTAAAGATATACCTGAAATATCAACAGTTTCTGAAGGAGAAATGACCTTGACAAAGCAAAAGCCACTCATCAGATTTAAAATCAAGTCACCCCTCCGAGAAAATCTAGTGGAAACTACTTTACATGTCAAAGAGGTAAATATATGAATAAACTAAATGATAATTGAATTAAATTTATTTGTAATGTCAAAAATTAATATACAACTGACATGACTGATTACCATGCAAGCTAATAAGAATAACTTTATAATGAAGGAAAGACTGGACAGCCGACCTGTAGCCCTGATGACTGCCATTTCTCTATGAGTCTGATAATAAGAAACATTTTGGTAAATACTTCAATACGTCAAAATAACAAAATAAAAACAACCATATGACAACATTATTTAGTTTTAACGTTATTAATTTAACAGAAAGGCAAAGCTCCAATGTCTAAAGAGGAGATTGACGAGGTGTTAACCCACCTGCGTGGAAACTTGACATGCTTACGGAATTACACAGGGACAGGTACGTGATTGGACCGCTTGTTTATACCCTCCCCTTTGCGTACGCTATTGCTCGAAATGAAATGAACACTCTTAATGCATGTTTTGTTTCCATTGTAAGTTCATGTGCTAGTGTGTGATGCTGGGTCTTCTCTCCCCTGTATATTGATAGGCCTATATTAAAAATTACGGTTAAGCATCATGTATTTGATGTCGTGCGCTAGTCTAATGTTTGAGTGTTTCTATGTACCAGCGTACCATGCGTAAGCCTCTTCCTTTGTAATATACTCATTCTTAAAGGGGTACTTTTTACAAAGATGATTTCCCTATTTTCCTTTACTTATAACCAATTATTAACAATACTGAAATTAGTACAGATTATTTTCATGATTTTAGCCTATTTTGTGAATGTTTAGACTTGTGCCAAGTCTGTGAATTTAAAAACTGTTAGTGTACATACCAAATAATAAGGGCTTTTGTCCGATCATTCTATAGGGTTAGGATTGAGATTTCGGCCCAACTATAAATTTCTGATTTAATTAAAAGAAGTAACCTCTTTTTTTTTTTGTAGTCAAATTGGAATGGATCCACGTGACTACTAATTTCATAACAAGCTGCAAGTTTAACTTGGTTCAAGGATATGACTTCTTTCTTTCCCTTATTGTACCCTGTCACGTACTAATATACTTTTGTCAATTCAAACACAGAACACAAAACAGGACATGTTTTAGTAGACTAATATTATTATTGTTGTCAAGCAATAAGCAAAGGTCGATTTAAATTATTATTTCCCATGACGAAGTGATATTTTTTCTTAATTCATCCGACAATTGAAATATCTAAGTATGGTTATCAATCAGTGTTCAAAGCAAAATCCTGTTCAGCGACAACAATGGATCTTTTGCTCCCACGTATTGATTCTTCTGGAACAATTGGCGCTTATGTGCATATTAGATCGTTATTTAGTTTATTATTTTGTATTTTGACATTTGAAATAATTAACGAAGTAATTACTGTAAAAGAGTAATCAATTATATGACGCCGGGATGTCATGTACAAATAAGCAAAAGAAAGGACAAAAAGCAATCCAAAAATTCTAAATATCCTTGTTTAAAGTTTAAGTTGAATAACAACATAAAAACCGCATTAATGGCGCTATGCCTTTGATTTTATATTAATGCCATGCAAATAGTTTATACATAAGTAATAACTAAAATAGTCTCGATTAAAATTTGATTTTGACTCAAAATCAATTTGTTTTATTGTACTTCACGCATTTGTGTTTATGTAGCTCTCATGTGATACATAATAGTAGTTCAACCCAGTGTTCAGTTGATGTTTGAATATTATCAAAATTCTTCTAAATGCTCGAAATTTAAATATTTATTATAGGCGAATGTGGAAAATCTGTTGAAACTACCTATCCAAGCACGTAGGTTTTAAAAGTCAAAATCTCAAGTGTTTCTTACAATATTTTTCAAATTTTATGTCATTAAATGAAAAAGCACACTTATGTCCATATATTAGAGTCACTAGAATGACCAATGGTTAATTCTCTTTAAATTGCAAATCTTGTGCAAAAAGTTACTATTTTCGCCTGTTTTGTCATCCGGTCGTTAATTCAATGAACTATGACTTTTAAAAAAGAGCGCTTACAAATTGATATGTAAAACAAAATGGGCCCAAGAATTCTTTTGTTACGTTTAACGAAAAAGAAGTGGGCCAAAACCGAGTTGTTTTTTGGAATTTTGGGCCAAAAATGAGCATTTTGGCCCAAATTCGACCTCAAAGATGAATTTATGAAGTCTTTGCCATTCTAATTTTGTATACTTTTATATATTTTAGACCAACAATTTAGCAGTTATGAGGCCTGAAAGTTTCCATAATTCCAGGGTTAAGACTAGCCTTAAGTTTTGAAACACCTTTGCAAAATACCGAACGTGTTTTTAACATAATCTATTTTTTATTTGAACCCTTATGTCCGGGCTTATAAAAATATTTTGCTTCAATATAGGATCAAATCAGCTGACATACTGTTTTGGAGAAATTACAAAACTACTTTATAGTCTCCCGAACCAAACACTTGAAGAAGTAGCAAGGATGTATATCCAAGATAGGTAAGCCGTAACAATATAACATATTAAGCAAAAAGATTGCAAATGGCACCCAGTTTCACTCAAAAACCCGCACTTTGCAACAATTCGCCTTCGAAGTGACGTATTAATCGGATTAACTACCATAGCATTAGATGAATACAATGTTTGACTATATTGCCCTGCACTGCAACGTTCACGCGGTGCCTAATAGGTACTACCTATGCATTGAACCATATCATTCTGATCACTTGCACCAGTAAGATAAGTATCTTTGAAAAGAGCGGTATTGTATTTAATCTATGATCGCTGACATACACAGATGATGAGTGCAACCTGCTTGTAGTGCAGAGCGATATAGTCAAAATTGTATTCATTGTATTGCTGTGGTAGTTAATCCTATTTATTACGTCACTTCGACAGCGAATAAGTGCAACGCATATTTTCATGTTACCCGTCGTTCGTAAGTCACATGATGTCATATTTCACCATGGCGTGGCAGTGACGTTCACGCGTTAAGGCAGTTGTTTCACGCGCGAATCTATGTGGCGTCTTTAAACGCGTGCGTGTGTATACCACGATGTTATAGTAGTGCTCGGTGTTACACCAGCACTTTGAGCGAATGCTGGCGATTTGAACCTGCGCCTGATGTAATACGCACCTTCGTCACTGCCACATCAGGGAGAAAACTTTGTCCCATCATAAACAATCTTTTAAAAATGTCATCAACTCATTCACAGGCTTTTGATTTTTTGATTTTTTGTTGTTGTTGCTGTTGTGGGTTTTTTTGGTTCTGTGTTTTTTGTTGTTTTGTTTCTGTTGTTATTTTGTTTTGTTTTGTTGTTGTTGTTTTTTGTTGTTGCTGTTGTTTTGTTTTTGTTGTGGGTTTTTTTTTTTGGGGGGTGTTTTGATTCTTTTCGTCACTATGAAATCATGAAAATACGGTTTTATGCTGGCATTACACAATGACAACTGGAACAAGAAAAACTAGGCCCCGTGATTATAGGCGAGGCAATTTTTTGCAAAGGGCGACCCCGCCCTCTATAAAAATCATAACAGAAGGAAAACTCAAGCGATAGTTTTTCCAGGCTTTTTAGTTGGAAAAAACATCGTGTTTTAGGCCCAAAATAGAGTAAAATGTCACAATTTAGCGCGCTTCGCACACACTGGCCCACAAAATAGTTGAGGCTAAAATTGTATGAAAGTAAAACTGAAGCAAAATATGCTCGTCCCCAAAATATACTCGTCCTCAAAATATACTCGTCCCCCCCCCAAACTTAATGCCTCGATTGCCACTGCCCTAATGATGCTTACTTATTTTGGGTTAACAGATCGGTAAAGACACCATCAACTATCCTGAACCGTCAGTACATGGTCGATGCACTTGGCTCAATGAAAAGCACAACAGCACAGAATCTGCTCGTAGCTTTGGTGTTAAAGTCTTCAAGTACAGATGTGAACCTAATAGATAGTGTGCTTGTACATGCAGTAGGCAAAGGGGTGGCACCATCACAGGTTTGTTTGTTTGTTTGTTTGTTTGTTTGCTTATAGTGTATCTATACACAACGGTGCCGGAGCCTGGGGAGCAGAGGTACGTACGTCTACGCTCAAATACCGTAGACACACTGCTGTAATCAGGAATCGGATAGCAACGTTTGCACAGTATTTTTGTGGGACCTAGCACATCAGATATACCACATTAGAGAATGAATTTGGAGAAAACCTTCTGATAATTACAAACACTCGCTGAGCAGCAAGACCTTCCCTCTAAGCTTTTAATCCGATAAGCTGATTATCTATTTGTTTTCATGAATTGGAAGACATTCTTTGATGTATTGCTGAGCTCAATCATCTGAAATTACTGGAGCGTGAGCCACCCAGGCTGGTGGCTCAGCATAGTTTTTTTATTAAGGGTAGACGAGGTATTATTGGTCGAAGCAACCTAAAAATCGATTTTCATTATTATTGAAAATTAACACCTCGGTGTTTTGCAAAAGTTCATTCTACAAATCGTATACTTTGCAAACTTGCTTAATTTATTGTTGTTGATGAGTTATGTACGTTTTACAAAAGTGTTGTTGTTTCAGCCCTCTTTACAACATAACTCAAGAACCGCAACACAAAAGTTTTTGTTTGAGTCTATTGCTCTCGAGGTAAATGCAATATATACACGGTCGTTTGTGATTATCTTGACTAATGCACTTTGCTCGGTGAATTATCCTTAATGTATTGCCTTTCACTATAAGTATACTGCACCCATTACATGTCTGTGTATATGCGATTATCTTGACGAATGCGCTCACGATGTAATTAAAGGAATGAATGAATGAATGAATGAATGAATGTATGAATGAATGAATGAATGAATGAATGAATGAATGAATGAATGAATGAATGAATGAATGAATGAATGAATGAATGAATGAATGAATGAATGAATGAATGAATGAATGAAAGAATGAATGAATGAATGAATGAATGGCATGCATATTATTATTTATCACAATACCGTTTGAGTGCATCAGTTTTAATAAAGCAATAAGTATTAGGCCTAATTGATTGCTGCATTTGTTATTTTACATGTATAGTCAATAAAGTTATATATATAATCAAGTCAAGTCAAGTTCAAAATTGAAAATCACATAGTAGAAGACTAAACGTCACACCAGGATTAAAAACCAAATTACAGTATCACCATTTTTTTAAATTTCTGACGCGATATTTACTGAGAAAATGAATTGCTTTCAATTGGCCGAGTAAACTAATTCTAAAGTGAAAAGGTGTAGTTCCCAATTTTGCTCATTTCAATACCAATCTTTAGTACCAAACTTAACGTCGTAAAAGGATGAGCCAGCTGGCGGAATCAATGTATCATTCATATCGTTGTTATTACTATTATTACCAATATATTTGGGTCTTCAATATTCATTACTCGTGATATCATTACGTGCTGACATGTAATATTACGTGTTTCTAATTTACTTTAGTACCTGCTAGAGACGATTGAAGATATGGCATTTCACCCAGAAAATTACAAAGGTAAATTATTAGGTGAAATTATTAGCAATGTGCCTGGCCTGTCGGTAATCTAAGTTCAAATACAACATGGCCTTGCGCAGCTTCGAATGTCCACACTTGTTAAAAAGAGAGCAGTATTTATATACACATTATTAAAAGCAATAATCGGAAACTTAACATCATTATTTTCACATGAAGTGCTAGTTGTCTAAAGAGAAATATATTTCACAAGCATCACCTTGAGCACGCTTTTATATTATTTTCTAAGTTTTTCTATTAATTATCAGTAATAAGCACCAACGATGACATAATACGCACTGCTGTACTAGTTCTTGGTGCCCTGGCAGGAGATCTATGGGAAGCAGGACACTCTACAGAAGCAAACCGCATCGTGACAAAGATAGAAGATAGACTTGGAATTCATGGTAAGGTCCTCCCACATTTTGTTATCAAACCTTCAGTTTGCACCTCTCAGACAGTTCCTAAGCTTCTTGCTCTCGCTTTTTCTCCTGGTATTAAGAACCGCTCTATACTATTTAGAAGAAAAAAAACAAATACTTAAATAACATGCTTTTGATTCTACAGTGTGTAATTTCCCTTCCGATTAATTCAAAACTCGATAATATTATGCTCATATCTGAAGTATGCATTTTATTTTACAAGCAAGAATACTTTGTTACAAGTCAGTCATAAAGACCGCCAAGCTCGCTTATTATTCTTTGACAGATCCCTGGAAATTCCGACAAGAAACACAACATCTTTCTGCACCCATGAAAGACAAGTACTACATGAACACGGTAGCATATATTGAAGCTCTTGGAAATGCAGCTCTGGAACGATCCTTTGATCATATTCATAGTTACACTAATACCAGCAGTACACCTTCTGTGTTGAAACGATCTGGCTTACATTCATTACGAGACTACCATGAAGACCGAGTAAGCAATTCGTTAATAATTATAGTGTAGTTGGTAAAATGTAACCTTAATGCATGGATAGCATCATTGATGCAGTTTATTGAGGTATCTTTTTGAAACCGAGTTTTTTATTTTCTTAGGGATTTTTATGAAGAAGACACTTGAAAGCTTTAGTTTTGGTGAATTCTACACAATCTTTCGAGTAACATTGCGTAACATGGTATTTAAGTTATAGCTATGTATGTGAAACGATTTTGTTAAAAATGGTATTAAACTTACAGGTCTGTGTGTGATTTGACCGACGTTATCTACAGGTTTATTATAGATGAACTACTGTATAGTGACATACATTTCAAATGTCTTGCATGGTTATAGTGTTCATATAGAAGTATCACTTTTTTGTTAACTAGACCGGTCATATTTTACTAAGAGCGGCAACGGAAGATGAGGACGACAGTGTACGATATGAAGCAAGTCTACTTTATAGAGCTCATCCTCATGGAAAGAGACAACACTTCAGTACCGCCTCAAATGGGTAAGCTTTTGTTGAACAATTACCATAACTGAACGATTTATGGCTTTTTTATCGTTTTGTTTTGCAAAATGACAAATTGTTTGCTTGCTTTTCATTCGCAGCTCAGTGTCCACGTCGTTGCAAGAACATCATCGGTCGAAGCGTAGTTTCTTTTCTGGTTTACACTTTCAATTAAAAAGTCCGTCGTATGACTGGCAGAAAAAAATTGGAGGATCGAAATGTGGTGGATCGTTTGGATTGACAGTGAGAAATTTATTAGACCTTAAAATAGGTAGGTTGGATTATGAAAAAGACTCAGTTGAATATTATATTTGATGACGATTGTTAAACTTAGTATATTATTTAGCTATCAAATGTGGATCGTTGATAGATTCTAGAGAATTTTAATATCCTTATTAGAAAGGTATATAGTAATAACTTCTGACATGTATGTTTATTCAAAACTAAAACGCTTAGAATCATCTATGAATCATCTATAAATAATGAATTGTTAAATATGCATATATTATTCTAAATCTCGACTCAACAGCACCCCTTAGTGGTCACCTGAAAATTGACTGTTACGACGAAGCATATGCAAGAGTTCATCTGGGATTCATCGGACTTAACGTCGATATCTTGTTGGTCCGTTTCTGTTTCAGAGGGAATGCAGATTACAACTTAAATATCCTACAGGTAATAGCCTTAAATAATTGCCAGCATGGTTATGTAGGATTTGTCATGACTTGAGCCTGGTCCGATCAGGATTCAACGTGATCGTTATATCGAACAATAAAGTTCCAACCGCACTGATAGATTGAGGAACGTCCTTGTTTAATGGCGTCCGAGTTCCCCTTTAGGGTATACGATGTATTGTTGGTCGAAGCAGCAAAAAAATGTAGTTCACAGCATCTTGTGAATGGTAGTGAAAAATTGCATTGCTCAATTCATAGCGAGCGTCTAGAAGAATTCAAATATCACAGATATACTTTTGTAGGTCCTTTGGTTCTTGAGTCATGTTGTAAAGAGGGCTGAAACAACAACACTTTTGTAAAACGTACATAACTCATTAACAACAATAAATTAAGCAAGTTTTCAAAGTATATGATTTGTAGAACTTTTTGCAAAACACCAAAGTGTTATTGTTCAATAATATATTGAATCAGATAATGAAAATCGATTTTTGGTTGCTTCGATACCTTAAATGGTGAAACACGCTCCTGTGGTGCATGTGCCGTCTATCGGTTTGTCGATACACTAACCTATCCTGTTCTGTTCATGATCACTTAAAGTTCATGGGTCGCGCACACATTGCCGATTTTTGATATTTCGTTATGTTTTATTTGTTTGTATTTGCACTTAAATCAAACTCTTTCCAAATTCAGATTAATCCTGACGCTATATTTGTGATATTTGAGAGATTACTACGCCAATTGAATTAATTACAAATCAAAATAATAACTGATTTTCAATTAAATGTGCGGATACAAAATAAAACTTTTTTCAGAAAATACCAACACTTTGATTGAGAATCTATCAAAGTATGTACTATAAAGAATGTTTTTATCCTGAAGGACAGCGAAGGTAATGATTTTGGATCAAGCGCATTTAAAAGATACGTTTCTTTACAATTATCGGAAACGTTATTCACATTACATGTAAGTGTCTGTTGTTTATTTCAGGAATTTGGAGTCAACACAATTTCAGATATTACCAAGATATACGACCTTTTTATGGTGCGCATTGTTGGCAACATTCGAAGCGCAGTTGACACAGTGAAGGCTTTACTTAAAGGAGACAAAAGTCTACCCCTCTTATTTGAGGAGTTTGTTAACACACTAGAGGCAATTCCGGAGAAACTTGCTGTGAATATATATTTTTACTTATTATCTTTTATTAGTAGTAGTAGTATCAGTATTATCATTATTATTATAACTACTAGGCGGTTACCCGTATTTGGCGGTTCTCGGCTGTCGCGATTACCTGGCTGATGGTGACTTTACCCACCAAGTTTTATGTCCATAGGACAGTTTTTACTAATTTGACCTCAGATGACCCCTTGGATCTCAAAATGACCTTCCAAAATTTGGCTCTAAATGTTGACTGTACCCACCACGTTTCATGCCCACGACAGTTTTTAGTAATTTGACCTTGGATGACCCCAAAATTATCGTCAAAAATTTGACTCTAAAAGTTGACTGTACCCACCAAGTTTCATGGCCATACGACATTTGTTACTATTTTGACCTCAGATGACCCCTGGGTGACCCCGGATGACCCCAAAATGACCGTCCAAAAATTTGACTCTAAAAGTTGACTGTACCCACCAAGTTTCATGCCCATACGACAGTTTTTACTAATTTGACCTCAGATGACCCCTGGATGACCTTGGCCCACTTACCGAAACAAACTTGTTCTGTATGAGGTCCAGATGCACCCACCCACCAAGTTTGAGGAACGTGCGACCCCTAGTCTCCGAGAAAATAGGCGGAAAACAGTTGTAACTAATTTGACCTCAGATGACCCCTGGGTGACCTTGACCCACTAACCAATACAAACTTGTTCCGTCTTAGGTCAAGATGCACCTACCCACCAAGTTGCATGCCCATATGACAGTTTTACTAATTTGACCCCTAGATGACCTCTGGTGACCTTGACCCACTAACCAATACAAACTTGTTCTATCCCGGGTCAAGACGCACCCACCCGTCAAGTTTGAGGAACGTGCGACCCCCAGTCTCCGAGAAAAACAGTTTTTACTAATTTGACCCCTGGATGACCTCGGGTGACCTTGAGCCACTAACCAATACCAACTTGATCTGTATGGGGTCAAGATGCACCCACCCACCAAGTTTGAGGAACGTGCGACCCCAAGTCTCTGAGAAAATAGGCGGACAGACACACAGACACACAGATACACAGACACACAGACAGATAGACGATGCCTATTATTATATAGATTATTATTATACCTATAGTATGATCATCGCATTTATACCAATCGTCACCCTGATGTGGCAATAACATCCACGCGTTGAGGTAATTGTTTCGCGCGCGCATCTATCAGTGGACTTCGGGTATATATATAAATGCGCATTTATAAATGCGCACGTGACATCTACAAGTCGCCATACCGTGTTCAACGATGTAAGGTACCCGGATGTGCACAAATTCCACACGCAAAAGTATAGGCGAAAATGACAGGTTACAAGGAAAATTGGTTTTGCAAAATAGTGGCATTGATTGCAAAGGGCAAAATAATTTGACCCGAAACATAAACTCTTTATTTGGATTTTCCATTACGGGAAAAAAAAAACTTATGACGGAAAAGCTAGATATAGCGGAGTTAAGAAAGTTATATTTCATTAATTCCGTGCTAAATGGGCGTGGCAATTGGCCATATTGATGACGAACTGGGTAGCTGCCGATGATGTTATTTGATAATGTTTGCACGTAGGGAACTTAGGGGGCTGTCATTTTCTTCGGAAGGAAGAGGTCATGGATTTATTTATTTGGGAGTCAAGATAAGTAGGCCTATCCCCCCCCGTAGCGCCGCCAATGAACATAACTCTGACCCTAATTTTAACTCTAATTATGACGTAAATTGAGGAAACTATATAACTTTAGCCCTTTTCGGTATAATGACCCTCTCAAACTAATAGGCTAGATATCCCCACCCGACCTCCTCAATTCTAACTTACTCATTCGCTCGCAAATGGACAAAAACAAATTCAAAATGTGCTTTTAAGCACCTTTTGTGTCCCCATGCTAAATCGGTAATCTGTACACCCTTTGTCACCCTTTGACGTACAATTTAGAGTATAAACACGTAGATGACTGTACATGATCTAATCATCCCGGCTGGAAGATGTTGAGGAAGACTCGTATACTATACATGACGCTCATACGTTATATGACAATATGACGTACAATCACGTATGTTATGCATGGTTTGAGGTTTATTCAGCTAGTAAGTTAGATCTCGTGATACATTATTGTCATGGTATATTGTAATTGTATACGTCAATTTTGTTCAGTTTGATTCAACCGGCTTATAAAGTTTTACTTTACACGGAAGGGAAAGTTAGCAAAAACCAATTAATTTATGAGTGTAAAAGGGGGAGGGTGGTTTTGGGGAAGGGGGGACAAATAATATTTATAAAATTATAAGTAAGGCGAGAAAGAGAAACCCTGTTCTACGGGCGAACGGACCTTTCAAGTAGGGTCGGTCGGGCGGTTGGTAAAATCACAAAAATCTGTAAATAAATTTCAATTTGAGAAAATACAAAAAAAAATTGTCCTGAAATTTCCGAAATTTGGGGTCGGCATTCATTTGTACAGGAAAAATTTGTTTCCCCATTTGTTCAAAATAGAACAGGGTTTTCGTTTTTCGTCGCATAAATAAATAAATAAATAAATAAATAAATAAATAAATAAATAAATAAATAAATAAATAAATAAATAAATAAATAAATGAATAAAAATAAATAAATAAACATTAGCTATGTTTGTACATGGGGGGGGGGGGGTGCTGTGCAATAATCATGATCCTTTGATATCCATGATTTATCCTTGCAAATTTATAGCATCGAACCTCCAGCCAATGTTCCTTGCCAGTGCTAGCCACGAAACAAGGTCACAACTGTAGCCACTCCTTCAATGGTCGTCATTTCAGTGATTGACAGTGATGTAATGCAAATATGGCGCTGGCCATCTGGTCACGTGCGCATTTATAAATGCGCATTTATATATACAACCGAAGTCTACTGTCTATGCGGCGTTTTTAAGCGAGTGCGTGTGCGAAAACTAGCGGTGTGTAGTTTCACCTCATGAAATGCACACTGACGTCACTGCCACATCAGGGTGGAAAATGGTATAGTCGTTTTCAGTCGTTTATTTTAAAGGCTTAGACTGGAGGAAAATCTTAAATAAGTATGTGCTTGACAATGGCGTAGCCAAGGTAGGCAATGTGAAAGCTGTCCCCTGTCAAATATGACCACAGAGGTGGTGGGGTGTGGCCCACCCTAGGTTTCTACAGTAAAAGCTATGATTTTCATTTCTCTTGTAAAATTATTCCAAGCCCTTTTGAGCGAAATCTAGCGATGTGTAGTTGCACCTAATGATATCCACACTGACGTCATTGTCACATCAAGTTGGAAAATGGTATAGGCTTAGACTTGAGGAAAATCTCACATAATTATGTGCTTGCCATGACCATGGGAGATGAGGCCCAATATAGGTTTCTACAGTAAAATCCATGATTTTCATTTCGCTCTCGTAAAATTATTCCATGAGACTTTGTACTTGTTAGTTAGCTTGAAATAGCTTGATCGTAAAATGTGTAGCCGAAAATCCATTTTTTCCAAACGTTACTTTTGTATAGCCAGAATTTCCCAATTTTGTAAGTGTACACTTACATTATGACGTCATAGCGACGTTATGTGGGGAATGTTTGCACTTATTTTGGTATGACTTTATATATAGCTATATATTAGTACCAAATATAAGGTACATGGCATTTATAATTGCAACCACCCTCCCTCCTTCATAGTCCGTGTTAAAAATATGGCTGAATAGTTTTAGGGTTAAATGTGAATGTTGGCTTATTGCTATATATA
Organism: Amphiura filiformis; assembly: GCF_039555335.1. Lineage (NCBI taxonomy): Eukaryota > Metazoa > Echinodermata > Ophiuroidea > Amphilepidida > Amphiuridae > Amphiura > Amphiura filiformis. The sequence goes on from NC_092633.1 coordinate 77,496,872, forward strand.
TATAGGCCTATATCAATTCAGTGCAATTCTTTAACATGTGTCACAGAATCTTCGAAAGACAGGGGTTGAAGCTACACAAAGATTAATGCGACTGGATCCGGATTATTTACCACCTTCCATCAAAAATCTTAGGAGTGCAGTTCAGAGGACGGTTAATCTTTATAATGATATCAGGTCTGATGTCATGGAATTTTATCAGGTAGGTGTAATATTAAATATTTTGTTTCACTCAGAATGCTACTCGAAATCAACACAATTCTGACACACACTTTTTGCTTTAAAATTAATTTTCTCGGTTTAATAAAAAAAAAAAAACAATTGTATTTTCTTTTTCAATAATGTCAGATTAAACCATAGTATACTATCATATACATTTTAAAAGAAAATCCTGATGTTAAAATTAGGCACGAAATTATATATGTCTTAGTGTAAGATATGGGATTTTGAAGCTTTTGAAAGGCCTGAACATGGCCCCTGAGCATTTTTCGGGGTCAACGTTTTAGCTTTTGAAAGTAATATAGTTAGCTAACATGGCTAATGAAAGACTTTTCCCAACTCTTATATGGCACATCTTATGTGTCTATATAATTATTTTAGCTTTGAACATACTAGTGACTGCTTAATTCTATTAACACAGACTGTGAATGAAGCTATCACTGTTACGTTACCCTGGGCAGCTGAGACCATCTGGGAGGCGGTGCAAGACATATCAAAGAACATTCCTGAATTAATATCATCGCCGAAAACGGCTATAGCAGCTATATTCAAAGGAGTTATCAAGTGAGTGAAATGTTGATCATTGTTTATCTTAATTTACGATTAATGTATTCGACTTCCACCATGACTGCTGTTAAGCAAAAATTGGTGATAGACCAGCTGATACACCAGATATTTTAAGTTTGAACTATCAAACAATATCACCACTACATGAGAAAATGGGCCGAAAACAGAACATGAGACAACCGGATGTCATAACCCGGTTGTTAAGACGGGTGATGGTTCTTGACATCCAAAGTCGCCAAGATGTGCCCCTGTTCCGATTTAAAATACTGATACTCATAATGAAATGACAAAGAAACACAGGAAGTATTGAATACATTTTCTGAATTCAGTTTTATTTCATGGTACATAAAGGATCATTCTGTGTTTTTATTATGGCATTGACTTTTCTTCTTCTTTCAGCATCAAATCTGCAGTGGATGCCATACTTGATGCAAAGAACAAAACAGTAGAAGCAAGCTTTTTCTTAGAAGGTAAAGATAAGCATTAAACTCATATCAGACACACCCCAACACCCTCCCGTCACATAACTTATATGCATCATATCAATTTGTAAGCGCTCTTTTTTAAAAGTTATGGTACATTGAATTTACAACCGTATGACAAAACAGGCGAAAATAGTAACTTTTTGCACAAGATTTGCAATTTAGAATTGACCATTGCTCATTCTAGTGACTCTAGTATATGGACAATGTAAGTGTGCTCTTTCATTTAATGACATAAAATATGAAAATATTGTAAGCAACACTTGAGGTTTTGACTTTTAAAAACCTACATTTTGATCAAATAATGTGCTTGGATAGGTAGTTTTCAACAGATTTTCACATTCGCCTTGCTATAATATTGAATTGTGTTATCTGTTGACCTTGGGACGAAAATGTGTACTCAGGTGTATCGAGGTGGAAACTGTGCGCATGATGGTTTATAAGGGAATCGTTTTTGTATAAAAACTTTTCCATATGAGTGTGCACCCCTACATAATCGTACAGACGTGAAATTAACCGTTTTGACAGCCGTGGATATATGAATTGTTCCTATGTAAACGATCAAGCCAACAACTGAGGTACAATACATGTATATAACATTATCAACTGAAATAGCAAAATGACAGCAAAATAATATTCATGATAATGTTGACCATATTGTTATACATCGTTTTAGTGTCGTATCGTATCGTATATTTTATGTTGGTCATAGTATATACACGAAATACAGATTTCAAAGGTATAAATTGATATTTTCATGAGTTATATTATAACTAAGAAACCAAAATGTGCAGAACTTGAGCGTTTTGAGTGGTCGTCTAAAAAAGCAGTTATTTCTGGTAATATATCCTCGATCAGTCGACTTTTTTACTTTGACTCTAACTACAGCTAATCAACCCTACTGGTGGGACCTACCTAAAGTTCTATCAGAAATTCTGCAAGAGGTTAACGTAGCATTATCCTATGTTTCAAGCGATCTGGCATCCTGGATTGAACAAGAGATTACAGGGAAAGATCCAGTAAAGCTACTCACGAGAGGCAAGCTTGACACGGTAAGGAACATTCCAATATTTTATACTGTTTTTTCATAGTTCCATTCTGTCAATAATAAAAATAGAACAACAAAAGTGACAGAAAAAATGAACAATCATGGCGATTATAATATCATTAATAATATTTGATAGCTGAGGATTATGATGATGATAAAAAAAAACCTGACGTAAATTATTGGTCACTCCATCTTTCGGAAAATATATATATTGTCACCAATATTTTCACCAACACAAGTATTATAACAACAGTTCACGCCTTTGAAAATTGTTGATAAATTGTGTGTGTTCTAAATCATTTATGTAGAAAATGTTGAGGATGAAGGTGAAGAAGGAGATAGAAGATATCATTGCTCTGCTAATAGGTCCCATTGACCCTATCAAGAATCTTCTGAAGCCATTTCAAGACATTTATAGTCTCGTTTTTGATACAATTAAAGCCGTGAAAGAGGCTTATCAAACTCTACGGGATGGGTGAGTAGATGTTTAAATTATTCTAATTCTCAGTACAAATCTGACGTAAAGAATTGTATTCTTGTATGTGGATCTTAAAAAGCCAATCCCAGACCGTGTCACCTATGTTTTTGGAATTACAAGAGTATTAACATATTTAGTTTTGAAAGTTCAACTTTGACTACTTCTTAACATATTTAAAGATGTTTTATGGAAATGACCTTGTGCATATGCATATTTCACAAAGTGATTCACCATTCATAAATACTCGCTATGTAACAACGTGCGGGATTGGTTGAGAATCGGTAATAAGCATCGGTAGCCCGGATGTGCGTTTGCGGGATAAGGAAATGGAAGCAAAATCGTGTTTTTTAATAATGTTACTTGTTACTATTTTGATGAAATAAGAATCAAGAAATGTTCTGGTGTGTATAAACGTGGAAAGTGGCCCCTCGGGCATAAACAACCGTTTAGTCATGAAAATATATGAATAAACCCTTACTTAACATCATCATACTGAAGCAGTTTTGTTGCTTGCAATGGTAATAGGTATCGTAAATCAAGAAGTCTGATCAACAAGCTGTTTGGTCCAAAGGTTCACCGACGATTTCCAAGAACATACCGACTGAAAGGAGGAGGTTGCACAACAGACGGGTTCTATCCTACTGATACGGATGGCACCAATGATGATCAAGGAGTCGATCTGGTCCTCACTGAAGGATCTGCGGTGGGTATTACCTCCGAATATAAGAATCAAAATGATATTTTCTCTAGCATTCAAAATTTTTAAAATTTCTGCATTATATCATATGAAGTCGTTATGAAATTTTATGTTTTGATAGCTTGTCTCCCCATTTCCCGGTGACATCAGACGAACACCAGGTAAATCCAATCAGGTAGAGCTGTATGCCACCGGAGGATCGTTTCGACACACTGTCATCATTATATCTAATGTCAGTCCCAATGAAACCATCGAAGAGGAAACATTGTTACAGGTAGGCCCTATGGTTTGTTTTCTTTAGTTTAATATTGTTTCCTTCATTTCATTAAAAGGCAAAGGTTCTGGGGGAAACATGACTTTCATTTCATAACATCGTTGCAGTTCAGGCCCATACATACCCCAAATATTTGACGTAGAATGTATTCGTTAGTCAAGCTATTTCATTTCGTTTTTATCTTATCACCAATGTTTGTGGCCCAATTATATGCTAATTGAGAAACATTACCCCGAGATACAATGAACATGAATATATTATCAAAGAAAAGTTTAAAACCATTCCACAACACTCGGGTTTTTGTCGAAGGTGTATCTAGAAGTAAAGTGTCATAGATTTTGGAAAGTAAAGGTCAGTCTGTACAAAAACCCAACACACACTGACCAATCTTTAGCTTTCGACTCACACCATCGACTAGACCATAAGCTTAGTGTCATTAGAACCCGCTTTCTCCGGGCGGACCATTGGTCACTGACTAGGAAGACAAAGAACAAGAACTCAATCACGTCAAATCAGAAACGTTGTGGCTATCCGCCGAAAAATCTGGAGTTGAGTATCGCGTTTCCTGTGAAGATTGCGATTAAGTATACGTTGGCAAAATGACTGAGAGAACATACTGCCAACATCAGATCACCATAATTGCACAGGGCATGATGTTGACACTGACAAAGTCGAAGTGCTCTGCAGAGAAAGAAAACTTTCAAGGCAAAACCGACAACATGAAATTCACATAAAAGAAGAAAATCAACAAATCGCATTCCTTGACACCCTCATTGTCAAAAAACCTGATGGCTCCATCATGTTAGTATACAGGAAAAAGACGCACACAGACCAGTACCTCAATTTTTAATCACACCACCCTCTCCATCATAAACTCAGCGTCATTTGCGCATTAATGGATAGAAAGGATAAAGTCACAACAGAAGAGGAAGATAAGCGCATGGAAGAAAGCAAAATCCAGGAAACCCTAAAATTGTTTTGGTATTCGGATTGGGCTTTCAAAGATGTTAGTGAAAAGAAACCTCAAAAACAGGAACGATCACACTCAGTCACCAGAGGTATGGTAGTCCTCCCCAACAAAAAGGGGCTTTCGCAGTGTGCCAGGAGGATATTTAAAAAGCATGGCATCCAAACATCTTTTAAGCCACACCTTAAGAAGGACAAACGCGTACTTTACAAACGGCTGAATGCGTCTATGAGATCCGATGTCGCAATTGTGATAAAACCTACATTGGCAAAACCTCTAGAGGGTTTGGTACGCGATTAAAAGAACATAGAACCGAAGCGGGAAAAGCCTCAACTAAGGCTTACACCTGAGCATAGATGAAGGCATTAGTTACCGGAGAAGTAAATAAATCCGTCATTACAGATCATGTGGCGGAGGACAATCATGTCATTGGCTGGGAAGACGTAAGTATCAAAGACAGAGAGCAGAATAGAAACAAAAGACGCATAAAAGAGCGATTTGGATACGGAAAGGGGGGCAACACACTAAACCGGGACGAAGAAAATCACTTCCTGCCGCATATCTATGGCCAGCCCCTAAATCCCAAAAAACAGCACCACCAACGTCAAGCTCCAATAGGAAGCAGAAGAGGATTGGGAGAATTGGTCAGTCGATTTGAGAAAGTGCTACGAAGTAGCACAAAACGTCTTTTACTATATTATATTAATATTTACTTGGATTTGATAACAAGAACATTTACAAATGTAAGCAAACTGTTGCCAAGACAAGTGAGACAGTCGATTTTCATTAAGAAAGAGACCAGCCCTACCCTTATTATTATTATTGTATTGTTAAATTAAATGTCCATCTTGTTCAGATTTGGTACCTCTAGAAACACCTTCCAAAAGGTCACTCTGAAATTCTAGAAACACCTTCCAAAAGGTTACTTTGAAATTATTTGGACAAAAACGTAACAACGTGGGTGTTGTTGAATACTTTTAACATTTTCTTTGACTTCTACTGCCAACACGTATAAATCACTACACTCATGAATATAGTAATAATAATATATGACAATTTCAAACTATTCTAGGTTTCCGCGGGGCAGATCATCGGTCAGGTTTCCAGATCACCAAGGTGCAGCGGTGCATACAATCACATCCACTTCTCAATAAAGAAAACAAAGAAAAACCGATTGCTCGAAGTTCTTGATAATATTCTAGGGGATGACGAAACCAACCCTGAGGACGAAGCTGAATCCGAGGGATATGTTGATCCTACAGATTTCCTAGAAAACAGACCCATACAAGCCCCGATGTGGATTCAAGAATGTGATGATTACAGATTAGTAATTATGGTAACTATTTCAATCATGTGTACATATGTTTAAACTATTTTGTGATTGAACTTCAATATGAGGGAACAATTTGTATAATGATAACTTAACTTTACAAAGCCCTTTGCTCTGATGTTCGTAGGCCACTGCCAGTGGAAACTTATTTAATACGTTTAACATTTAAAGTATTGCATTTAAAAGTGTTAATAAGTTTTGACAAATGTGATATGAAGGCGCTTGTCAGTTAGAATTGTATTTAAATACAACTACAGATTCATTAACTTTTGTTTCGACGATTGATCGTATGTGCATGCAATTCTAAATGCTGAAGTCTCTTATCAAATCCAGGATGGTCATTACTTTGTACTTCATCTTTCTTAAAGATCCATTTGGTTGTGCACCCCAAATGGAATGTGTGTCTGGTTTAGGTAGTTTAACTGGCACATAACCGCCACAAATGTTCTTTATACTAGTAATTCTTTATAGCAGTAAATTCGTTTACCACAAACACTTATACCGTATGTTCTGTTTACCATGGTTACAAATAGTATCTACCAAATTTGTACCTGGCGCTTTAAAACTTTTGTACTTGATCTTTCATGAACTTTTTTGGCGAAACGGAAATTGTTTCTAGGAAAATTCCCGATACAACTGTGTGTCTTTTTGCACTTAGGGAGATACAATCAAAGCAGGATCAGTTCTTGGAGGAAGCACAGGAAAGAATGAATCAACGTCACCAGCAAGAGCTTCTCCACCTGCCACTTCTACCACGCCACTAATTGAACAGGGAAACAGGAAACCTGCACCTGATAATTCAATATCTCAAGCAGCAAAAAGCAGTACGTGTGGTTGTGATCACCGCACATTGCCGAATAGCAAACTATACACCATCCGAGTCAGCATCCCGTTATGTTATTCTGCATACAGCGTGCGACGTTGGTCGCTACTCGCGCTCGGCGTATCGAACCTCGCGTGTTAGAAAGGGATGGTTTATATCTGTTATTCGACATTGGTGCAATAATCGAAACGAATTATCTAACAATGTTTCATCATTTTATTGATAAATACATCGGACTCGTAGAAACGAGTTGGTCATGTAATGGAGAGTATACGCAAGTTTTCTCAATACGTGACAACGGACAAACGTGTGCCCTTTGAAAAAAATTTGGTAATATCAATATACAAAATTATATTGGCAGTCTTGTTTTCATTACTTTCCTTGGGTTTCACTCTTAATGATATATATATATATATATATATATATACGTGACCTAAAGATACCCCTCCCCCAAATTAGCATTGTCATTATCATGGACTATCATCTAAAGCCATATTCTAATATTTGCTGAGGGCATACCCTCAATATGTTTCACAATTCACGATTGTAATGTACTTTAGTAAACTGACATAACCTGTACAAAACAAGAATTTAGGTGCTGTAGTTTTGTCAAAATCTGACATTTTTAATAAATCGTCCATACAAGGCGGTTTATTATTACGATATCAAGAGAACCGACCTGTCTCGTTCGAAGGAGTGGCTCGTTTTGCCGACATGCGTTTGTATTTTATATATCAAATTTCTTTGCATTGACTCATCTGTTTCGGCCAAAATTAAAAGAGAACATTATCTTAAAGTAAAAATTAACATTTTATGAACAAAAAATACAATTCTATTTGTTTTGGAAATGTTACAATATGTGTACTCTGCCATTCAATAGTGCCTGAGGAAGCGAGGACAGAAGAGAAAAAGAAGTTGGGTTTGCCGAATTTGCTGCCAGGTTTGAACCCATTCAAAAACTTTACCATACGCAAGCTTAAGATCGGAGCGATACTTGCATTCCTCGACCGCCTTGGACTGGACGAAACCAAGAATCAACTCATTGTTTTGATTAAAGCAATTAGGGTAAGCATTAAACTTGTTTATTTTTCCATCACAATAATCACTTGGAATTCCTAACTGCTATATAATTCTCCTATTGTAATGTTGTTGAAAAGAATACAGTTGTACATATGTCATATTTATCTAATGATCATGACACCCAAAATGTTTTTTGTTATAGGATTTAGTGAGCAACAAACCGTGCATATTGCCTGAATCCTCACTGATGAACAGCTTACGACAGAGCTACAACAGCGTGGTCTCAGTGCTTCGGGTTCTAGAGAAGAGCTACTCACAAGATATAGGCAACCTGAAGACCGTAAATGATAGTTTGTCTCTTAATTTGCAGTAACTATAATGCAGGAACATAGATTTGTTAAAATTAATTAAAAAGGGTTAAAGCCCACTGGGCTATTTGCCCTTAGTAGGGAGTAGAATTGATCACGCAAATATTGTTGTGAAAATAATCCCACTAGAACCTTAAACAGAAATACTCTTCTCAAAATATCACTTTTCACTCTTGAAGTGCTTCTCGTTCCGGTTTTCTTCACAGGTTGTCCGCTAATGCTAATATCTGTTCCAAAAAACATTTACTGCCGATTCGATCCATCTTGCTTGGGGTTGGAATGTTGTATGAACATCAAACTATTTATGATTAGTCTATCATATAAAGTTTATGCACGAATAGACCCCTGTGAGTTAGAATTTGTGATGGGTTTGTATTCGTGGAATTATACACTCAGCTTCAAGGAATATGTGGAATGGGGTAAGTATGCGATCGACTAGAACCAATTTCACACATACACGAACACACCCCAACCCCCACACCACACACAACCACCCCTATAAACAACCATGCATCCATAAAAACAACGAACGAATCCAACAAACAGACATCTTTCCCATGAAATTGATATTTCTAGATTTTTCGCTTTTAATATATTTTTGTTTTGTTTTGTTTTTTTAGAAATCCAAAGAGACATCCATGTACCATTTGACGTTCCGCTTGTTGATGACGTGACACTTATCTTGAGGTTGGTAATATTGCCACAAAATGAATATTTTTATGAGCTTTAGATACCATGTACTTTCTTGAGAGCTGCCGTTTAAAAACGTGAAAATGTATACAGCTGTCAATGAACGCATTAAAAATAACCTGTTTTCGTCGTTCCATCTTTAGTCCTCCAAAATTGGCTCTGGATAAAGGATGATATGGAGAGCTATTATGAATATTGTCAATTGAGCACCGCCCAAATGATTATGAGCATGTCTTGGACATTGTATGGCAGCTGACAAATTCTAACGACAGCGGAATAAATGTAAAGCGCTTTGATACACGTAAAAGGCGCTATAAATGTAAATATTTACTTTTCTTTAATATTAGGAATTTTGATCAATATTTGGGCCCAGATGTCTTTATTTCAATATTTATTTTTGCATTTGCAGAATTGGCATTCAAAAGAACCTGACTTTACTTCTTGTAAATGTGGGAGCCGGATTTTGCTCCAAAACAGATGATGATGAATGCTTGGTATTCGTAGATATTCTAAAGGATGTTGTTATATTGCTACCTATCTGTCATCCTAATGGCACCATTGAATGGCCTGAAAGTATGTTGGTTTCATATTTTATTATGAAAACGTGTGTTTGGCAATTTTATAAACTGTTAACCTAAAACATCAAAATGTAGATATTACAAATCGTTAGCTCCTCATAACCATAATTATTTTCAACTGTTCTTACAATTTTTACGAGTACTAATTTTGGACATTAAATCTAAGATTTTTGACAATTTGTATTGCGATTTTTGGTACGTTTAAAACGATATAACTTTTGTAAATACGAATAGAATTGAATTTAGTTCTTTTGTGAATACTTAAACAATTCCATCCTTTACTCATTTTTTCTCACAGTCAATCTTACTGATTACTTCAGTCGAGAGGCACTTTTAGACAGATTAAAAGAGGAAGCGCAGGATGTGTTGCAAGCAGGTATTGAGGAGGCGCTAAAAGCAGCACTACGAGAACTCGGATTGCCAGAGGTATTTCAAATTAATATTTATTTATCTATTTACATTTTTTTACAATTATTCTCTGCACATTACGTAAAAGCGTGGTCAAAAGACAGAATGCGGAGAAGATACTCAGATAGATAACTAATTTGAAGAGCTGCCTACAGAACAGTAAAATAACGATTAGCATTAATCTGGTGGGTTATTACCCTAATTGTACACTTTTAATAGTGAACGAGAACTTGCATTGCTGCAGTGGCGCGCGCAGCACATTGAAAGTGGGGTGGGGGACAGGTTGTTCAGTTCCCCCCGAATGAAGTCTGATTAGGAGCAAATTTTGACGTTTTTAACGTTTTTCCCCCTAATCCCCCGAATGACCAACAAAAGTGGGGGCATGGCGCCCCTGCCGCCCCCCCCCCCTTTGCGCACGCCACTGCATTGCACTCTAATTTCGTTAACAATGCGTACTTTCTTACATATATATATACTTACTTATCTCGTATATGCTTTATCACAGAGTTTACTTGATGGTAGTGAACCATGTCCTAGGCCAGAGAGTATGAGCGGCCAAATGTTGACAACAGTACTTGAGGACAAAGAATTATCATCGGATGGTACAAGAGCTGAACAGGAAGCAAGACTTATTTTGGCAGATAGATGTAAATCTATTTATCTTGTTGCGTTTTAATCAATTATACAATTATACAAATAATATGACTCAAAATGCGGAATTTGGTAATTTAACAATGTATAAGTTTTTTAAATACATTTGTTACAGCTTGTACTATTCTTGGAAAAGATGTGACTTTACCAAGCCTTCCACCTAATATTGCGAAGATAGCTTACGTTTCATTGAGTGATAACTGTCTTATGTTGGAGATATGTCTTACCATCAACTTGCCATATTTCATGCGTGCGTTTCGTGCCTTCATAGAGTTAGATCCATGTCAGTTTACATTCGCTGTTGGGTTTGAAATCCTGAGATATGAATACCTTCTCTTAGGTTATAATTGGGGTAAGTGTATTGTGCTCACTTTTGGAAGCATCGTTTATATGGTTTATTCACCTGACTGAAGCCTTGCGAGGAAAACGTTAGTGTGATTACATGATGACAGCTTGTTGTAATGATATGGAAAACACCAAGGCCCGAAACACCTTACAATCATTCAAAGATGGGCAGGTTGGCGCAGACGACCGTGCCATCGCGTTGTGCTGTTGGGTAAGGCGCTTTACCTTACTTGTCTCTCTCTCTCTCTCTCTACCCATGGGTGAAATGGGGAACTGTTATGAATATTGTCCATTGAGCGCCTCTCTAAGGTATGAGCATGCCTTGCGCATTGTATGGACATGTTCTAATGACAGCGGAATAAATGTAAAGCGCTTTGGTACATCACTGCTTACTACAAAGTTCAAATTATGCGAGTCCACGACGTTATCAAGCTACAATTAGGGTTAGATTAAATCTTATCCTAACCGTAACGGGGTAGAGAAAGAGTATTATAATGTGTGTGGGGCAGGGGGGAGGATGTAGGATGGGTTAGTGTTTCATGACTAAAACCTAACGATCATTCTTTGCTATCTATTAACCATGAATTCAGGCCAACCAGCTGAAGTAGATATCGGAGCCATCAGCATTGGGTACACTATAGATAAGTTAGAAGATGAGAAAGTCTTCGTCGTAGATTTGTCTGCCAAAGTATGCATAAATGGACAGAGTGACTGTATTCTAGATGTACCTGTCGTTGAAGATCATAAAATACCAATACCACTTTGTAATAATAACTTCTCATTAGCTTTACCAGGTACGATTAAATAAATATATGTACATGCGCGTCTAATTCAGGCGGAAATATTTCGAGCCGTTGGATAATATTATTCGTTTCCGAGAAAAACTGCAACTTTCAGAATACACGAAATTCTTAAAATTCAGAAGCATTTGCACTCGATGCGAGTCATTTCAGCAACCAGTACAAATTCTATTTGAATAATTACAAACAACTGATTAGTTTTTTAGTACTTACAATTTCCAAGCCAAATTTTAACTGTTTTTAGTCCTCGTTGTATAAAAATTTAGCAAGAAAATGTGAAACTTATATCAAATCTTGTTATTGTTTAAGGTGGATTTTCAGCTTCAGAGTTCATAAGCAAAGTGGGTATGAATGCAGCCAGAGCTGCTGTAGAAGCCCTTCTTCAATTTATTGGACTTAGCGACAAAGTATCATTAGATGACGTATGCGACCAACAAGCCATAATGGACAGCCAAGGAGGTAACTGTAATTCATTTTAGAATGATAAATATTTGCAAAGACCGAATTAAAAATACTAGTTTGCGTATGATGGTGCTGGCAACCATACCAAAAATCCGTACTGCGCGCCTTTGCCCTGACGTCAGACGCAAACTAGTATCTTTAATTCGGTCTTCAATTATAGTTGTATGTATGACCATTTGCAGGACATTGGTTCTTTATAATTAACAGTTTATTAATCATTTACAGATTGTTCCTTAATGTTACCGTCTCTGGCAAGTACTCTCACCTGTGCATTAATTGATCGTTGCCTTGGTGTACGATGTTGTATGGAATTGGATCTAAATATCGTGACTCTTTCTTCCAATGCATGGTTAATACTTGACCCTTGTGAATTTATTATATCGATTGGATTCGGACAATGGTCAGTCAACATTACTTTGTTTGAATACCATTGGGGTAAGTGTTTAATTTAATTAATATGTTTTTACATTGGACTTTGACTGAATAATAATAAGCAGTTTAGATTATCATAGATGTTTAAAAAATAAAGTGTACAAAATAAAGTGTTTCGTCTTTTTTTATTCCTTTCAAAATAATATTGCAGACGAAACAAAACAAATACCTTAGAAAAAGGCCATCCATTGCAACGACAAATGGTCTTTTTATACTTGAATTGAAACGATGTGCTACAACATCTGGGAGGATTGTAATTTGTGTGCATTCCCATACTCACACCACTTGCCATATAAAAGTCATAAAAATGTGTCGAATTCACTCTCGGATAGGAACCAATCATATTCTAAAGAAGTTTTTGAATTTGAATACTATCATATTCTAAAGAAGTTTTTGAATTTGAATACTATATACAGGTGATCCGCAGACCATCAATATTGGCTCAGCACTTAAAGCTACAGTCATCATAGATAAGCCAACTGATGAAAAAGTGTTCATCGTTGACTTTGCATTTTCTATGTTTGCCTGATGATGATACATGTCTACTGCCCTCTATAGCTATATTGACTGGAGTCAGGATTCCTATTCCACTGTGCAATTCTAACTTCTCCCTAAGTATGTCTTTCTTTTACCATGATTATGTAAACCTGAAGTAAACATTTATTGATTTACAATAGAAGTGATAACATAATGGATATTCTTAAACTAAATATTCCTAGGTATCACGACAATAAGCAGTACATTTATATTTATTTATTTATTTATTTATTTATTTATTTATTTATTTATTTATTTATTTATTTATTTATTTATTTATTTATTTATTTATTTTTTTTTTTTTCATTTATTTTTTTTTTTTTTATTTTTTATGTATTTATTGATTGATTGATCGATTCATCTGTTTATAACATTTGTCACAACCAGGCAGATCCAATATTGATCTTACAATAAATTGCCCTATTATAAGGCAGTAAATCTTATACGATGACTTAAGGGGGTACTACACCCCATGCCAATTCTGTGCCTATTTTTGCATTTTTCTCAAAAATTATAGCGCATTGGTGACAAGTATAAGATATGTATATTATAGGGGCAATGACTACAACTACTGCACTGAAAATTCAGCAACTCAAGGAAAGTAGTTATTGATTTATTGATCAAATATTGGTTTTCCCTCATTTTTGACTGTAACTCCACAAACTGTTGTCTGTGCTGAAATGAAATTTCCATTGTATTAGTTGCAGTCCTTGCCCCTATAATATGCATATCTTACTTGTCACCAATGCGCTATAATTTTTGAGAAAATGCAAAAATAGGCACAAAATTGAGCAAGGGTGTAGTACCCCCTTAAAAGAATCAAAACTTGATATATATTCTTCTGCAGGTGGCACACTATCAGATCTAGCCAATGAGCTTGGTACAAACGCAGGCCCTGCAGCTATAGATGCCGCCCTAACGATACTTGGGCTTTCGGTAAGAGTTAAGCTGATGTCTGGCACGCCTAATGATTAATAATAACCCAAACTGATATGTTTTACTTCATAACCTATCCATTCGGTATTAAGTTTTACTTACTTAAATTCTTTTCAGAAGTATATTGGGATCGGTGCGTGTGAGAAGCCCCAAATTGTACAAGATGGATGGAGCAGAGGTAAGTTATTAAAAGTAAGTTCAAAAATGAAACATAATTAACTTTATTGGTAGCCTAGCTATTTCGATTCACAAACCTGGTCTTATTTTATCTTTTGTTAATTTCTTTAAAAAATTAACGATTTATTTCAAAAAGCGGATAATATATAACCTTTATGTATAACATTTTTCCTTCGTCATCCGAGTATCATGAGTTGTATCTCAATTTCAAATTAGTTTTTAATTTACTGGAGTCAACGAGGAGGGGGGGTAACATTTCCAAATTATGTCACTGATCTGATACTAAACGAACTTCACTAGGAAAGATGTGCGCGAAGCTACAATGATCAAAATTTAGTACAACTTTGTCCCAAAATGCTGTTCCGACCCGGTGGAGCAAGCTTGTCCCAACCTGCCACGGTCCTGTAGGGGGTGCACTAGGCAATATCAATATAGTTAAAAGTGATTCAAGGTGAAAAACTAAACTTTTGACAAATTGGGGTCAACAATTAAACATTTTATTCTGATCTGCTTCCGGTGAGCGAAGCGAGCTGAGAGTTTTGAGCTGGGGGGTGTGAATTGAGACCCGTGCCAGATCCCTCCCCCTCCCTATTTTCAAAAACTTACGTAAGCCACTGATTAATTTAGCTTGGTCATTTTGCTTTCCTAGAGTGCCCTCGGACTGTAACTCTACCGAAGCTACCATCGATTCTTGTTTGCAGACACCATGAAAAATGTCTCGGTTTTGAATGCTGTGTAGAGCTAGACATCAAGGTGGCTACATTAAGCACTGAATTCTGGTTCATCCTAGATCCGTGTCAGTTCGAAATCTATATGGGCTTAGGCATGTGGGCCAAAAATATAACGATATTCACTTTTGACTGGGGAAGCCTACAAACGTTTCGTATCGGTAACGCTGTGACAATTGAGTAAGTATTTAACGTTAGAATTAAAGTCAATCATAGCCTGAAACAGTATATCGGTCAATTTGTTAGATGAAAATGTGTCTGGTCCTTTTTTCACAGATTCAGCATTGATAAGCTAGATGATATTCAGTCTTTTTCATTGGATCTTGATTTTGAATTCTGTGTTGACGATGAATGCATCTCTAGGGAAATACTGGATGGCACTATTGTTCCCATTCCCTTTGCAATCCCAATGCTACATTTACACTTCCAGGGAATGGTAGTATTGCCAGTTTTGCCAATTTCCTGAAAGAACAGATAACTGATGAAGCTATTCAGGCAGTTCTTAGGAAACTTGGTATTGAGGTAAAGTTTATTCAATCATAGTGACAATCAGCAAATATAATTAGCTAAAGCTTACATATATTCTGATTTCATTTGAGTTATCCCGCACGGTTATTTTAGACAGGAACGTAATTATTAAAAATATAGCGTTTGAAGTAAAGTCATATTCATTTTGTTGTTTCTTATTCAGGAACTTATCAGTGATTCCGAGTGTCAGTTTAGTCCTATGATGCCAATGGAAAATGGTAAGTCGCGTTATGTGCGAACATCTACTTTTATTTATTTCTTTTTTTAGACACCTTTATGCAATGTACATAATGTATGGAAAGGGCAGCATGCGCGACTTGCCTGCTATATTTTCCATTTTAGTGTAAATTCCAAGAATTCTGATTCAATTAACAAGCGACGTGTTTCTGCATATTACAGGTTGTCCACTAATTCAGGTACCAAGCTTGTCGGACATCCTTGTGTGCACCGTAGCTGATAAATGTCTAGGCATTAGTTGCTGCTTAACCCTGGATATTATAGTGACAAAGATTCACCTAAGTGCTGCTATTATCTTCGACCCATGTGAATTTGTTCTATCATTGAGCTTTGGAACGTGGGTCAATAACATCACGTTGATTGCGTTTGACGGGGGAGAGGAAAAGCAGCATAGTTTCGGAAATGACGCTGTCAAATTAAGGTGTGAATTACTTTTAATGTGACAATGTTACTTCTCAGTTACTACCATAATGTGATTCTATTAACTATATTACCCGCAACCAAAACCTTTTGGAGCTAGCAATTCCCTTGCCCATGGTTTAAAATTAATAATGCCAGATCATTAAGTTAGCGTCAAAGGACCCCGAAATAGTTCATCTAATGTCATGCCAAAACACTTGGTACCCTCGTTCCGTCCCACAATGAATTGAATTTCTGTACGACTCTCGCTTTGTTGTACAATTTGACATAAAATATTTTATCCTTCTGAGTGTTTCTTTAAGCTCCATTCATGGAATACCCTATAGGGCAGTAACAATTAAAATGCTAGCTATCTTGAATCTATTATAGGATATCTTATTTTAAAATGACAGTATTAATTAGAATTAGGTGTGATGCCTTAATCTATGAAATTCCATCTTTGAGGATACTCTTTTGATGACGTAATTTTAATGACGCTTGATTGCATTATTGCATACGAACTGTAGCACGCTCAGTTGCTTAATATTTCTACGCAACCAAATTTTATCTTTAGCGGAGCGCTTTTAAAGCTCAGCAAGCGTCTTTAGCGACTGTTATTGCTCTGAAGATTATGTAGTCATCAGCGCCTGTGACGTGAGCGATGGTGTCTCAACAACGGTTACGACTAGATATATTCAGAGCAATAATATCTGCTGAAGACCCAGCATAGCACTCTGGTGAGTATAAAATTCAGTAGCTTAGTGCATAACAGTGAAGTAGTCTGACTTAATTTAATTTCACAGATACACGATTAATAAATTGCCAAAAGACTTCAAAGTAGATTTATCAGTGGAACTCTGTATTGATGGAGCATGTAAAACTCTAACGATATTGGACGAGACAATTATACCCATTCCTATATGCAATGACAACTTCACTCTACCAGGAGGCGACACTATCAATGGCTTCTTTGAGGAATTGGGACAACAGGCTGGGGGCGCTGGTGTCGGTCTAGTTCTACAATACCTTGGACTTTCAGTAAGTATTTACAAATTGAAGATCAATTTACCATACGTCTGTTGCTATTTACATTGGAAAATATTATGTGTCTGAGAAGTATAATATTTAATATAAATTACAAATGGTTATATTTTACAGAATTTCATTTCTACTGACCAATGCACTCTTCCGGTTGGAGCAACACAACAAAGTAAGTACACCTCACGCAATCCCTCCAAAGGATAAGATATTCACACCTGCAGCTCTGCTACTTACAGAGCCTAGAATAAAAACAGTCATTGTGAGGAATGGTGGCACAGACCATAGTACATGTGTAGTACGTGCTCTGCCCCGGCGCGGCGGTGCCACCGTGCCTAGGCAAGGAACCTAACCTTTACCTTACCTGCATCTCTCTACCCAGGGGTGAACTTGGGAGCTGTTATGAATATTGTCCATTGAGCGCCGCCCAAAGGTATGAGCATGTCTTGGGCAATATATGGTAGCTGCCCAATTCTAACTCCAGCGGAATTAATGTATAGCGCTTTGATGCATATTAAAGGCGCTGTATAAATACCAACATTTACCGGCACAATTATAAAAAGAAATTAATAAGCATTAATAATATTGTATTTTACAATATTCTCGCAATACTTTTAAGTTTCTTTCTATCTTTTTTTCTTGCTATACAGTGTGTTCAACATTCAGCCTTCCTACATTACCGCAAGCAGTAACGTGTGTCATCAACGACAGATGCCTAGGCATTCAGTGTTGTATCAATGTAGACATAAAAGTGGCTCTTCTGACTACTCAAGCATGGCTGATTATAGACCCTTGCAACTTTCAGATATCTGCTGGTTTTGGGTCTTGGTATCTAAACATCACACTAATAACATACACATGGGGACAAGAAGAGAGACACACACTTGGAAACAATGCGGTGATCATTCGGTAAGTACTATTGGATATTATTATACTTACTTTGATATTCACATCTATACTGGTATTCACAGTGTCGTAATCAGCTGGGGGCAGGGGGCGAGAACTCCCCCGATTGGAACCTTTGCTGCCCTTTCCAAATGCGTCGACCATATTGTTTTACATGTTTCATTTGAAAATCTGTTTTACCTCACCCCTGTTGTCCACTCTATTGCGAAACTTTAGTTACGCCACTGGACATTTAAATGTTTTACGAATGTGCATGTGATACCAAAATTAATACACTCAAATTACTTTCACTGAACCTCAGGCGTCATCGGCTTCTGTTGCCTGGAAGCCTGCAACCCGAGACCCCAGTGCAGGTTAACGAGACAGATCTTTGAAATGATATTATCGATATAATTGCTCTCAGCTATATGAATTACTGATTAACAGTATTACTACAAAGAGTATGTTTCCCTTAGCGTGTACTTGTAGGTATGTTGTGTTGAAGCCGTTAATAATCCTCAAATAACGTATGGTTTATATCCGTAGATTTTCCGTTGATAAACTTACTACCATGGAATTTAAAGTGAATCTCCAAGTGGAAATAAACATTGACGGCGAGGGTAGTTCCATTCCAATCTTAGTTGATACTAGGCTACCAATTCCACTGTGTAATAGTGACTTTTCTCTCTCTGACTTGGGAGTAGACAGTATCACTGAATTAGCTGAATCGCTGGGAGGAAATATAGCACAGGCTGGCATTGATTGGGCCTTATCAAAGCTTGGCATTAAGGTGAGTATACATAGGATTTATGGGGGACAACCTTGCTTGTATACGTTGCAGCTATTCCCCACCAGGGGCCCTCAAGCAGCCCGCTGGACTCATGCATGTTGCCGTGTACTTTGCACATTGGTTGGTAACCTTAACTTTAATTCTTCATCATGCACATGGCGAGAAAAATACATTTCTTTGATATATGCCGTATGCTAACTGTAAAAAGCAGTGATATTTGTGTGTTACATCTGTTGAAATGCTAAAAAGTCCTATATTATGCCTATAAATGTTGCCCGTTTCCCAATATTGGCCTATATTTTTGAAGGTTTCCTATATTTATGCCTAATTTTTGAAAGGGGTCACCTGAAGCCCTGTACATGTACAGACCTTGATGGACCTTTTGTACTCCCTGGACAAGCCAAACTGGAGCTACAAATGAAGTTACAGAGCTTAACCCAGTGCAGCCACTGGCCACATGCAATACTCATGCACCATTAAAGCAATAATGAGTGATTTGCATAACGAATAGCTTCCTATTTAAATGTTTGTTTTCACTGATCACATTATCCTTTTTTGATTTCGAGCCAAACAAATGAGGTATAAAGAAGAAAATTGCGTTTTCATCCCAGAGCCAACAATGCGTGTATTACGCTCGCCGATCGTATTACATTAAATAATGCACGGAGCATCGCGCTCGACGTGTGTACACAAAAGCTGACATCCATGGGACATGTTAGCAAGCACTCGATCGGTGAACCCTCAATAAAGAAAGAATAAACTAACTATTTAACCAAACAGTACGGTAATAATTTCATAATTATCATTTTCTCCTGGTATGCAGGAATACATCACAGGGAATGTGTGTACCGTACGACCTGAGCAAAACAGTTAAGTACTTTCACAAACCTGTCAACTTTGCTGGCAATTTGATTGGAGACATGAGTTACTAATAATTATATCTTGTTTCACTTTAAGACTAATTCCATGTAATTTGGAAACAATTTAACGCTTAATGGTAACGATTTTTGAGTGGTCATATGCACAGGCCAGCGCATTATGTGTATCAAGTTCAATCAAAGTAGATTCTTTGCGTGTATGCGTAAGTGATCATAACAATACTGTATTTGCTTTATTTAGCTTGTCCTGCTCTAAGTCTCCCAACCAACCAAGGCATTCTAGTATGTACTATTGATGAACATTGCCTAGGCATTCAGTGTTGCGTCAACCTGGACTTTAGAGTCACTCAACTGATGTTGAAAGCCTGGCTTATTATTGACCCATGTGACTTCGAGGTCTCTATCGGCTTCGAGAACTTCAATCTCAACTCTACGTTATTTACCTATGAGTGGGGAAAACGTGAGAAGATTAACATCGCAGACATTTTGACGTTCAGGTAGGTGTTGTTTTAAGGATATACCATCAATATCTCGCACGGTAAATGTCACTTAAAATGAATAAAACAGAAATGAACAGTCTTGTATTCAGCTTGGTGACCATTTGAACTGTTATTTGACTGACATGTTAATAATAATTATTATTTCAAACAATATTTGCACGGATGATGAAGTTACAAATCGGCGAGCACTAAACATACCGTGTCTTAATCTTAATATTATGAAAGTAAAATTTGTTACTATTGTTTTGTATAATGACCAACCAGTGTTCCTAACACTAATTGTTGTTGATAAAAAATCTGCAGCTATTCCATTGACAAACTTGATGACGAAGACATGGTTCATGTGTTTAGTCTGTCGCTTGCACTCCAACTTTGTATCGATGGTGTTTGTGATGATATAACACTATTTAGGGACGTAAGAGTCCCCATACCTTTCTGCAATACAAATTTTACCAGTTTTAAGTTACCTGGAGACGGCACAATACAAGGGTTTGTTGATTATCTGGGAGAAAATGTGGCTAGTTCGGCAGTTGATGTTGTGATTAGGCGCCTTGGATTGACGGTAAATGACATTTCTATTCGCTAATATTATATTATCACCCACTGCACAGTAATAAAAGTATTACACTTATAAATAAATATTACTATAGACAGTGATTAGATTAAGTTAGTCAAACCAGAAAACACGCGTTTTTATTAAATGGAATCCCTGACGTTGCGACCAAAGCCTTGGTAACCTACCTTAAAAGGCAAAACCATTGTCCATTTTTGTTACACCGAAGAAAAAACGAACGTCTATGCTGTGACATGAGATGTCTTGTTTTAATTGCTGGTATATAAAGCCCATGGAAAGTTGACGTGCAATGTCTATAAAGCCCATGGAAAGATGATATGCAATCATGTCAAACTTAAAATAAACTTGGTTTGTTTATATCTAATCGCAGGAATATGTTAGCAGGCAAGACTGCAGATATGGAAGCCTTGTGAGCACAGAAAATCGTACGTTTATTCATTAATTTGTAGATCATTTTTAGATAAATTCCCAAATGCGTGCACACGTAAATACGCATAATTATAAATATAGCCACAACAAACATGTACCACTTACATATCCATACGAATAAAATAGTCATGTATCGTAAGTAGGAAAGGGGCACTTGATATAAATGACTCTTTTCAGAGCAATATACATACATGTCATTAGGCAGCAATGGTTAGTCTACACAAGGGGCAGTCTACAGGCTGTAACAAAAATGTATACAATTTTATTTCAAGGTAAATAATAAAAAAGTACAAATATGTCTTGTATATGTCAAATATAAGTTATGTCTATAGGCTACCAGAGGAACTTTAATGGTCGGGGTCAAAACTTATGTCCGATTATTTCCCGTGAAAACATTTTCATATTCCTTAGTGAATTAAAAACACAATCACTGTCTTTCCAGTCAGAATATAGCAATGTGGCAGCTAGTAAAATTATATCTGGGAAAAAATGTTTGCAGATCTGGAAGATTCCAACAACATGAACAAAGTGGAATCGTAGGAGTCTGTGTTGGGCCTCGGTATTTTTCCTCTGGAACTCACCTTGTTCCAAAACAAACCCCTCCGATTTCACAGAATTACCTCAAAACCGGGATCAAAACAGATAGCGTGAGAATTGAATGAAAAAGTCATGCAAAACGGCCAAATCAACGAACATTGTACAGAGAGAATATACCAAAATATACCAAAAAAAATACATTTTGTGTGCAGGTGAACACACTGAGGAAATCGATATCGCCTTTGTTCTGCCCAAAATATACGTTTATATCCCCGCATCTGGGCTAGCAATCAACCACTGAAGTCTAAAATAAATTATAAGATTGGGGTAAATTTTAGCGTCCAATCAGAAAAGGCTTACATGGTTTGTTTAGTGACAAAGGAGCACAAATCAGCTAGGATTTAGAGTCCGTGAGTAATATTTACGAATAACAATTGTTTTATATAATTATTACTTGTTCTTGTCTGTCTGTTGAAACCCTCAACATGTTCTCTATTGGATCGAAGAGAAACCGAACATGAACAAAGTGGTTTGGACATATATGTGGCAGCTCACGCACACCATAAGCAGAACAAAGAAATACAAATGCATGACAAATCATGGAAGAAAGATAGACTTGTACTTCCATGGACAGAGCGAGTGCATACCATACGTATAAATCTATTGGAGGCAAATGTTATATACTCATCTATTTCATTCTTGTTTATGCATTCAAACAGGTTGTCCGTCTATTGCTCTGCCTATATCACCTGATATATTGACATGTCAACCTACCGAGTATTGTACTGGTATCCAATGCTGTCTGGCCATAGACATAAAAGTTACTCAACTTTTTCTGAACGCTTGGCTGGCTGTGGATCCATGTAATTTCCAACTTTCGATTGGTCTAGGAGGATGGACCTACAACAAGGCATTGGTTACATATGACTGGGGCGTTGAAAGAACTCTTACAATTGCAGAATCCCTACAGGTCATGTAAGTACTACTCAATACAGTATTTAGTTATTTTCAGCGTCTGATTAAATATTGTACCAAAGCATTACTCTCCAATGACATCATTTCTGCTCACTTGACAGATACACTATTGACAAGTTAGACGCAGAGAAATACTTTGAAATTGATCTGTCTTTGATAGTATGCATCGATGACAATTGTGGCATACTTCCCGTCGTTTCTCAACTTCTTGTACCAATTCCGTTTTGTAATCTCAACGGCACACTATCGCTACCAGGAGATGGGACATTGTCTGGATTCCTAGATGAGTTTAGCACAGGAGCATCTGAAGCTGCCATTGATTTGGTTTTGAATTCCCTAGGCATAAAGGTAGCGTTTTGTCAACGACTCTTTTGCTTATAATTCATTTCGTTATAGCTGTTTATGTTACTACTGATGTTACATGTTTCTTTTTAATATTTCAACTATATCGTGGGTTTATCAATGGAAGTCAAACGTGAATTATTTCCTTCTTTATGACTATTCATATTAGGACTTTATAAGCGCCACACCGTGCCAGACACAGGATGCATATCCAGGTAGGCAAGAATTACTTGTGTAAAAATATACCGTAGCAGTGGAATCAAGAATATGACGACAACAAGGCTGATAATTGTTAATTACTAATTCAATTCAAACTAATAACAGCCGCACATTTTTTAAGGAACATGAAATAAATGCATATTGAATTTATAACTTCCTCCTGGTGACAGATTGCCCTGAGCTAACATCTCTACCAGCCGAAATAGAATGTTCTGTCATAGGAGATTCATGTCTTGGAGTTGAATGTTGTGTGGACTTAGACTTCAAGGTCACCAAGCGCAGCATTAGAGTATATCTACTCCTAGACCCTTGCAATTTCTGGTTTGCAGTTGGCTTTGGAGAATGGTCTCTTAATATTACTTTGTTTACCTACCCGTGGGGTAATGAAGAAGTCGAGATTCTAGGCAATGCCATAGAAATCACGTAAGGAATACATATTTCCGTATATGAAATAATAGGTATAATATGGAAAAGCATTTTTTTAAGTGTTCCGCAACTACATTTAGATAACAGAATGATTGGTCATTTATGCGTTTCACCCTAGTACAGCTCTCTTTATAACATTGCATTAGTCCTGTACATACACAATGAAAAAAGGAAGCAAAACCATAGTACCAATATCTTTCCATTATTTCCATTCTTTATACAAGGTATTCAATCGACAAACTAGATGACGTCAAAGAATTCGCTATAAATCTGAATTTGAAGCTCGACATAGAAGGAGACATTACCGAATTTGGTATTTTGTCAGACACACGGTTACCTATCCTATTGTGTAACACCAATACAACCTTCACACTTCCTGGAGATGGATCCATTGAGGGATTTGTCAGAGCAGTGGGGGAGAATGTTGGTCAAGCAGCAGTGGCTGTTGTGCTGCGACAGCTAGGTCTTGAGGTGAGAAGTCCATGTTAATATCAAAAAAGTCACTTGAGAGAGTTCAGGGCGTTTCCTCTGGTATTATTAACACGGTATAGCCTGTAGTAAAATATTTTATCATTTGTGTTGGTTTATGCGATGTTTTGTGCAATTTTTACTTACTTTCAGCAATATATATCAAACCAGCAGTGTTCTTTGCAGCCGACCGATCTTGCAAAAACAGGTAAATTTAATTATCATTCGCATCATTTTGGGTATTCTTTATGCAAACGTTTATAGGGAAATGCGGGTTAGAGATAGAGACATGAACATATTCATAGACGTGCAGACTAAAAGAGACAGAAAAGAAGACAAATAAGGAATTTGCTTTTTGGGTGTTATAAAAGAAACTAGACAGTAGCATTGTCAGCTTTTCGAGATCAGGACGGCACAAAATTTCAAATGTACCAACGCTTTCCATACATACTAGAGAGGTTGCGAAGAGGCGTGGTTACGTGTTACGACATTGTGTGGTGGAACGCCATAATGCCGTTCGCATCCAAACTAGTCTCCTACACAGCCAGTTTGTGTCGATCCTAACGCTCGTCGATCCAGGTATGTTCGTGATAGCCGCATACAGTCTGGCAGTCTGGTGGAAGATCACTTCAACTTCAACTATGTCATTAATCTGTTCTTTTTTAAATAGCTTGCCCCAGCGGTTTTCAAATTCCAGCAATTGACAACATCTTGCAGTGTTCAGTGGAAAAGTCATGTTTGGGGATTCAATGCTGCGTTAATTTGAACTTCAAAATTGACCAATTGATGCTGAAGACCTGGTTGATTTTGGATCCATGTAATTTCACAATTTCTGTGGGATTCGAAAAGCTATCTGCTGACATATCCCTGTTTTCTTATGAATGGGACAAAGAAGAGGTGTTAGAAGTTGGCGAATTCCTTATAATCAGGTACTATCTTTGAGAACATGTAACGCGTACTTTACAAGTAAAACTCCCCTCCAACTACATGTAATACAGGCTGCAGCAGAAAGGACACCAGATAATATAGAGTGAATTGCTACCAGATCTAATAACTGTGTTATTTTTAAACTAAGATTGTACACAACAACAGACATAAAACTTCAAGTAAATATGTTCCACTTGTCAAGATCAGAAAGCATCTTTTCAATTTAATATGTAACTATCATAACCATAAAAGCCTTATTAAAGAAGTGGATTGCTTACCGCAATTATTTTTTTCCAGATTTACTGTTGATAAGCTAAGAGTGGACAAAGCTTTTAGTATTTCTCTTTCGATTGAATTATGCATTGACAATACGTGTGAATCAGAACAGTTGTTTCGAGATGTGAAGGTTCCCATACCTCTTTGTAACACTGATTTTACAAGTTTCCAATTGCCTGGTGATGGTACAGTGCAAGGGTTTCTGCAAGAACTAGGTGAAAACATCGGAGATGCAGCAGTCGATATAATTATTGAAAAACTTGGAATTGCTGTGAGTGTTGCTTTCCGTGTGTCTCGTTTTATATTATAATAAGATTCATCTTGCTAATTATTTTCCGCCAATAAACCATCATCATCGACTAGTTTGCGTTTTGTTAGAATTTTACTGTGATGTAAATTATCTTAGCCTGTACGAAATAACTTATGAGTTAATCATAAACATCGAAACACTTTTTTAATTAATCCCAGGAATTTGTAAACGATCAGGATTGTAGGCAAGGTCAACTTGTTAACAGAGGAAATGGTACGTATTGAGATATAAATATTGCATGTTAAATTACAAGCTGCTTATTATTTTTGTTTGATCTGATATGCCTAAGAGATTAGACTCGAGGAGAGCTTACTCAGAATTGCTCCGTGCGTGACGTCATGGTAAATCCGCCATATTTGCTTTGTTGCGATGAAAAACAAATTATGTACCTCCGGTATTTATTGAACAATAATTTGCGTCTTAGGCTTTACCTTTAAACTCGAAGTTTACCGGGAGTATGGCAAAATAATCCGGAGGTGCTCTATTTTACCCTTCATTAGCAACACGCAAACAAAGCGGAGTCGGTTCTCTTTGGGTCAATTTGCAAAATGCTGAAAGACAAATCCAAAATTAAATTCATACGACACTTTTATATCAACAGGTTGCCCATCCATCGTATTGCCAATTTCACCTGATATTCTGTCATGTTCACCAGCCAATTATTGTGCTGGAGTACAATGCTGTGTTTCCATTGATATCAAAGTCACGCAACTTTTCATCAATGCCTGGATTGCCGTAGATCCTTGTAAATTCGAGCTCACTGTTGGCTTAGGAAAATGGACTCTTAATGTAGCATTGATAGCTTATGACTGGGGTGTGGAGAAATCAGCTAATCTCGCAGATTCCATGATGATCAAGTACTGTTTAAAATTATATTCTCAATTATCGTAGCACAACTTTTGTTTTTAAATTATTATTAATATCTTTAATTTGGCAAGAACGGACAATACGACGAGTATGATGTTAAACAAAGTTAGATATAATTATTAGATTTTAGAATAATCAGTTAAAGGCAATGATGATTTTCTTTTGACTATTTTAAAACTATTTGCAAAGTAGACTCATAATTCAATCAGAAAAGTCCTTTCCATGTCACTTGGTAATCCAATCAAATTAGACATTGTGAAAAGATACTAACACTATTTTAGTAACAAATGTAATAAGTGCGATAAATGCGGTTGATTTTTTGTTTTACTATTAGATACACTATACACAAACTTGATGAAGAGTCCTTCAGCATTGATTTTGAGATATACGTCTGCATAGATGGTACCTGTCAGACCATACCAATAGTTAATGGACTTTTGGTGCCGATACCATTATGCAATGTTAATGGCACTCTTGGATTGCCAGGTGGCTCCTTGGAGAGCTTCTTGGGTCAACTTGCAACTAACACAGGGAATACAGCAGTTGATTTGGTATTTGACGCATTAGGAATAAAGGTGAATTATGAGCAGAGCATAATGGTTTTGTTTGGTTACGTAATAGTTATCATGTCGTGATGTGACACATGAAAACATTGATCAAACCCTGTAACGGTATTTTTTTCCTTTCTTATCAAATAGGAATTTATAAATGACGAAGGCTGTAATTTGCCTCCATTTATCCCAGGTAAGATTTTATCCAAGATCAATGATTCTTCTAAATATCGTATTATTTATCTAATGATAAATAACTTCTAATTGATAGATCTGCAAGACAAATATTATGTAATTTAAAAATAATTTTGATCATCAAAATAGAGAGTTGGTGTAATTGAAAAGGATGATAACAAAGGTGATCAAATTGGACAATCCTCTTCTGAACGTAATTACAGCTGAAATGAAAAGTAAAACACTCATTGTTCATAATTGACTTTCACAAAATACTGCTCGTCCTTGTGAAGTTAATTTGATAGTGGTATTCTTTTATTTCAGGTTGTTCTTCCATCTCATTGTCTGATCTACCAGAATCAGTGTCTTGTACCATTGACGACAAATGTCTAAGATATCATTGTTGTGTGGACCTGGACTTCAAAATCATACAAAGAAGTTTGCAGGTTTACTTGAATGTGGATCCTTGTGATTTTACAATATCTGTTGGATTTGGAAAATGGGTCATGGATCGATCTTTCTTTACTTACCAGTGGGGAACAGAGGAGACTTACACTTTGGGAAATGCCGTCAATTTAAGGTATTTTTTTATATATAAAATGCAAGGTGAACAATAACCCAATAGGAATGACCATGTCAAGCACTTATATAGGCAACAGGGCACTATATTAGTAATCCTTATGGGCTAATCAATGGTTTACAGCAGCTTATGAGAGTGTAAAGAACCCTCTGCTAAATCATAATCCCGAAAGATGTTGATGCACACGGCCAGGCCTTATATTAAGTATGCCTGGACCAAGATCTAAAATAGTTACCTGCTATGTAAGTTATAACTTAGCTTATAACTTAGCTCATTATATAGACTCGTTGCAAGTGCACGTGTAATCATGTGCTTATGCTTTCACCCGGGCTAAATACATTTTTGTTATTATTGTACCGTAAAACTTATGCCATGCCTGAACTGTTAATGGGATTTTACAACCCCTTTACACATACTGTGTAGGTTTGGTTGATATTTTCACCATCATTACTCATTGATTTATAATTGAAAGCTTAGCTCTTGTGATAATAAGTTTAATATACCTAACCCACAAGGCATATATCTTGCTATTGTATACGACTCTTGAAGGATTGAGCTCCATAATCAGTGACAGTGAACTCTCCAACTGCACTGTCTTTTGTGAGAAATCTATTAAATATGCAGGTATAAAGCTTTGGAATGCTATTGATACTGATATCAAGTGCTCGTCATCAGTGAAGCAATTCCGGAAAAAGTATCTTATGTAAAGCTATTCTTAATTGTATACAGTCTTTCAATCATGTGTACCTCACCAATATTTTGTTCACTAATTTCATTAATTTACTTTCAATAATTAGTTTTTGATATGTGCATTTTGTTTTTCTTTATTTTTCCTTAAATGTTAACATAGGATATGTCATTGATGGACATGACAGCTGGTTGGTTGGACTCGGCATTTTTGTTGTCTACCAACCTGCTGCCATGTCAAATAAATGCCATATACCTGTATCAAGGGGTTACAGAGCTACAGGCCTTTGGGCCTCAACTGTAATTCCTTCACTCATCGTTGTATTATGCATTTCCATAGTTTATTATATATGTATTATTCCTGATATCTTTATAATGTATTATTCTTATGTATTATTCTTGTATCATGTAATGAGTGAAAAGATAATAATAAATCTATCTATTTAACTGTCTGGGAATCAATTCCAAACATGGACTGCAACATGGACGAAAGTTCTGCCGGTTGACAAGGTTCTTGAGACTGGTTCAATCAGTGCATGACTTGGTCTTTGAGAGACTGGTGCGAGTGGCTCTGTATGTGACCTTATACTAATGAAAATCAGCCAGATTGCATGTGATAGAAATCTCCTTATAGTTCTTATTCGAAGGTCAATTCAGTTCGCGTTTAATTATTTAGAGAATTTTTATCATATATAGTTTTTCTTTGTATTCAGATTTTCAGTTAAAAAGCCGCAAGAAGCCACTCACTTTGAATTGTATCTATCGTTTACCTTGACGGTTGAAGACGATACCAACAACTTCATAATTCTAGATGGCATTACTGTACCGATCCCATTATGTGATGACGGATTTTCATTTAGTCTACCTGGCGATGGAAGTATTGGGGAGTTTGTCAGAGCAGTTGGGCAGAATATAGGCCAATCTGCTGTGGATGTAGTGCTTATGCGGCTTGGCATCAAGGTTACTTTTTTTGTTTCATCGTTAACAGTAACGTGTGACTCTATTATGCGTATTGTTACATAACAGAACAAGACCTATTTCTATGGGCCTGCATCAAAGCCATAACGTATGATTTCGATCATTTTTTATTAATTGTATCATTTGCCAAATATCATTACATAGTATTAGCAACAACTATCAAGGGGATTTTATGATCATTCTAAGTCGATATAATGAGGTAAAATTAAGAAAACAACTGAAGTGCTAATCTGTAGAGTTCGTTGGGGAAATGCAAAATAAAACCTGGGATCCCCGGTTTTATCATTAAAACTCAAAATGTGACTGTAATTAAAGCTCTTCAGGCTTAGTCTTTCACGTGGTATTTTAGTACACCATTGGACATCACAATCATGCAAAAAGTAGAAATTCGAGAAAAATTGAGGGCGTCGATGTAAAGCAATTCACACATGGCTTTAAGCAAAATACAGCGTTTCTTTTAGCTAGCGTCATTATACTTTTCATCAAGATTATAATATAAAATAAAAAATTATAACAAATATGAAGTTAAGCAAGTTGTTAGATTGTTAAAATCCAATGTATATTTTACCCTTAGACACTTCGAGCGACCTACACTGACATGTTTGCCAATTGCTTGATTAATGTGTATCAAACTTATTCTTCCACTCATAAATGGTAAAATGACACCAATGCTCAACATTAAAACCATCTAAAACTTTAAAAATCCAAAACATTCAAAGTATATCTTCAACTCGATTGAGAAATAGTGTATCCGAATGGATTTGAAAATAAGATTACAGTAATACCTTTTTGTGTGTTTTTTTAATTCAGAATTTCATTTCAGATGATGAGTGTATAGTGAGCGAAACGATTCTCGAAAACACAAGTAAGAAAAAGATTCAATGTTGTATTGCATCCATGTTACGTATATATCTACTCGATCAATGCTTCTGTAGGTTGAATGATAAAATAATTAAATGTCTGAATTAATGAATACTTTAATCAGAGAGGAACACATAAGATGGAACATGAAAATAAGTATAACAATCATTACATATTGACTATTTAAGTAATTGAAATATCATATTATGATCACAGATTGTCCCACTGGCTTTGAAATCCCAGCTATTGACACCATTCCGCAGTGCTCCGTAGATGAAAGATGCCTAGGCATTGAATGCTGTGCCAGTCTGGACTTCAAGATAACCTCACTGATGTTGAAGACATGGCTCATACTAGACCCATGTAATTTTACATTTTCTGTTGGTTTTGAGACTCTCCCATTTGATCTCACATTGCTCACATATAATTGGGGCAGATTAGAGACGATCGAAATCAGTGACTTTCTGGTAATCCGGTAAGAGTTATCCTACTGCTTTAATTTTGTAGAGTGATTTTTTCCAGATGCTAAACGCGCGCTGCAACATATTTTATGTTATGCGTATCAATTGAATTCAGATTTTCGTTGTCAATGCCAGGAAGTTGTTCCGTAGTAGAGTCAACCAGGACCTTTTGCATACTACGCAAGTAGGAGACGGGAAATGTTACGCCCTCGGGCAGGTACGGCCCCAGCGTGATTCTCATCACCATACGGATAATTTAGTGGTGACGACATTAGCAACGTTTTCGTCGCACTATAACCAAACAAAAGAATTGCACCATAAAGTAAATATTTTGTGCATGGTTTTTTAATGGTGTTAATTACAACCTGTATTGGGAACATGTGCTTATCCAGGAATGTATGCACTTATAGACTCGATTTGGATGGACATGTCCTAAAAACACAAATTAAATACGGACGCTTACATTGGCATTCTATGAATAGGGCGAACCTGCCCCAGCATGTGCCACGTTCTCTACCTTACAAAACTTGCTTTACTCTGCTGCTAGCTAAGACATATGGCTTTTACATGCGCCATCAGGTCCTTCTTAACTTTCAAATTCAAACTGATATAGTTAGGCTAGTACTTTTCAAGTTCAATTCCGATTCCAATGAAGCTGACATAGTAACATACACATATTGTGCTTAGGAAAGGTTGAAGGTACTTTGCACTTTACCTCCTACAGAAACCACTTTTCTATCTTTGTATTTTGTTCAGTTATTCCATCGAAAAGCTTGGCAAATTTCTTGGCGTCACGCTGACACTGATCCTCTGTATTGATGATACCTGTGACAATATCAATGTATTACAAGATATCCGAGTTCCTATACCACTTTGTAATTCGAATTTAACTAGCATAGGAGATGGTACCATTAGAGGTTTGGTATCTGAGCTTGGTGAGAGCATCGGTGATACAGCCGTGTCTTTGGTGTTACAACATCTTGGATTACCGGTACGTATGATAATAATAAGAATAGAAATAATAAAAAGAAGAGGAATGATAAAAAGTATCACACGAAAAAGAAGTGGCTGAAGAAAAGGTAGAATATCTAACATATAGGGCTGTTTTATTACTTTGAATTAAATTTAACCGTTGATTTAGTATAAAATAAAACACACATGTTCATGAACAAAATCATTCTCTATAAATTCATCAATCGCATCGTAGAAGATCCTGTCTTTGCGTCTTATTATAGTCACATGTTTATTTTTATATCATTCCTAGGAATCAGTAACAGATGAAGATTGCAGAAAAGGCGCTATATCTAAAATTGAAAACAGTGAGTAATATATATATACATTTATTATTAAATCAAGATTTGTGTCCGGAAAAGAATATCAATAATAAAATTATAATGCTCCCTATTTCTACGTTAGCGCTGTTATTAAATTAAAATTACACCTGCCTCTTTTTTTCTAGTCTGCCCATCAATTCCACTTTCGGCCTCCACTGATATATTGTCATGTGAACCTACCGAGTATTGCACTGGCATAAAATGTTGCGTAAGCATAGACATTGAAGTTACTGAACTGTTCTTTTATGCCTGGTTGGAAATAAATCCCTGTACATTTGAACTATCCGTCGGTTTTGGCAGCTGGACATACAACAAAACGTTGGACATCTATGACTGGGGTGTACAAAAGATACTTCAAATCTCAAATGCAGTAAAGATGAAGTAAGTATTGGAATGGGGTCATTGTTTTAGATCTACCTCAAATGCAGCATTCTCACTGAAGCCAATTCCCTGAGATTTCAGATATCTTTCGGACAGTCAGTTATTGTAGTTGCATTACCGCAGCAACTATATGCGGATTTTGAAATTTCATTGTAGTCGATAAATGAGTCGGTTAAATGCCTAATGTTCTATAACATTTGGTATTGCTGGTTATGTCTTTTTATAAAAATGTAGGTAGTTTACAATAAGGCAAAACTGAATTATGTATGTCATCTATTCCCAGGTATACAATAGACAAACTGGACAAAGAGAGATCCTTTGAAGTAGATATGTATGCAGATATTTGCCTGGATAGTTTTTGTGAGATAGTTCCCATCGTGACTCGGCTTCTTGTTCCAATACCGCTGTGTAATACGAATTTCACCCTCCCGGGTAGTGGGACATTGCAAGGTGTCTTGGACCAATTTACGGAAGACACTTCAACTGCTGCAATTGATTTCATTTTAGAGTCACTGGGTATTAAAGTAAGACGTCACTTTATTGTTTTGTGCTATAAGTTACAACTGTATGTTGCCGTTAATGCTTTTCTATTTTTGTTCTTGATATAGGTATGTGGCTGAGCTAGGTTTGACACCGTTGTAATGCGCGACAAACCGTTCATACCTACAACATTGTATTTATGATATTTAGGGTACAAAATGCTAATGTCAAATGCGTGTGTATGGGTTCGGCAAGAAATAATTGTTTGTGTAAGATTTGGATAGTACTGAGTATAAATACATAAAGATTACACGTATTTATATAATTATTAATTGCAGGATTCCATAAGAGACACGTCTTGTATTGTCCCATTGGATGAATCAGGTTGGTAGCCTTTTGAAACTGTTGGCATTTTACTGCTTTCTTTTAAATTGAACGAAGTCATCACCACAAGAGCAACAAGTAGTCAATTACAAATTATTTATCTACTACAGCTAAATTTTAAAAATGTCTATCAAAATAAAAATAAATAGTCGGCACTCGTAATAACCATAATTTCATTTTTTTTTTCTACTCCAGATTGCCCAATTCTGCCCACACCTACATCAGGATTAGAGTGCTCAATAACCCACCAGTGTCTTGGCATTGAGTGCTGTGCTAATTTAGACTTAAAAGTTATTCAACGCAGTGTCTCTGTCAATATGTTATTAGATCCTTGCAACTTCGAGATATCTATCACTTTTGGTGAATGGTTTTTCAACACTACACTTTTTACATATGAATGGGGCCAAGACGAGGTGCTGATGTTAGGGAATGCAATTCAGATTAGGTACGGTATAATAATGGAAATAATCTATTTGAAAAACAATGGTAGCATAAATATAATCTGAATGGTGAAATGAGTTACTGGTACTTACGCATAATGTTGATACAAATACAATGTAAATTCACAGGTCAAATTAATTTAGGATCGCATATAACTGTCAATTCAT
The DNA here is from genome assembly GCF_039555335.1 of Amphiura filiformis. Taxonomy (NCBI): domain Eukaryota; kingdom Metazoa; phylum Echinodermata; class Ophiuroidea; order Amphilepidida; family Amphiuridae; genus Amphiura; species Amphiura filiformis. The sequence goes on from NC_092633.1 coordinate 77,530,970, forward strand.
GCATTTATCTTTCTTGACATAGATTCTCTATAGACAAGCTGGATTCAGGAGAGTTCAGTCTGAATTTTGGGTTTCAGTTGGACCTTAACGGAGATATCACTGATTTCAACATTGTATCTGGCATGCGTATACCTATTCCTGGATGTGATGAGAATTCAGTCTTTATACTCCCTGGAGATGGTAGTATTGAAGGCTTTTTAAGAGGACTAGGTGCAAACTTTACTCAGCTGGCTGTAGATGTTGTACTCAAACAGCTCGGAATCTATGTAAGCAGTGGTAATCAACTACTTTTTACACAGATTGCATATTTTGTTAAGAAAGTGACTGCATAATGAGCACCTTCAATTAAAAACTGGCTACCGAATTGTAATAAATCGCTTAACCATTATACACTTATATATCTTTAAAACTAGAAACTAATAATTCTTGGAAAATCAATCTTGCAATTCTCGTTATATATAGTTATATATACACACGATATATATTAATAACGTTAAAATTAATGAAGTTATTTCATTTTATGTAGGAGTATCTATCTTGGCAGGAGTGTACTGTACCACAATCTAGCATACCTACAGGTAGGTAAACAAGATACTATCAGTGGTCCTCGTGAAAACATTAAAATATTTGATATCTGTAGCACTAGCTTGTCAAGGATAAGTCTATACAATTATCATCATGTATGTTCTTTGTTAAATAAGTAAATGACAACAGAAAGAAATCAACAGTGCTGCAGACTTGTAGTACCCGTACCCGTACTCGTACCCGTACCCGTACTCGAGTCCCAATCTCCGTACCCGTACCCATGGCTCCGTACCCGTACCCGTACCCGTACTCACACCTTCTTTTGGCTTCGGACCCGTACCCGTACCCGTACCCGTGGCTTCGGACCCGTACCCGTACCCGTGACTTCAGACCCGTACCCGTACTTATGGACTGGGACCCGGACCCGTACCCGTACTCATGGCCCGGGACCCGTACCCGTACCCATGGGTACGGGTACCATACAGTACATGGATAAATGCATGCAGGAAAGTGAGAGTCAGAGCTAGATCTACTCTCACTTCCCACTCATGAATCCCACTGCACTGTGAGTCCTACATCATGTATGATCATAATCAAAACAAATCTAGGTTACATGGGATGGGGTTGGGTGGGGAGTAACACATTAAGCCAGATAGCCAGTGCCCTAAATTTTAGCCTGGCCCAGGGCCATGAAAAAGGTAAATATGGCCCCGTATGCTACATTGTGATAGCCTCCAGCCTGATGTGCACACTTTATGCCACCCATACATAAAAGTTACATGTCGCATTCACACTCTCACTGATACAGAAAAAAAAGCATCAAACTGGAATAACATTCTTAGAAATTGTTTTTTGTGGTGAATTTCAAGTTATCGTGTTCATAGCTTTTATTCATCATTTTAATATTCCCCATCCGAATACAATAGCTTACACTCCCCTACATGCACAAGTGCACACATGAAATGAAAAACTACATGATAATGTGACTGGTGTGAGCAGTGTACACTTTCTGCCATGTACTTGGGATCACAGATCATCTGTGTTGGAATAGTGCATCTGAGTCACATCCATGGTCACATGAATAGAGAGTTCCTTTACCTGTAAATTTATGATTTATAGGAACTTGTAGGCAAAGTATTAATAAATCTTGGATATAATTATCCTGATGTACATAATGATAATATTGCTAATTGGATAATCTGGTGTGTGCCAGGGATGTGTGGATGTGCATGAAAAGCTTTGGAAAATTGACAATTAATTTAAAATTTTGAATCAAATTTGAGATCCAATTGATGTTTTGAGATAAATAATAACTTGAATGCTATATCACTGCTAAATGTATGTTGAAATTAGTATTGCGCAGTATGTGTGTCCATACAAAGACTTTTTTTTTTTCATTTGCATGAATTTTGCATCCCAAAATATCAAAATATGCCACCTTTAAGCTAGATTCACTATTATAAGACCATAAATATTACATCTCTTTCTGTAAATGAGAGTACTTCTTAGCAAATAAAAATGTCTCAGCAACTCAAGGCATACATAGCAACTTAAAATATATGTTGTAATGATTATGATGTAATAAATTTCTCTAATTTTTTTGGTGCGGAATTTAGTTTTATTCATTTGTTGTGGCATAAATGACATCAAAGAGTGTATTTACAGCAAAGTATTGCTAATAAATTAATGTTTACACCAATAACAATAGCTTTGTTTATACCAATACCCATAATAGGACCCATACAAGTACCCGTACCCATGGCCCGTACCCGTACCCATACTGGGACCCGTACCCATACTGGGACCCGTACCCATACTGGGACCCCGTACCCATACTGGGACCCGTACCCGTACCAATACTGGGACCCGTACCTGTACCTGTACTCGAGTCCCAATTTCCGTACCTGTACCCTGTACCTGTACTCATGGCTCCGTACCCGTACCGTACTCGCACCCTATTTTGGGTTCGGACCCGTACCTGTACCTGTACTCATGGCTTGGGACCTGTACCCGTACCCATACCCATGGCTTGGGACCCGTACCCGTACCCGTACCCATGGTCTGGGACCCGTACCCGTACCCGTACCCATGGCTGGGACCCGTACCCGTACCCGTACTCATGACGGGTCCCAATACTACAAGTCTGCAGTGCTGTGAAGCTTTATCCATCCAATTAGTTATATCTGTGTCTTTATGGACATAGGGACCTTCAATATTAATATTCAATATCAAATTCAAAATATACCCATATTAAAATCATCCACTCATAGCTAACACATAATGAAGTCTAGTAATGACTGAGCTAGTGTACGACGCTACCTTTGCTGTTAACTGCCCATTGAGGGTCTTTCTTTCCTTCTTTGTTTAAGGCATGTAACGTACAATAAACAATAATGCAACAGATTAACAGAAAGTCTTGCAATTATATTGTTTGTAATCTGTAGAATGTCCATCCGGCTTCGAACTTCCAGTTGTTGCGAATACTCTTCAATGTCACGTTGAGGAGAAATGTTTAGGCATCCAGTGCTGTGTAGATATGGACTTCAAGATTACTCATTTCATGTTGAAGACATGGCTTATTCTAGACCCATGTAATTTTGAGCTTTCCATTAGATTTGGAGATATGGATTTCAACCAAACAATATTCACCAATAAATGGGGAGAAATAACACATACGCGCGTGAGTGACTCAGTATTGATCAGGTGAGTTATTAAGCCGGCAGCATAGATCCTATGTGAATTTGTGTATGTGTTATAAATATGCAGTTCTGATGCCTACTGACAGGAATACGACGAACATTATTCGAACCTAATACCTATACACGAATCCGACTTAACACATTCCTACACCTCACTGGCGGCCATAGCTGGGGGCTTTCCATCCATTTTACGTGACGCCAGTATCATAGGCGTGCATCGTTTACCGCTCCCGTGACGCGGCGCGATAGTGGGCGTCTTGGATTGCAATCCAAACGAACTAAGCTAGTTTGGTGCGGATGGCCCCAAGCTATAACCGACTTAATCCTGACCATCACTTGGCTCGTCGGATTCGTCTATAGATTTATATCTTCCACTCTACTCCAGCGTGCCTCTGTGGCTCAGTTGGTTAGAGCGTTGTGTCATTTGTGTTAGATTTACGAAGGTCGCCGGTTCAAATCCGGCCAGATGCATTGGCTGCTCTGGAAAAAGATACAATTTGTTCATCCTCTTAACCCAGAGAATTAAGTGTAATAACTTTCAAATAAATTTGATAGTGCTCGTCATTATTTAAAGGGATTTATTTTTTAGAAGAGTAAGGCCGGCACTTATGCTCCATATTTAAAGTTAAATATTCAAAGTCGAATACATTTAGTGACGTCTAAAGGTATTCGACATCGAATGAGAAGAATAATCCAGCGAAATATAAAATGGCGAGATTGGGTTCAGAAATTATTAAGATTATCTCGCTATTTGATGTATTCCACTCGGCTTTTGACGCTGCATAATAAATCTCACAAAAGGTATTGAATTATTCCTTATGTATAGCCGTTGGCGGTCAAGAATAAAAAATCGATTTTCTAATTTTGCTAAGGACTAGTTTACTAGTAATGTGTATTTTTGTTTGCTTTAATGTCAATTTAAAGCGTAAACATACAAAATGAATAACTTATTATGCTTCACAGATTTTCAGTAGACCGACTAGATCAGCATTTCAGCATTACCCTCGGCATTGAGGTATGCATAAACAGTGTGTGTGATGTTACACCAGTTTTTGATGACATCCGAATACCCATACCTCTTTGTAACATCGACTTTAACAACTATGTGCTACCAGGAGATGGAACAATACAAGGCTTTGTGCAAGAGCTTGGGGAAACTATCGGGGACCCTGCCATTAGTGTCGTTATCGAAAAGCTCGGTCTGGCTGTACGTATTTATTTAATAAGATGCTTATATATATAGTTAAGCAACAAAATGCACAGAATCGAATCATCGTAATCAGTGGTGTATTTAGGGGGTGCCGGGGGAAATGCCCCCCCCCCCCTACACACACACCCGCATAAAATGGGCAAAGAATACAGTGTTATTAAAATGACTAAAATGGAAAAAAAATAATTTCAAAGGGGTCAAAATTTGGCCCGCCCCTCACACTAAAATCCTGGCTACGCAACTGACCATAATTTTCAAATTAGAACACTGTAACAACAAGATTAGGAAGCGTAGGTAAGCATGGTAAGTAAACTTTCTATTCCAAGAGGTTATGATAAATTCACACATTTCGCTACATGACATGCAACAACTTGAGAGGCAAATTCAAATCATTTATCGAATTTCTGAAATGATAAAATATTGAAAACTACTTTAATATTGTTTTTCATGTAGGATTTTGTCACCAATGTTGATTGCAGGGAAGGCAAACTGATCGCTATCGGTAATGGTAAGGAAAAACAATTATCAGCAGGCTTTTTCTTAGTGTCATTCTGAATCTTATATGCAAAAAAAACCCTTGCGACAGTGACGTCGTGTCAACTTTATACAGGGTGTCCCAGAAAAAATTACCGGACGAACAAATTTGAACGTAAGTCGAGAAATAGACATCAAAATTCAAAAATCTAAACATCAGCGTATAGCCCATTTTATTCTGCATCTTATACGCCAATTTCGCTGGAATCGGTTGGCTGATCACGAAAAAATGAGCGATTACATAACGCATGTGTCAATTCATTTCATTCCAAGTTTGAAAGAAAGATCATTCAACATAATGCACACTAGTTGTTACCTGTCAACGGGCTTCATATTTTCTTCTGTGAAATCCTCGTTCTTTTTAAACAATCTGTTTCTTGCAAAACATTTAATTAGGTTTTGTTCAAATTTGAAAACCTACACGATATTGAAAATGAAAGCTTGCATGTAAGATGATGCTCGGTACTTGTAAATATATATTTTTCGTTAATGTTGCATAAAGAATTATTGCATAAAGAATTCCAACTGGCTTAACAATTTCTCACACACATTAATGTTTTGGAATATTTCCAAGAAATTGTAATGCACAGTTTAAATCTTTTAAAATTTTAACAGTAATGATGTTGCATGGTATCAAAAATCACACGTAAAGCTGTAAGCACTTGATCATTGTTATTCTTGTCGCAAATGTTCTTTGGAAAGTTAAAATATAACATATTTGCACAACATGAAGAATTGAAGTTGGAAAGCTTCCAATTGCAGAAATCAAAGTTTTACGAACAAACTGTTATTCATCTTCAGTGAAAGCATGAATGACATAACACCGTCCGCTTATAAAATAGATAATATGAACTAAAAAGTCTGTTGATCAAACTTGGAACGAACTGAATTGATGCACACATTATGTAATCGTTCATTTCTTCGCAACCAGTCAACTGAATCAAATAAAATTTTCGTATGTGATGCACAACAAAATAGGCTATGCGCTACATTTTAAATTTGTTGATTCTGATGTCTATTTCTCGACTTACGTTCAATTTTATTTGCTCGGTAATTTTTTCTGGGACACCCTGTATACACTTGACAACAAAATATTTTGATATTATTATTAAATGTGTATGTTTGCAGTGCATTTTTTAATGTTTATTTTATCAATATATATGGACGCTAAAGTATTCCTGTCTTCATTTAAGAATGTTTTTCACATATATAAATGATACATGACATAATAGTATGTAGTTCCTTTCCAATCTCATTCAAAATGTTTCAGCCTGCCCATCCATCACGCTCCCAACATCAGATGATCTGCTGACTTGCCAACCAATTCTGGATTGTACAGGCATACAATGCTGTGCTTCTGTAGATATAAGGGTTACTAAACTTTATCTCGATGCATGGTTGGCTTTAGACCCTTGTAACTTTCAGCTTTCAGTGGGATTAGGGTCATGGAGTAATACAGAGACAATAACATCGAGTGACTGGGGTGTGGAGAGAAATGTTCCAATACGAGAATCCCTGCGTTTAAGGTATTTCTATTCGCTAACGCTTTTTAAAGCGTTAACAAAAATGCCCTTAAGAGGGCATTTGTGTTAATCCATCTGTAATACAGGTTTAAGATCACTTCATTAAGGTTTAAGATCACTTCATATTTGGTACAGGCATCAGACATGATGCATGAACCCTGTTTTCAGATTCCAATCGCTCAATTGCTCCAAATTATGCTACATGTATTGTGATCTGAAACTGAAAACATGTTTTTCTTGAGTTTTGATGGGGTATACAGTGGGTGGGGACTAGGCTGTCAATCGGGTAACCCATATTTATGTCACATGTAGTGTATCAAATGTAGTATTTATGTCTGAAAGATTCCCTAACATCCTATTCCAATTCTTTTACATCAAAAAGATGCGAATGTGGGACTGTTATCAACTTATCATTATACTGACGTTTTCCAAGTCTTTTATATGGATGGCAATATGAATATTAAACATCTTGATATACCGTTCCATTTCATAGAGTTCATAGAGAGTGTACTTGTACTACGTGTGGTTCATTATTAGATCACAGTATCATCATAACATAATGCTTAGATTGTGCTTTGACTGGTTTAAACTCATATCACAACTTCTTCTATTGTTTACTTTATTATATACATTATAAAGGTACAAAATAGACCAAATACAGCAGTCATTCCAGTTAGATCTACATGTGGACATCAACATAGACAACAACTGGGAGACAACCTCAATCCTGACACAATGGTTGATACCTATACCATTCTGCAACACGGATGGTACTTTAGCATTACCTGGTAGCTCTATAGGTGGATTTATAGCACAGCTAGTTGATGGTATTACCGACGCCGCCATTGATGAGGTGTTACAGGCTTTAGGGATAAAGGTTAGATACGGTTTATTTACAAAGTTCTAAAACAAATCCAATAAATAGGTGATGTTGTCACACCTCAATGACGTTTCAAGCTGTAACACAGCACTTTCTCAAATTAAATGACCAGCTTTTGACTTTAGACGTCTGTTGCTTCTTATTGGTAGCTGACGCAGGTGGCGCTGTTAGTAACTGGTCATAAATGCGGAAGGAATTAGTCGCTATACTCCCTGTTGAATGTATTAGCCTGCCCACTCTTCAATCCAAATTGATTCCTTGATGTGTCTTCTTTTTCTGTTGGTTTCAATGTCTCGTATTTTGGATTCGTCCCATCCGATCACGTGATTGTCCTCAGCGACATGATCCGTAAGAGCGGATTTCCTAGAGGAATTTTCAACAGATGTTTTTCTTTGGGCCCTGGTGTATGGTTTTTCCGAAGTATGAAGTATGAATGTTTAAAAGTGCAGAATAAAAGTACTTTTTGTTTCACTGCTTTAATCATGACACTATCTAAACAATTAACATGATTTATTATCTCGTCTATCAATACAGGATTTTGTGACAAGTGATGCATGTATTTTACCAGGTGGAAATTCAGGTATGTTTCAGTTTTGAAACTTTTATAGTGCAGAAGAAAAGATTAGAAAGACATGCATTTGTATGCTTTATCATTTTAATATGGTTGAAGGTGATAAGATTTATCCAGTAGGTATACTTAAGGCAAGTATTTTGATAATTATGGAATCGTATTACAATGGAAATACATTAAGAATCAAAACCACTTTCATCCGAATACTTTTCTCTTGATGGTGCGATCACTAGGGATGTGTTGTATTTGAAAAGGCAACAACTGTGCTGAATTGTAATTTTAAAAGGGACTACAAAGTAGTCTATGTATTTAAAAAAAATCGTTGATAAGCGACGATATACAGCATGTAAGCCTCTAATTTGTTCATTATATTAATACCTGTAGGTTGCTCTTCTGTTACACTGCCTCCTTTGCCGCCTTCCGTATCGTGTATTGTAGACGACAGCTGTCTTGGATTCCAGTGCTGCGCAGATGTTGACTTAACAATTACACAAATAAGTCAAGCAATGTACCTGAGCGTTGACCTATGTAACTTTGTAATAACAGTCGGGTTTGGAGAGTGGTACCTGGATATGTCACTGTTCACATACCCATGGGGCACCGGGGAAACTTACATCTTAGGAAATGCTATTGATATCAGGTATTACAATGTCTTGAATACAATTTCAACAACCCTTCCTATACCTTTGTAGAGGAGCCCAGCGCTGTTAATCGGTGATAAATCCACACTTGGATGAGGGAGCAGCTAAACATTGCCGCTTTACTCTTTGGTTTTATTGCAGATATCAACAGAGATATCACCTATCTTCTTGTAAAGTTGAGTGGCAATGACTAACGGACAGTCGTAATGAAATAATCATGTGAACTAGACGATCTTTAGCTTGTTTTTATTGTTGAAAAGGATTCAATCATGTTTCACCGTTGTTCATCACCGTTTCACCGTTGTTCCGCCGCGGACGCATCGTTGTTAATAAACGGTGATGAACAACGGTGAAACATGATTGAATCCCGTGTTTAAATGATCTGTATAGCGGTTTTGATCAATTTGATAAACAACTTTGATTTCGTGTGTGAAGGCAGTCTTCCAATCTGCATGATTGAAACAAACCGAAAGATCAAGGAGGAATTAGTATGGTCTTTTATTCTCGCTTATGTCTCTAAAAAGTGTGGATAGTCTGAATTAATCAATAATCAAGCGTTTACATTTATGCTATCAGTATTTCAACAAATCAAGTATTTTGTCATTTTGACGGGGATACCAGTTGCAATAAATCTTTGAAGTATTTCAATTTCATTAAGTTAATCAAGCTTTGGCATGTTTAATGTAAATGCATCGTTTTAATTTCAGGTTTTCCGTCGATAAAGACAGCTTAGCAGGTGTGTTTGTGATTGATCTATCTTTGCATGTTACGCTTGATGGAAGCACAACAGATTTCACGATTCTCACTGATACTCCGATACCCATTCTACCTTGTAATGATAACGACTTTCTCCTTCCTGGGGATGGTACCATTGAGGGATTTGTAATCGCTATTGGTGATACTATTGGACAAACGGCTGTGGATGTCGTATTGTCTAAACTAGGTCTTCAGGTAATATTAGTAACAAGATTCTGCTGTATTTGTGTCTCATCTAATATTCAAACAAAGGTATCATGCGGTCAACGTCAAGAATATTGTCCTGAAGTTCGTCGTAAATGTACTATCATGTGACGTAATTGTTTTCTAAGATAACCGGTATGATTGAAAATGTCAGTCTATAAAAACAATCAAACTTAACAGTTGATCATAATAATTGCATTAAAACAACAAATGTTTAGATACCTCTAGAAGTTTTACTAAATCATGTATGAATTTCTTTGATGATTGTGACACATTTTGTTTCATAGGATTACATCCCCAACAATGAGTGCACTGTTACAACGACTACTTTGGACCCATTGAGTAAGCGTATTAAATTTGTATAAAAAAAATATTTATATCAAAAATTAGGGGATGTGGGAAAAAAGAAGTAGTGAGTTTCAACCACTCATGAGGGTAGGAAGTCGTGATGAGATGGAGGGAAGGGCAAAGGGAAGACGATGAGAGGGAAGAAGTATCACCTCCGTTGGCGCCCTCGGGGATTGGGCTGTTTCATGCAGCACGCCACAACCAGTCTGCTGCCAGCTCTAACCTTTGGCGGCTAGATGCTGATGTTGTATATTTACATTGATATGCTCTCTTAATAACATTCTGCTTTATAATTTTGTTATTATGAAATTGTTTTGCAATAATTATACTTAACTCTAAAAATGTAATCATTTATTGCTTCATTTAATTTGCAGCGTGCCCTGCCGTTTCCGAAACGCCTTCAATTGCGAATAGAATTGAGTGTTCAGCCATTGAGAATTGTATCGGAATGGAATGCTGCGTTAATATCGACTTCAGGATTGCTAAGTTGATGCTGAAAACATGGCTGACTGTAGATATATGCCAGTTTACATTTTCTATGGGATTTGCAAATTGGTCTAAAAAAATTTCCATGTATGCATACGATTGGGAATTTTCTGGGATCGAGAAAATTGGTGACTTCTTGACGATTAAGTAAGTTCCTATAAATACTGAAAGAAATCGGTTCAATTGTTTAGAAAAAATTTGGAATGTCCTAATTTCTTTGCAATTTAATTGTTGGAAAACCAGAATATGAATTAAATGGATTCTTTCATAATTTATAACTAAAGATCGAGCAGAATAGACACACTTATACCTACGAAATATTAAATTAAAGTAACTCAAAACATACTCTGCATATTACTAATTTCTTATGCATGTACTTAACAGATTTTCAATTGGCTTACACGATACGGATCCTATCCTTCAAGTTTCTTTGACCCTCAACCTTTGTGTAGACAACCACTGTGAAGACATACCTATATACAATGGGATTAGCATTCCTTTGCCTGCATGTGATGGAAACACAGATACTCCCGGAGATGGCACTGTGGAAGACTTTCTTACCGCCATAGGAGGAACCGCCGGTGCAATTGGTATCAGCTTTATCGCAAATGAACTTGGCATTGGGGTATATACTTATTTTTCGTTTGTACATTTCCTTTGGAAGTCTGCCTAAAACATTTGGATATATATCTTTTAAACAGCAATCAGAACATTATTTTTTGTATACTTAAGCAGACACTTGAAAAATTCTACTCCGTTTTCTTCTACTAATAAATGATGACGCTTCTACACTGATGAAATTTGGAATTGAATCAAAATACTGGACTTACTATTTTAGCAATGCTACGTTGCGTGTGATACCATCACACTTCATCAGGCAACTGACCCGCTGGACTGGCCATGTGACAGACGGCTAGGGATCGGCTTGATGGCTCTGTCCCATGCGTGAGGTTGTATGGTAGGCCTCCCCTTTTATTGAGTGATGGTGATTCTACTCTTTCCAAAATAGCCTCTTTGATGCCTCGGCGGTGCCACTGTTCCTCCCTGTCTAAAATGGCCACATGACCAGTCCAGCGGGTCAGTAGCCTGATGAAGTGTGATGGTATCACACGCAACGTATTGCTAAAAATAGTAAGTCCAGTATTTTGATTCAATTCCAAATTTCATGTTACTACAACTGGATGACTGAGAACATTCATCAACTTCTACACTAATATTGGTAATGTAATTTATAGCACGACATTCAATTTAAAACATTATTTTTTTTGGTAAATTTCATAGAGCTATGTGATAGAAGAAGATTGCAGACAAGGACAGTTGGTGCAAACTGAAAACAGTAAGTATGTAGCTGTATGTAGCTGTTTGTAGCAAGAAAACATATTGATTGGAATAAATCTTTTACCATAGTAATTACCAGTGCAGTGCACGTACAAAAGCATAAACATTAAAATACAAGTAAATGAAATTAACATAGTTTATTTTGTTTCTTTCACAGGATGTCCGTCTATATCTCTTTCTTTTCCACCTGATATTCTGGCATGTCAACCTACTCAGTATTGTACTGGAGTTCAATGTTGTGTTCCTATTGATATCAAAGTCGACATTTTGTATCTCAATGTGTGGCTATCTGTAGATCCATGCACTTACGAATTATCAATTGGTATTGGAAGATGGAGCTATACTAAGACACTTATAAGAATTGACTGGGGAGTAGAAAGAACAGTTGAATTATCTGATGCGTTGAAAGTGGTGTAAGTACAACTTATCAGTGTCCAAGAATGATTTATACCGTGTTTGAACAAAATATCCAAAATATAAAGTCAACAGTGTATCTAACGTTAATAAGTACAATACAATGACACGCATGTCTCCTACTCATTCTGTGACTTTCATGGAAATATCTTGATTCATTTTGGCGTAACATTGCTATTACTGAAAATGGACGAAAACTGCATGTGTGTAATTTACAGCGCAAAGGCATCATAACACATGGATCCTTTATCACCATCGTCCAGCCGCAGTGTGCAATATTTTGGAGAAATCCAACATTCTTTCATAGAAAATACACCAAATTTGGCACAGATGTTACCACGCTGAGTAATTCTTGGTATGGGATAAAGTGAAACATTTTAATATAACTTCAGATATTTAGGTTGAAAAACATACTTTTTATGTGATTTTTACCAAAAAATTTACCCAAAAATGTCATTATTACAGAGGATATAACTTCCTCATGGATCCTCCGCAGTAAATTTTAATCTTCTCCGTTACGTAGCTGTGGGTTTGCCAATACACTGTGGATATAAATATATGCTGTGACACTAAGGAAGAACCTTCTCTATACTTTTATGACAAATCCATCTCTGCCGGATTCCAAATGATGAAACTCACACACCGCAACAATTGTCTTCAAAGAAAGAATAGTTTAAGGTCACTCAAGCGTAACAAATCTTTTATTCCATACAAGGGTTGCTTCGTAACATGATAAATAATCGATAGATATCGACTATTTAGTAAAAGTAAGAACAGGATACAACAAATATACTGCATAACATTTTCCAAATAACTTTGTGCTGAACGGTTAGTAATTTTACTGGTTTTCAAAATAGGTAGTTTTGTCATAACTTGGAATTCATCAATTTTACACAATATCCTGTAACTGCTATTAGAAACGTCTAATTTCTAAAATCTAAAACATTTAAGAAAGCTAAATATATGTAAATTATAGAATTTAAAACAATACTACCAGTAGTAATGCTCTTCATACCTAAAAAGTATTCAACTTTCCCGGTATAAATCATTCTGGGACACCTTGTATTAAGCATTCATTCAATCAGGTTACCTTTTGACTGTGACCAAATTTTCTCTTGATAATGCTTCTTTCTTGCTTCATCGTTATCATAGTCGTCGTCAAAATAATCATAAACATCATTATCATTATCAGAAAACGTCTTTGGACATATACGGGGTTTTTTGAATAAATTCTGGATACACAAATGGTTTATGAAGTATCAAATATATATGATTCGTCTCCTGACTAATGACTGTCACTTGAATATATTACAAACTTGACAGAAAACGTTCCTATGCTAGCTATGAATTTTGCCATTTTTTGCATGAAATTCTTGATTTTTCTGATAATAAAATCGACTTATCAAAAGTGTTTTCTCAAAATTGTATTATCCAGTTACACCGTTACCAAAGTGGAGAAATCTTTCAGTGTGGATTTATCAGTAGTTGTATGCATCGATGACAATTGTGTTGTTACTTCAGTTGTGTCACATCTTCTCATTCCTATACCATTATGTAATCCTAATGGAACTCTCCCAGGCAATGGAACCTTTGCTGGTGTTTTAGATCAGTTTGCTATTGAGGCAGCAAATAATGCAATAGAACTGGGCTTGCAATCCCTCGGTATCAATGTAGGTAGACATGTTATTTACTTATATACGTATTGAAAATAGACAAAAAGAGTATATAATATTCTAAATGGTGCTAAAATCATATACCTTATCCCGATCATTGTTAAGATTTACAAATCAGTAACATTGGCCCAATTGTTTTATTACTGTATCTGTAATGGCATTTTATGATTTTTACAGGAGTTTCTTAGTGATTCTACATGTATGATTGACATTGGAGAAGGTACAATAACCGGTTTACATTGTTCACGTAAAATAATCTCCTAGTAAATTCGGCGAGGATGGGTATGGGGGGTTGTCGGTGCGAGTGGTTGGTTATTTATATATCTATTCATTTGTTTACGTTAGGTTGTCCAGAGTTCCCAACATTGCCACCACAAACAGGTATCGTTTGTGGACCTGTCGATTTCTGCCAAGGCTTTGAATGCTGTGTCGACCTGGACTTAACAGTTACCAGAAAAACGATAAGAACGTATCTTATCATTGATTTCTGTAACTATCAACTCTCTGTCGGCTTTGGAGAATGGTTTAATAACTTCACATTGTTTACATATGACTGGGGCACAGAAGAAACGCACATGCTGGGCGATGCAATTACACTTCGGTAAGTAATCATTTCATTCGTTCGTAAATCATACAATAACATTGAAATATTATACAAATATTATTAAATTTTAAGATGCATAAACCAATACACCTGTGTCAAAAGTAAATATTGCATTGTTCGAATCTCCAGACCGATGAGATATTTTTGTGGTGGAATGCATAAACAATGCATTAAATGTATCGTTTAATTTATTGAAAAGAATACGATTTACTGGTTTGTTAATCAGCATTCTACAGGTGGATGAAATGCGCAATATTAAATCTCACTTCAATGTAAATTGATAAAGCAAGCTATAGAATTTATATGAACAAAATATGGTTTTAGTAAATGAAAAATTCGTTTAATTCATTTTCACTTTTATTTTCAAATGTTCTATTTTACATAGGATTTCAGTAAACAAGACGGATACAGAATTGGTTTTGGACTTATCCTTTCAACTTAATATCGAAGGCGTTACCAGTGACTTTAATATCCTTTCTGGGACGATAATTCCAATTCCATTGTGTAATGAGAATGCAACTTTTTCCCTCCCTGGCGATGGGTCCATTGAAGAGTTTGCACAAACTTTTGCTAGCGTTTCCTCGCAGACGGCCATAGATATTGTTCTTGAGCAGTTGGGCCTGAAGGTGACAAATTTATATTCCTTTCGTATGTACAGCATAACTACTGTAAACTACTGTAAATACATGATATTGTGATTCGGAGAATATTTCCGTCACTAAAACTTTTCTTTGTTTTGACATTATTTCTTTAATAGGAACACATTTCCGAGCAAAGTTGTACTGTCCCTCAAACCAACATAGAAACTACACGTAAGTAAAATTATGTCGCCATGGTAATATTGTAGACTTATTTCACGTCAGAATGTGGTTCAAATGTAAGTCTATAATAGGTGATTTAGAATAATTATAATCAAAAGTGCTTAAATAAATGGGAGTCACGGGAGATATTTCGCCTTATTGCAGTTTCTCTTATCGTGAGATGCAAATAATTAGAGTACCTTAGAAATGCAATAGAATTACAATGGCGAATTTTCTGTTTGCGTAAACATTGCGTGTGCGATCGCGTAATAAATCCACGCCACCATCCAATGCTATTTACAATTTATATAGAAGAAGTAGCATTCTTTCCTGAAAATTAAGCTTTTATTAAGTTTTTATTTTTGGTAATTTTATTTATATTTTCATTGTTTCCATAAGAATGTCCGACCGGTTTCGAGATTCCAGCTATTGCAAACATTTTGCAATGTTCAGTAGATGGAAAATGCCTAGGTATTGAATGTTGTGTAATTCTGGACTTCAAGATCACCTCACTAATGTTAAAGACATGGCTGATACTAGATCCATGTACCTTTACGGTTTCCATTGGTTTTGAGAATGTGATGTTTAATCCTACATTGTTCACTTATAAGTGGGGGCAAACTGGAGATGGTTGAAATAAGTGACTTTTTACATTTAAGGTGAGGATTGCTTCCAGAAATATCATAAAAACAGATTTTATCAAATCATTGGCGCACATTTTTGTATGGTCCTGTGTATTAATAAATCGGTTATGAAAAAGAAATACTTCGAATAACATTCATAGGTTACTTGCTCATGTTTTTCTTAATATAATTAACGTCAATAATATTTATTGAGGCATGGTTAATTCACCAATGAACTTCTTTGTCACTTTTTTCTTATTATTATTTTTCATACCAGATTTTCCATAGACAAGCTCACGGACGAAAACGCTTTCAGTATAACTCTTGGTATAGATTTGTGGATTGACGGTAACTGTGAAGAGGTGTCAGTATTTAAAGACCTCAGAATTCCTATACCATTGTGCACTATTGATGTGGAAAACTTTGAGCTGCCGGGAGATGGAACGGTTGAGGGATTTGTTCAACAACTAGGAAACAGCATTGGTGATACAGCTGTCGATTTAGTAATTCAGAAACTTGGTCTCATTGTAAGTACATCCCTTGTACAGATGTTATATAAATTCCAAATTTCATGTTATGTTAATGTTATCACACATTATTGTAAGAAAAGAGAGACTACAGAGATTAGAGATCGAGAGCGAAATCCGAGCTGGTGGGATTCAGGTCTATAGCTCATCAGACTGCGCCACAGATTAGATCGCTGGGGGATCTTTACCAGTCATGATCACGTCATGCGACTTTTCAATAGTGGTTGACTGGAGCGAGATTTTTTGTCATGTTGTCACATGACATAATGACAGGTTTAATAGAGAATAACAATTGTGTTTATTTGTACCTTTCTTTTTCCCATTAGGATTTCTTCTCCAGTAAAGACTGTAGGAAAGGTGAACTGTCTGCTACGGAAAACAGTACGTTTTATTACAATAAAAACTATGTAAAATAAATAATTACAAAATAAATGTTGGCTTTTATACAGCGCATTTCACGTCAAAGCGCTTTACATTAATTCCGCTGTCGTTGCCGTACAGGTTACATACCACTAATAGGCCTGGGCGATACATGGAAATACGACGAGTAACTATTTGTTCGCTGAAATTGATCGAGTTATATAGCCAAAAAAGTACTTTTTAGGGTTTGATGCTTCAAAATTGTATATTTTCTCTCATTATATGACATTTTTGTTGTAATAGTACCAAAATTCATACGCACGGCTCCGGTTTTAGTAAATATTCGCCCTACCATATTGTAACTTTCAGCTTCGAGGGCGCACTGCCATTTTAAGGTGTTTACGGTTCAGTGCGTTAAAACAAGAAAAGTCTCAGGTCAACCTATGTTGAGTTTTTGATCATTTGGCATCTAAATCATATATTTTCACCTGATATTAGTGGCATTTAACTGTGAGAGTTCTGAATATGAGAAAGTTCCACCCGAAATTAGCCATTTCCCCATTGAAACCAGTGTAATACATAATTAGTGGTATTTGACCTACAATGCCCAAGGCATGCTCATACCTCAATGGACAATATTCCTAATAGCTCCCCATTTCACCTGGATAGAGAAAAGCAAGTGAGGTAAAGGGCCTAGCCCAAGTGTACAGCATGATGGCACCTCCAGGGCTCGAACTCACAACCCCCCGATTGCCAGTTATAGCCCGTACCGTTGCGCCATTGGTATGTGTTTTTTTCCTTTCAACTTCACATGATTGTACCCCATGATCCCGCGCGGTAGGTATATCATAGATGGTCGTGTATTCAAATATTGGAGCTAAATGCAATGCTTATCAATTCTGTAGACCATCATTGTAACTCTCTTGACAAGTGGCACTGGCAACTTTACAATGTTTAACTTTTTGTACATATGTTTAATATAGATTGCCCATCTTCTAATCTGCCAGTTCCATCCGACATCTTGACTTGCCATCCAACTCAGCACTGCTCCGATATCCATTGTTGTGTTGCTATAGACATCAAAGTCACTCAAATCTTTGTGGATGCATGGTTAACAATAAATCCTTGTAATTTTAAAATCTCCATTGGCCTTGGGAATTGGATGTACAATGATGCTTGGACTGCTGACGACAAGGCTGTGATAAAGTCAGTAGAAGTTGCTACTGGGAGCTTAAATATTAGGTAACAAATCACCAAATATTTTTTCTAAATGCTAAATCCGACCCTTTTCTGGGTGATGACGTAACCACAGTTTATTTTTAGGGTGAAGGGATTCTTTAACATTGCAACCCACACACACCCCCACCCCAAGCACCATAACCCCTGGATATGCCACTGATATGGTATATAAATTTAACTCAATAATTTTTGGTAACAAACATGTAGTATTTTTATTGTATTATTCGAATTTTAAAGTTACACCATCGTTAAAGTCGAGGCTGAAAATTCCTTCTGGATAGAGCTGGATGTTGTGGTCTGCATAGATACAATCAGTAAGACCGTCTCAATTCTGTCAGATTTGCTGATTCCTATTCCATTCTGCAATACTGATGGTACCCTGGCGTTGCCTGGTGGCAGTATAGAGTCTTTCGTGAATCAATTACCAGATAGTGGAATCACTGATGCAGTCATTGATCTAGTTTTAAAGACACTCGGTTTAAATGTAAGTAGAACTTTCATAAACGTTTGAGAAAATATTGTCAGGAATGCAAACGTTAACTTTATAGAAAATAATCACTATCTAACAGCATGTTAATATTTGAGCTATGTGACCTGTGATACAACAACATCAGATTCACGTGTCAATGAACTTTTACCACCAGAAGATCAGTAAGGCTGATGATGGTGATGGGGGATAAATCCCCCCCCCCCCAATATTTTGCCTGGGGGTGGTCCATACAATCATCCCCCAATGTTGACGCCTGTATGTGGGCTTCTGACCAAATTAACCTCATATTTGGCCATTTTAGCGGCAAAGTGGCATTTTTTGCGCGGTTAAATTCCACCTTTGCGCCATATTTCATCATTTTAGCTTCAATATGGCAACATTTTTCGCGCGCTTCGTTCGAATCGAATTTGTACCATAAACTTAGTTGGTCGCCAAAAGGTGCTGGATTCACTATACTTCAAGAAAGGTTTTTAAAAAAACATTTAAAATATTATTTACTACCTGGATTAATGATAATTTTCACAAACGGTCATTACATTTTCCAGTTTATAGCTGATTCAGTATGTGTTCCATCAACAACAGGAGAGATCCAAGGTATAGTTTCTTTGCAATTTGTCCAATATCGATTTAAATTTAAAATCATAGATGGTTGTTAAACATATTGCCCATTCAAAGCTTATTTCTAACGATAAATTACTTTATTCTGAGTATAACGCGTAAGTTCTCATGCTTTAACGTTATAACTGACAGCTTGCCCTGGAATCACACCGCCTAATAACTGCAACATTGATGACAACTGCCTTGGATTTCACTGCTGTGTTGATATTGATTTAAAAGTCACAAGCAAAAGTGTTGAAACCTACCTGACATTAGATCCATGCAAGTTTGTAATATACGTCGGCTTTGGAGAATGGTTTTTAAACAAATCACTATTGACCTATCAATGGGGTACGGAAGAAACGTTGGCTTTGGGAAACGCGATCAATATCAGGTAAGATATAATGAAGTAAACATTTTCTGGGAATATATTGAAATAAAAAACAAATTCCTCTGACACGTACCGTGACATGAGATGGATGTCTGTGGTTGGATGGTACGGGCAGCTACTTGAGCATGGACATGATGGATGGGTGTCTGGATTAGTATACGCCTGGAAAGGATGGGAACATATATTCTGGTATGTTGAGAGCGGGAAGAATTTTTTGGCTCACCGGGAGGGCGGAGGCAAGCAGATTGAATAACGTGTATCCTTTCGGGGTTACTTAATTCTTTCACAGCCCCTAATGTATACCCCCTTATATGTCTAATCTTCATTTTAATCACCTACTTTAACAGATTTTCAGTACATAAATTGACAAAAGAAGATCAGTTTAAGCTGAATTTGTTAGTGGAGCTTTCAGTCGATGGCATAGCAACCACCTTTCCTTTGCTAATCGATACCAATATACGCATACCAGTATGTAACGAGTCATCATTTGCCCTACCTGGTGATGGATCCATAGCAGGATTTGCGAGACAAATAGGAGATACCGTAAGCCAGAGTGGCGTGGACCTGGTTCTGATGCATCTACGTTTAAAGGTAGTATTGGATTCAAATAATCAAATATTCTTTTCCTGTCAATTCAAATATTGATTATCTAGATAATGAAACAAAAACATTGTAGGTTCTTATTGTTAGAGATTGCATCAAATTAAATACAATAGTTTTGCTACATCCTAGAAAAATTAATTAATTCGAATATAAAGAATGTTATTTTATTCTTTGAATAAGTTCATCAGGACTGATATAATTAAATTAAATATCAGATTATGTTGTTCAAGTCCAAAGATTTACTCATGTTTAGACGTTTCATCTTCCGTGCGGAAGATTTCATCAGTAATGCGCTGATGAAATCTTCCGCACGGAAGATGAAAACGTCTAAAACGTGAGTAAATCTTTGACTTGAACAACATAATCTGATATTTAATGTTATTTTATTGTCTGCTAAAAACACAAGAGAACAGTTTTACAAATCTTTGAAATCTACATAATTATATTTCGCAGGAACATATATCACAAGATGAATGTGTTGTTTCCCAAGTCAATATAGCCGATACTGGTGAGTATACATATCGTTGTACAGGGTATGAATAGCAAGTCTTGAATTCAAATCAAAAGAATTACAAAAAGATAGTGGCGAGGCAGCTCGACAGAAATAAACTTTAAACAGCAGCGATAGGTAACCTTGAACCAATTCACGGGTGTAAATCATAAAGGACCAGATGACGGCTGCCGCCATTGACATTGAGCACAATTCTGCACAAATGTAGGACAGAGGACTTCCTGATACTCTTTCTCCTCTAACCAGGACAAAATTCTTCAATTCTTAAAATGCGGAAGCTGAAATTATCGTTTTTGTTTCTTTTTATCAGACTGCCCTGCTGATTTCAACGTGCCAGTTATTGAAGATCTCCTTGTATGTTCGGTGAATGAGGCATGTCTTATCCTCGACTGCTGTGTCAATTTAGACTTCAAGATATCAACACTGATGTTGAAAACATGGTTCAGTTTAGACCCATGTAATTTTCAATTCTCCATTGGATTTGAGAAATTATCCTTCACTATCAGTCTCTTTTCGTATCGATTTGGCACGATAGAGAGTATTGCTATTAGTGACTTCCTCACAATCAGGTGAGTCAAAATGATACACAAAATCTTAGTTTCCCATTCACCTGGCCCGGTAGTGTTTCCTGAGCAGACTGTTTATGGTGGGTTTTTTTACAGTTTGCGTTTTTTATTTAACCCCAACTTGTCGTTCTGTTTTACTTGGATTATGTTTCAGATTTCACAGATATTCTGTAAAAAACAGCAAATGGTGTAAAAATATGTTTACGGATGTCCATATAAAAAAAAGCTATTGTTTAGGTCGAGTGTTGGTATAAAGGATTAGGGATAGAATTAATATGTAGGATGAGTTATAATAATAAATGTAAAGTTGTGTAGCAATTTCAGTGCAGCGCATTTTCATATAGTGCAATGAGGTGTTTTTTTTTCTAAACATAAAGTTTCCTAAACAAAGTGGCATTTTTGCTTGACAAAACCAAGTGAATTTTTACTCACTGCAATATTTTGTCCTTCACATTGGAGGACTTCATCAGGTATGACTGTTCTGGTCATCTGAACCACTCTCCCGGGAAATTGGTTTCCGGTGTTGTGTAGTCTCTTTTTCAGTCTTTAAAAGCGGATCGTATACGTGGTTTAGGAAATATGTGACCTTCTGTCTATTTAAGGTCTTGCTCCCCTTCTTCTTATCTCCATGACTTCATGAATGTCTCTAGACTTTTGTTATGCTCCCTGCCCAGGATCTTTGACTCGTCCCAATTTATTACATGGTTCACCTGGCGAATCTGACCAACCTTCTAGGAAGCTGGTTTCCGGTGTTGCTTAGTCTTAGTTGCTTTCCGGGAAAGTGGATCAGATGACCATGTCAGTATGAGTAAAAATTCACTTGGTTTTGTTGAGCAAAACTGTCATTTCTGTTTATGAACACGGCAGAGTGCCGAATACGCAAAATTGCTGCTCTGAGTAAACGGCGTACCATTCCATTGGTCAATCTAAAAATTGAGAACATTCGTGAGCACTCGAAGTGAATGTGCACTAATTATTTGCAATACTTGCATGTTCTGAAACAATCAATATATCCTCAAAACAGGTGTTTACAGCCATTCAGCTTTTTGCTAAATCCAAAAAGTGGCCACCGCTGAAAGAGTTGTATACGGGGACGAATCCGCATTCAACCACGTGTAAACTATAGCACTCATCCTTGATTTGGGGCTTGTATGTAAAAATTACTGGTTGTCCTAAGATTATTGTAAGAAGACTGTAAGTCCAATTTTGATGAAATTGAGTTACAGGTGGTTTTGAAGTTATTGGATGAAGACATTTTTTGACATTTGGCCCCCTCCCCATAGGGGTCACGTGAGGGGTCAAGGGGGTCAAAAATGAAAAATTGTCCAATGTCGTCAAGAGATATGTCAAATAACTCGTCTCATCACAGCGATTACGAAAATATATAATTTATCATTTTTGAGCTCGGTTAATGAGTTAGAGGGTCACTTCCGGTTAAAGGTCAACTGAGGTCAAATTTCAAAACAACCTTCAAAATCAACAAACAAGGTGTCAAATTGCTCATCTTTGCACATAGATTACCAATATTGTCAGATATTTCCAACATATGTTCAGTTTCAGTTCATTCAGTTTTGAGTTATAAGTTTTTGTTTCAATCTGAGCGCAAGAAGACCGTAAGTCCAAAATGATAAATCGATCAATATCGATCAATATTAAGATATTTACTTGGCTGATATACAAAATGATTCTTCTTGCCTGTACCCATCTACCTGAGAAGTATCAATATTATTGTTTCCAAATTATCTTATTTTAAAAAGTTTAAAAGATCATATCACAAAATGCCAAATATGGACTTACGGTCTTCTTGCGCTCAGGTCTTCACTTTGTATATAAGTTATAATTAGTCATCCCCGTAATATTTAACGAAAACTCCGGTTGAAATCAAGAATTTTAGAGTAGAGATAACGATGTTAGCCTATATTTTGTGAAATAGTTTTCTGTGATTTCCCAATTTTTCGACGGCGTTCTGACATAATTAAGCCATAGCGATATCGTGTAGGGAATGTTTGTACTTATTTTGGTATCATTCTGGATAGAAGATACCTACAGCTATCCATGGTATCAAATATAAAGTATAGGACATGTATTATAGAAAATTTGGTGTTTCCAGCTATACTATATAATAGATCAACCTGATTTGTACAGATAAGTATACGATTAGTCTTTTGCTCAAATTCATTAATCGCACTTAAGCGCGCTTTGTCCAAATCCCAATTTCAATATCTAGGTCGGGGAGTAAGAATTATCATTAATTATTGGTGGAAATGAAACATAATCACAAGCATACAATAACTCAATTTGCTCAAAATGCTCGATTCGTCACTCTGCCGAATTCATAACGATATAATCAACAAGCCTAATGAAATTATTCAATTAAGTTATTTAAGGTAAATTATTTTTAACTATTAAAATGTTTAAAAACTAAGTATAAAAAGCATAATCAATGAAAGTTTGTCACGGAGTGTGAAATATAGAATATCTGGTAACCCCCTAATACTTTTTAGAATAAGTTAAAAAATATTTTACGAAATGCAGAAATTTAAAAAGATATGTGTAGACATATGTGGACCAATTTGTAGCGTCACCAGTCCGGTCCGACTGCCTGATCAGGAAGTACTGCCGAATCAGACAGCATGTTGCCGAGTCAGGCAACACAAGCTTTGGTAACCCTCCCGAATTTGACAGACCAAGGACTATAAAAGATCGGTGGATATTTTACTTTGACATACATGAGCTACATGTAAGTTGACGCATTTTTCACCGGGCGAAAAAATAATTTAAATAACAAAACAATTTTTTAAAACGGTTTTTAAAAAATTTGATTTAAATATGCAAATTAACTTTATTTTAACAAAAAATTGATGAAAAAATACTAATTGTACAACCATTGATAATTTTATATATTTTACCTACTTCTTTACTCTAAACCAAGAAATAACGGTATATTAAAATATGCTCTATTTGAAATAGAGCATTGTATTGTGGGATACCATGCTGCCTGACTCGGCAACTTGCTGCCTGACTCGGAAGTATTTCCTGATCGGACCGGACCGGTCACACGTCATTGTGTTCAGTCACAATGGTTAATTGTGTAAGAAAAGAGGTTGTTTTAAACGTTGCACCTCAGCCCATAGCAGTCAGGTTTTCTATGGACTCCTATGGACTCTATGCAACTTTTAACACTGTTTAAAACGGTCTCTTTTTTTACATTAACCATTGTGACTGAACGCAATGACGTGTGAAGCTATAATTTGGTCCATATGTGTAAAAACAAATACGGCTACTTTTTTGACTATTGCATTTTGTTAAATATTTTTCGATTTATTCTAAAAAGTATTTAGGGGGAACTTATAAGTAAGTACAATCATTGAAACAAATCTTGGAACGATTGTGTGTAAATAATGGAAAACTGTCCCCCGTACAATGCTGAGAAATGCCAATGTCTTCAGCGGTTTCCCAATGTATTCCGACATTGATTGATGGGGAGAGGGGAAGGGGAAATTATTGTTATAGATGTCATGTTTGTTCCCAAGCGCAATATACGTCATTTCCATGATCATAAGAAATTCTGCACGGATTCTCGAGAGAGTGTGCCAAGCGTTCCATGTACTTTTTTCGATGATTGTAGGTCTGGTCCATACAGTGTATTTGGTATATCAAATCTAAAACTTTCTTACAAATGTATTTCCATCCACAGATATGCCATTGACAAGTTTCATGACTTCTTTGATCTTTACATGGGCGTAATTCTATGCATTGATGTTTGTGAGCATGTCACTGTGTTCAAGGACCTAATTCTGTCCTGTTGTGTAATACTGACTATGCTAGTATTAATCTTCCTGGTGATGGCACCATTGATGGATTTGTGGAATATCTCGGCGAACAAATCGGCGATACAGCTGTGGAGGTAGTGATGGAAAAACTCGGGATAAAAGTAAGTATTAAATCTTGTTTAATTTAAAATACAAAATTGATTCATTTTTTTCGTGCTATCATCAATGATCGAATGATGTTGTTACAAGACTTATCTATATAACTATTTAATAATAACAGGTCTATGTCGGCAATGAAGATTGCAGACAAGAAGCATTAAGTGCCACGGAGAACAGTAAGTGTATTATAATTCATAAACATTA